>NC_136967.1:21450673-21630673 GCF_032717465.1 Coenobita brevimanus
TTGGCTTAAATCTGTAGCAGCTGACCTTGCCGTGTGACCTTGACATATACTTCTAAAAAACAAATGGCCATCGCCTGGGAAGACCTTTAACCGTTCCATCAAGTTTGGTTCAAATCAGATATGTACAGTGTGAGTAATTTTGTTTACATCCAAAAGCATGGCTCTAAAACTACATAGTCTACATCGGAGCTGGGGAAGGAGGCCTTTACCTGATCGCACCGAAATGACCGAGCGGCAGGGCTGCCCAGTTAAGCAAATGTCATTGAATCCTCTACCTTTGCCTGGGAAGAAGGATGCTGGACTGCAAAAGAAGAAGGGCATCTTTGGCATACAGTCCACTGGCTTCATTTACGTGCATATGAGCCTAAGGGTGTAACTACTACAACTACTACTACTACTGCTTCTACAGTACATTTACATCATCATTAACCTAACAGCAATAAACATACCGTGCCTTTAAGATTACTATTATTATGCAAACAGATGAATTATTCCCACTGACTCGGATGGTATTTATAGTGAGCACAAGTGCTTCGCAGCCCTACTGGACCATTGCGCATTTGCTCCTTCGGAGGGCTCTCAAGCTTCACCCTTGAATCTCAGTCATTTGCAGCGACACGGGTTCGAATCCAATTATCCAGCAATTGCAACAGAATGCCTGAATGTATCTGGAATCTATCGACTCAGTCGAATGCACAACATAGCACCGGTGCCAACAGTGCCAAATCATATTCCTATATTTAAATTTCAAGTGTCGCAATTAATGTGTGCTGAAGATGACCAATTTTCAGCAAATAATGTTTTTCGCCCAGCTGCCAGGAATTGTTTCAATTACACACGACTGACTCAATAACTATGCCCCTGCTTGCAACATTTTTTGCAACAATGCGAGCAGAACTGTATACTGACGCCAATGTTATACATTTTGTTAAGGATAACGTTAAGGATAACATTTTGTGCAATATTTGACTTCAAATTAAGGCCGTTTTTCGACAATGCCTTCTAGTGCCTGAATCCGAAGAATAGTTGCTTCGACGCCAGACAACCTCCACTTAATGTATTCTGGGAAAGATAAAGCCAGCCAATGCTGACAATATTTAGGAACCAAAACACCCGTACAGGAAATTTCAATCATCATGAAACTGAAATGGAAGCATCTGTGACCCAGTTACAATCCCCTTTCCAGTTTCTGCTCCACTACAAACATAGACAGGCAGACACACGGCTAAAATACGGTGTATTAGATTTAGCAGATTAGTTTCTTCTTTGAAGTAGGTCCTCACTATAAATAACATTTCAGTACGTGGAATATTTGCCAGCTTCACCACGACGGCGTTTTTTTTTTTTTTTCCTGCTGATTCTAGACAACTTTATTCAAGATTGGGGCGACGTTCTGTAGTGTGATGGTCAGTCGAAGCTATGTCTAAGCCCTTAAGTTCGATAAGTCTCTAATGAACTGAATAAATGTGTAGTTAAGTAGCAAACCTATAATAAAAGATACGTCACTAGAGGAATAGGATTAAACCACTGCACACATCTGGTGCAGCCACGGCCAATATTCCATTAACTCCTTCAGTCTCGTGACATATATTTTTTCCTTGCTGCCTTCAGATAATTTTATTAAGTTTTGGGAGGGGAAAGCAAGTTGTGAAGGAGTTAATGAGAACAGTTTCTAACCATGCCACTTCTATCAGTTTCTCTAAATTTAACATCATCAGAAGGAAGCAAGAACAAAGTACAAAACACGTCATCCAAACATGAGGGCTAAAACAAAAAATGTCCGGGATTCTAAACTAATGAGGCAAGATTCCACACCGCCTGACAAACACTGATATACCTAGCATCATTAAGCTTTAACACAGTCCCAGTACAATGTACAGGAACTAACTACCCAACTGTACAACTGTCTCGGTTATTTCACAGATATTTGCAAGCACACTCAAAAAGCAGGGCAACTGATCTACCCACGATATAAATATGTCTTTCAAACACACTATGTTGTACGGGTGACTGAAAGGAAGATTTTTACACCAATGTCAAATCGCCTGATATGCCGTAGATTTGAAGATGTCCACTCCAGTAATTAACCTTTAAGCTGCAGTGAGAGTCATGAGCTAAATTAAATCGTCAGTCATACGGTGGAATAAAATTCTATATTCCGTACGGTTAGCCAAAGCAATTCGTGATGAGGTTCAACATTTTTTGTACCGTGCACTTCCTTGAGCAGTAATATCGTGTGACATCGGCCGAGTTATTATATAGCGCGGGTAAGTCATAGTTATTTAAGCCGTCAGTATCTCAGCATCGATACGATAAACCATCATGACTCATATCCATATTTTCTTTATTTTCCCCGCCATATCGCCGCTTCTAAAAGCGACCCCCTCGTACCTGCCAATTATCCTAAACCCGCAACCTGCCCGTTACGATGCTTAATGGATGATAATGCTGCTATCTTCCCTTGGCTGCTCACAAGGGGAAGATGAAGGGAGGACGAGCAGGGTAAACATTGCTCCTTCCTCATTTAGCCTCATAAGCTTCTATTAAATCCGGCCGCTCATTATTTTTCCGCTTCTGTCTATCTTTCTCCGGGGATCCTGATGGGGTTGGCTCAGATTGTGGCGTGTGGAGAGATCAGTGCCTGTGTGTGTGTGTGTGTGTGTGTGTGTGTGTGTGTGTGTGTGTGTGTGTGTGTGTGTGTGTGTGTGTGTGCTTTGGCTAATAATTCATGTTATTATTACAGTTTATCATCGTATTTTGTGATATTTACCTTTGCCAACGTATTTAGAGAAAGTTATATATTCGTCACTGCCTCTTTATCTGTTTGTGCACAAATTGCATTTTTTTTTTTTTTTTGTCACATTTCTACGAAATTTGGTGGACAGGTGGGAAGCGGGTCAAGGAAGAGCTAGGTAGATTTTGAGATGGATCCGGATACAGATGCTGGAAATAATAAATTTTATTGACTCTGATGGAGGTATGCACTTCCTGAATTTGTGCAACGATGCAAACTAAAAAAGTAGAATTAACTGACATTGTCAGACCGTAAAAATCTTTGTTTCTAAGGAATAAGATATTACAGCAGTAACTTATAAATATATTTGGCGCTTGCGGATACGAGTATTCGCGCTCTCGGGGTGCTTTCTGTATTCTTTGGTGTATTTTCAAAATTTCACCTCTGTTGTCTAATATTTCGTGGCGTTAAAGCACCTTATTCTCGTATTTCCCACAACGTAAAATTCTGCCTTATACATACATACATATATATATATATATATATATATATATATATATATATATGGATTGTAATTAGACTATGCAAAAGGTGCGCCCTGTTAAAATAGTACAAGTATATGCACCGACTTCTCAGAGTTCAAGTGAAGAAATATAAACATTCTATGACGACATCTCCCAGATTATGGAAGAAAAGAAGACCAGATATACCATACTCATGGGAAACTTCAATGAAAACGTTGGCAAATCGATAACGGAGCAGCATTTATGGGAAAATTCAGAGTAGGAGAAAGGAGTGACAGAGATGAAATGGTAAATTTTGCTGAAATGCACAACAGGGGAATAATGAGCACATTCTTCCACAAAAGAACAGGGCGAAAATAGACCTGGAGAAGTTCAAATGGAGTAATAAAGAATACAAGTGGCTTCATTATAGTAGACAAAAACAACATGATCACAATGTTAGTTATCAGCAACGTAAATATAGGTGATCATAGAATTGTGGGTTGCACAGCCAGACTGAATTTCAGAAGTGAGAGAAAGAAGCTGATTAAAATAAAAAGAAAATGTCCAATAAAAACAAGCAAGAACAAAAATGCCTTTCAGTTAGAAATAAAGAACAGATTTCAGACTCCATGTTATGCTGAGTCTGACACTGATGAGTTGAATGATAGACAAACACAAGAGCTAAGTGAATCAGTGGAGTTAGCAGGGAAAACTAATACAGTCAAGCCACCAGATATTCAAAAATGACCTTTGAATTCATGAAATGAAAATGGGGATCAAAGTAAAAACAAAGAAAAATTAAATAGAAAGAGCAGAATTAAAAAAGCATATCAACATGAGACAGACTGAATTAAAAGGAAAGACAAACATGGATCAGATCAAAGAAACCTTAAAAATAAAAAGTCTGAAACAGGTCCGAAGTATAATGGCACCAGGAAAGCAACAAATTATAACACTGAAGGACAAAATTGGTGAAGTCATTAAATGTAGAGAAAATCTGGTGAAGAGATTTGAAAAATTTTACGAAGAACAGTATGCATCAAAGACAATAGCACCAATAGCTAATATTTTAGTTGGCAAAATTTGAACACCAGAGTAACACCAGACGAAGTAAACATTTCTCTTAAAAGTGTGAAAAAAGGGTAAGCCCAAGGAGAAAATGGAACAGAAGTAGATTTACTGGCGGATGCAGGTGTAGAAGTTCAAAACAGGCTCGCTCACTTATCTACTCAATGTATACAAAAGTAGAAAATTTCTAAAACATGGTGTAATGCAATAGGTATTTTGTTTTACAAGAGAGGCGACTCAAGAGGAATTAGAAACTATCGACCTATTAACTTAATATCAGTTTTCTACAGACTCATCACTAAAGTCCTTACGAACAGAATAACAAAAATATTGAAAGAAAACCAACCTCGTGAGCAGGCACGATTTCGAAGCGTGTATTCGACTACTAATCATCTACACATAATGAATTAGGTAACTGAGAAAATTCTATCTATCTATCTATAGCCCGACGCCCTAATCCCGCAAAGGGTGGCCGCAGACAAAACGCCTCCAAGAAAATTACAAACATATTTATGCACTGTGCCTAGGTTTTGTGGATTGCAAAAAACCTTTCGAGTCTGTGGAGCACGTAATAATTATAAATTCATTGTGGGAACAAGGAGTAAACAAGAACATTGCAAAATTGCTTGAAAACATGAAGAGAGAACTTCTATATTTAAGTTACATAATAGCTCAGAAAAAAAAAAATAAGATTGAGATAGACCTGCGTAAATGAGATACAGTTTCACCAAAATTATTTACAGCATGCCTTGAAAGTATTTTCAGAAAGCGAGATTGGATGAACAATGAAGTAAACATAGCTAGATGGAGAAAACTTGAGCCATTTAAGATTTGCATATGACATCGTCCCAATCTCATAAACAGCAGAGACATTCCAAGAAATGTTAAATGATCTAATCAGAGAAAGCCTCATAGTAGGGCTAAAGATGAACCGAAGTAAAACTCATGTTTAATCCAAATACACCAAAAAAGCGTCATCAAAATAAATGAAGAAATTCTTGAAGAAGCAGTAAAGTACAGTTATTCGGGGCAAATATAAAAACTAAGGAAAGACCATGCTAGTGAAATAAAAAGACGAATTATAATTGGATGGAAAGCTTTCGGTAAATATAAAGAAAAAATGAAATGTAGATTGCCAATAATGAATGAAAAATATAACGAATGTGTAATTCCAGCTATGACGTGAGGATGCAAGCCCTGGAAACTAACAAAATCGATGGAAAACCAACTAATCCGTTCCACAGAGAGAAATGGTAAGGTCAGTGTTAGGAATATCATGATATGGGTGAGAAAGCAGACTAATGTCAAAGACATTGTAAAAGTTATACAAAAACAGAAATGGAGGTTGCCAGGTCATGTAACAAGAATAAGGAATAACCGATGGAGCAAGAGGCTGACTGACTGGACTCCAAACATAGCAGAAAAAGATCAGAAAAGAATTTAGGGGCATGAGATAGAGAAGTTTGCAGGCAAAACCTGGCAGAGACTGACTCAATTAAAGAATTCGTGAGGAAAGTTGTGGGAGGCCTTTGTCAAGCAGTGGACTTACAACGGGTGACGATTATATATATATATATATATATATATATATATATATATATATATATATATATAAAATCATCAACAGCCATTGCAAGTCCACTGCTGTACAAAGGCCTCCCCCGACCCTTTTCCACGAATTCCCTAATTGAACCAATCTCTGCCACGTTTTGCCAGCAAACTTCTCTATCTCATCTCTCCACCTCCTGTCTGGCCTTTTTCTGCTATGCTTTCTATTTTTGTGTGCACTGTCTAATATTTTATTGTATCAAATCTTTAGTTGATTTACATAATTCTGACTCCTTTGTCTATCATTTCGTGGCATTATGCAACTTATCCTTATATTTTGCAGGACTTGTAAATTTTTGTGCTAATTATAAAAATACAATACTTTCATATTTCTGTGCCTACTGTCTAATATTTTATGATATAGATACAGTCACGGCTAAGCCGACTCCGCTCTTTCTTTACCCCTGCACAATTGTTGACTCTATACAGGGGTTTTATCCGCCCGTGTGTGGAGTACAACTCTCATGTGTGGGGAGGCTCCCCACATACAGCTCTTCTCAATAGGGTGGAGTCAAAGGCTTTTCGTCTCATTAGCTCTCCTCCTCTTACTGACTCCCTTCAACCTCTGTCTCTTCGCCGCACTGTTGCATCTTTATCTCTTTTCTATCGCTACTTTAATGGTCACTGCTCCTCTGAACTGTCTGCTTGCATTCCTCCACCTCTACGACGGGCGCGTAGCACCCGTCTGGCAGGAAACTCTCATCCCTTTTCTGTCCAACTCTCTAATGCAAGAGTTAACCATTACTCCCAGTCTTTCATTTATGCAACAGGTCAGTTCTGGAACTGTCTCCCTCTGTCTGTATTTCCTGCTGCCTATGATCTCCAGTCTTTCAAACGCAGTGTGTCCAGGCATCTCAAAATGATCGGATCTTGAATTTGGCTCTCTATTGTATTTTGTTTTTCTCTTGGAGGGAACTGTTACTGCGGGCTCATGGCCTTTGGTTCCTTCTTCCTCGCATAAAAAAAAAAAAAAAAAAAAAATACTGGCACGTGGAAACAGTGTACCCTTCGATTTGACATTACTCGCTGGAATTTTCTGTATTTTGCTATATCTAAATTTTACAATTTCTGTCAATGTTATTATTAAGTAGTAGAGTCTTTTTTTTCTGTCATATGGTTCTAAAAATAGTGTAACTTTTACCTAGTAATTTGTGGTATTAATGCTGTTTCGTAGCATTTTCTTTTAGATGATATCGAAGATCAGTGTCTGCTGTCTGTTTAATGATCTTAATAGAGTTTAGCTGCGTGTGAAGCAGTATTTTTTGGTACGCTTCTAAAAATTTGCACTTTTTTAATCGCCTCATATATATATATATATATATATATATATATATATATATATATATATATATATATATATATATATATATATATACGATGAAATTCTTCAAGAGGTCGTGAAGTACAATTACTTACGGCAAATACTAAAATTAACGAAAGATCATGACAGAGAAATAAAAAGACGCATTACAATTGAATGAAAAACTTTCGGAAAACATGGATACATTATGAAAAGTAGCTTGCCGATGTGTATGAAACGAAAAGTATATAACGAAGGTATAACAATTGGATGGAAAACTTTCGGAAAACACGGAGACATTATGAAAAGTAGCTTGGCGATGTGTATGAAACGAAAAGTATATAACGAAGGTATAATTCCAGCTATGACGTACGGTTGTGAGACCTGAAAACTGACAAAATCGGTCGGGAATAAACCAACTCATTCTCAGTGCGCAATGGAAAGGGCAATGTTGAGAATATCTTTAAGAGACATGAAACGATCAACATAGATGACAGAGGAGACTAAAGTCAAAGACATTACAGAAGTTTTAAATGAGTAGAAATGGAGGTGGGCATGCCATGTAGCAAGAACAGGGGATAACCGATGGACAAGAGACTGACTGACTGGACACAAAAAGATTTTAAGCGTAGTAGAATAAGGCCAGACAGGAGGTGGAGAGATGAGATAGAGAAATTTGCAGGAAAAACGTGGCAAAGATTAGCTCTGCCAAGGATTTCGTGGAGAAGGTTGGGGGAGGCCTTTGTTCAGCAGTGGACTTGTAATGGCTGATGATGATGATGATTATGATAATGATGGTGTGTGTGTGTGTGTGTGTGTGTGTGTGTGTGTGTGTGTGTGTGTGTGTGTGTGTGTGTGTGTGTGTGTGTGTGTGTGTGTGTGTGTGTGTGTGTGTGTGTGTGTGTGTGTGTGTGTGCAAGGAATTAGTAAATTCACCACACTAGCCTCAATAATATGTCTGACTAACCAATTTTAGATTATTTTTTTTTCTACTGAGTAAATCCCTCCTTAGTTTCTTTGTTTTTATTACTTTCCTAGTTCTCATTATTCTTAAGTGAGTAAAATTTTATCATGCCGTAGACTTTATTTTCAGTGCTTCTATATATATATATATACATACCACCAGCCGTGATGTATGTTTTATGCCTAATGTGGTATAACTGTTTTCCTTTTTTAATATGTTTCCATTTTCAATCCAACTTTCGTTTCAATTCACCGCAGCTGATGGTGAAAAAATAAATGGTGGATATATGAAGTATTTCCACTAACGAGCATATTCTACACCCGCTGTCTGAAGATCAAGCAAAAACGTCGAATATGAAGGTGAAATTGCAAACAGTTTAAGTAATTTTTTTTTTTTTCAAAACTTTAATATTTTGTATTTTCCTGGGATCTTAACTCCTACACAATGGCACCCTTATTTTATTCTTTATTTTATTCATTCATTTCGTAGTGAAGCTGTCTGCTACCTAGGACGTAGAAATCTAACAGGTAAGCAAAGTAGCGAACATGGAAGGGACATCCATACTCAAGGATGATATGAGAATCAGTATTACGAATAATTATTCAGTTATCACAGTACGCTCTGTATTCTCCGAGGCTGTTTTTCCCATTCAACATGATGACCTCCTTCTCATGTTACAAGCTCTACTGCCAGGCTTTACTTGGGTCAACTAAACTGTAGACAGTTGGTGCAACTATAACACCAAGGACAACATTCAATGGTCCATCCGGGGTTGTGTTTGGGGATCTCACTGTTTTGTGTGGCCACGACGATTAGTTTTTTAAATCTGTCCCTATTCCAAGTCTCTCTTTTCTAAAGTGGATTCTAATATCAAATTTGGGAAAGCCTGTAAATATGCCCATTCAAAAGTCTATTCGTAGAAAACTGTGCGTATTTTCTTAGCTGGATCGGAATAGCTTGTCACTGGCTATCTCCCCTTTCTGAATCTCAAAAGGTATTTCGTGTAGCATCGGTTATTTAGTTTCGCCTTTGTCTTAAGACAATACAAAAATACCCTTGCTTATTTTGAAAGTCGTGGATGATATTTTAGCAGCAGGTCGCAGTTGGGAGCGAACTTCGCATGCCGTGCTTATGATACCGTGATCTTCTTGTGGGCCATATCTGTATGAGTGCAAGTAGCAATGTACCAGTACTAATATAGCAGCGCATAATGCACAGGTAAATAGGGAAACGGATATATGAACTATTACAGAGGATTCTAAGTACCTCCAGACCATTTTTACTCAGTGCACGAGGTACATTTCATTAGTGCAATTAGGTACCGACTTTACTGACCTCTTCATAACACGGAGTCTACACCAAAATGAATAAAACCGTCTGGTAAATGCAAAAGTACAGTACGTCACTGTATGAAATGAGTTAACATCCAGTCATTCAGCTTGTGATTGATTCACAAGTAAAGTGACGAACATGAAATCAAAATTCTATGCAGAGTATAGAGGAGTGTCAAAAAGGGGAAGAGGGGCAATTTAGTATATTGTTACTGTTGTTATTTTTGATACACAAGCAAAGTCATCAGCGTATAAGCAAGTTCCAGGAAGAAAATTATATAAGAAATTAACTAAAAATCCTGCAAAACATCATTCAGTTATTGTGACAAACATGCAAGGGAAGTTCCGGAAACAGTATATTTCATATGCAAAAAGAACATCACAATTTATTCATATACCGTGAGGAATATGGAAAGGGAGTTCAAGGAAGAATAAATATGAGGTGCACAGAGAGTGTTCCAGTTTATTCAGTTACTGTGACAAACCTGCAAACGAGAGAGAGAGAGAGAGAGAGAGAGAGAGAGAAGAGTAAATATGAACTGCAAGAAGAAAATTACAATTTGTGATTTATTTGGTGCGAGGGGAGGAGCAGGAGCGCTGATTGCAACGAGCCCACATCCTCGGAGGGGAAGAGAGAGGGGGAGGTAATAGGGAGCAAACAGAGACGACAACGGGAATGGTGGTTATCATATCTGTTTGCACCGCTAAATGCCTCGTTAAGTCACTCCAGGATGGCCACTTGGGAGGAAAGTAGCTTAAGAGAAAATTTATGTGTATCTATTTATATGTCTAACTCTGGGTGTAAACTAGGCAGCCCGTTTGCTTTAGCTCAGGTAGTCTATTCCTATATTATCAGATGACATTATACATTCTCACATGCCACCACTTGGGCACTAATAAGGAGATATCTATTCCGAGACATACTTGGACTATCTCATTCAGGACTGGTTTGATGGTACTGATGGCACGCCAGTAACGGCGTGTCGAAGGGTACTGTGAAAAAACATACCAGTTTAAAAAAATTCAAATCCCGAACACTTCCCTAGCCTAACAGGGTCTTATCTCGTCAATTTTCGAGCAGCAGTCACTCGTCAACGACATGTTAATCACCTCCCCCGGACCTGTGCATTCATTCCCTTAATTACTTACAAAAAATAAGTAGGTAGTTTTTTGTTTTTTTTTCTACTGACTGAACTCAGTCAACAAACCTGAGTTGACATCTCACTCGAATGACCACACCTTATAAGATTGCTTTTTCTGTTAATAAACTCGGTGAAAATTTCTGTAACTGATATTTTACATTATACAGGATATCTCTGAATAAAGAAGCTAATCTTATTTCTGCCTTGTGTGAGCTACAGCTCACGCAGAATACAATGAACTATAATCTCAGCTCTACAATTATATCAGTTGTTTTATCTATTAGCAGACTCAGGGCAACAAGAAGTTTCCTTGTGATGAGAAAAACAATTTCACGATGGCCAGTATTTTGGAGATTTATGAACGTTAGTACAGAAAATCATAGCAGCCTAAAGCAAACTTTGTCCAGCAAACTGGTAAAGATGCGAGTGTGCTGAAGAGCGGTAAGCAGATGGAGCGAGGCAGCCCGTCGAACAACTCTCAGCCAACACAAACACCCCCACCCTGCTGTGCACACACACACACACACACACACACACACACACACACACACACACACAGAAAGAGAGAGAGAGAGAGAGAGAGAGAGAGAACATTTTTTAACACAGACCATTTTTCAGAGAACACATTAGGCATTATATAATGAAGATCATATACACAGCCACTCTTCATGAACATATTACAGTATCAAGGAACAACACCTGCAACAGGGAACATTCTGAGCTTCAATACACGCCCTCTGCCACGGAACACAGTGTCTGTATAATGGGACACAACACACCTTTAGTTCCTTTACTACATTGACGTCATTTGTTTTGTATTTTTATATCTATTGACGATTTAACTTTGATTCAATCTCTAGAGGTGAAGGGATTATTAAAGGGCAGATCTATCATCATCAGGTCCCAAATTCTCCCCACAGCTGAATTAAACCGTTTGGAGAAAGGAAGAATAATATACGTAATACGTCTTCGCATTAAGGAGGTTCCCTGAACAGAGAAACATTAGCTATTAGCAATGAAGTATGCACACCTCCTTCATGAACATCAACAACGGAACCACATAACACCATCTGCAGTGCGAAACATTATGAGAGCTTCAACGCACAGGCTCATCAACGGAACACAAGAGCCCGCATCATGCAACACATAGGTCGCTTTAATGGAACACAAAGAAATTATAAGGGACTGCGTATACATCTTTTCTCCATCAACACTTTAACACAATCTCTTATGACTCACTCTTAACCGAATAAAATCATTTAGCGCTACCTGGAATATACTGTAATACTAGCGTAGTTCCGACTATGAGATGGTTAACAGGACCTCGGAATACTACTTCCATTATTAAATATGCTGAGCTGCAAAACAGCTTCTCTCATTGAACAGTTTGTATCATGGAACACAACTCGCCTTGGTACGGAAGAATTTACGTATTTTCTTCAGAGTAATACCAGACGATTTTGTTCGGCTGACAGGAATCCTAATGGTGAAGAGATTAATAACTGTCTTGATTTAACCTTTTCGCCCCTATGGATACAGTTTTGTATTTCACCAAGCTACCACTGGACGATTTTGTTCAGTTGGAAGAAATCTTTCCCTGCACAAAGTTAATGGAATACAACATGAACCCCTTCTCCACGATGACGTCTTCTACGTTACATTCTAGCCTCCACCATACCATTTTATCAAACATGGAAAACCCTCTTGTGGCAAAAGGTTTATATGAAGGTTATATCAAACCTCCCCAGCTCCAAAAGCAGCTACGGAACTTAAAAGAAAAAAAAAAAGGTTTATGGATGCCAAAAGTATCATACAAAACATACAACATGCGCCCTCAGCCTGTATGGGTTAAATGGGACTAACAGAGCATCCTTGCTTCGTGCACACTTTGATCTGTACTGCAGAACGCCACATTTAAAATGGAGTGTTCTGGGTCATATTCCCCTCGGCTTCCTACCACCTCATCTTCCCTCGCAAATCTGCACATATAACATGTTTATGTTCTCTTCGCCCTTTAAGTATGCAACCTATGCTCATTTTGAAAACACAGAAAATAAACATGAGAATAATATGGTGCAATATACATATTAAATTGGCAGGGAGGTGCCGGAGAGCCTCCTCAACTTATGAGAATGCAGGTCTCAAACGTCATCATAAGAGAATAAGCCAGTTTCAGGAACACTCATCCTTCATCATGAAACAATTAAAGCTACTTCAGTGAACTCTTCGAACACCTTCACTACAATACCGTCAAATCAGTGACGCCAAAGAGTTAGTTACTGTGAAAGAGTCGATTTCTATAAATGCAAATGAGCATGTACTGTATGTGTCAATAAAATATGAATGTTTGATACGACGGGGATCGAAATTCGCACATACGTTACATGTGGGTCTGGAAAGAAGTTTATTCGACTTTAGAACAGATTGATCAAAGTTAATGGTCACAGATCAAGGTCAAATTCGGACGCAGCGCCACTGTGCTGAACACCACCTCTAGTTTAGGTTTATTTTTACTACCGTACCTCCAGGATATATTAGTTATATTAGGAAAGCTCTCCCGTAGTGAGATTTGTAAAGAGGGTTATATCAACTCTCATCCTTTGAAAAATCGATCCCAAGCAGAAAAAAAAAAAAAAAAAAGTCGTCTGAAAATAAAAGACAAAATGAGAATTACGTCTTCGGGCCAAAAGGGATGTCACGTAACACTGAATCTTCCTTAGGTCAGACAGGCAAGCCAAAGTAGTTTCCCCCTTTGTTCTTTTTCATGCAGCACCTGAACTGGAAATCTTGATGCAGTACACTTGTTAAGGATCGTCTATTACGGTTACACTGGAACATGACAGTCGGTAGGCATTAATCTAACCTTTCAAGTTATATTTTTTTCTTAGAGAATACTCAGTTTATCTCAAGACCTTTCCAGCCTCCCTTGGTAATGTCTATTCTGAGTTGAAAAAAAAAAAAAAAAAAAAAAAAACTATCCCGTATGGACATTATCACGAAGTACAACCATCTTCAATACCCATAAAGTAAAACACGCGCGCGGCGCATCCATCCAGCCATACATACACACGACGAAAATAATGTATCAGTTGTAACAGCGGTATTTTACTCTACACAACTCTCTCTCTCTCTCTCTCTCTCTCTCTCTCTCTCTCTCTCTCTCTCTCTCTCTCTCTCAAGATACTTCTTCAGACATAACTTACATTTTTTTTTTTCACTCTGTTATGATTTACGGGCAAGACATTTTCTCCCTCACTGCCAGACCAAGACGCCAAAGTTGCGCAGCTTAAGAATTGTTAATGTGATCTATGACGTCATATTTCTTTCACGACATTTTATGCTCTCAGCCCTCTAACCCCTTCAGTACTACGACGCCTTTTTTATTCTTTTTCACCCGGAGATTTTACACTGGGTGATTCGTAAATTGCGCTCCAACAGAAACCTGCCTGATGGAATCTAACGTGATACGAGGTTTGCACAGTATACCGGTGTAGGCGCAGATGAGGCAGCGGGGGCAGATAATGAATAGAGATGCAGGGTAGGCAGTGATAATGCTGAATGAGCCGTCCCTGCAACACAAGAGGAGTCACCCGGAGGCGTGGAAGAGTAGTAGTATAATTGTAGACCACTCACTGTATGAATGGAGACCTTTCAGTCCGGAGACATTGGATGACGATTGTCTCTGTGAATGTTTTCGCCGTAGTAAAGTAAAATCGTCGGAAGGTACAATGAATAAAATGTACGATACCCCACTCTGGTAAAGAGGTTAATCCCTTCGATATGATGACAATTTATTCCTGCCACTACCAAAGAATATTCCAGAGATCAAAAGAGTGCCCTGGTCTTAATGGAACTAACGTCTAACTCTTTCCGTTCGAAGTCTCTCCAAAGTTGAGTAAAGTCGTCAGAATATATAAAAATTAGGCTTTTTTAAGAGTCGTAGTGGTGAAAGGATTGATTATTTGAAGGCGCTATATTAACAGCATTTTCCGCTTGATCAGCGCATATAATCCAAATCTCGCTTTGCAGTTGCCTTGTATATAGTTCTTGTTTTCGTGCGGTTGGAATACTTTCGGGATGTGCAATTACGTGTGCGTGTTTTGATACTTCAACATATAGTTCTCCATTTTCCTTTGGCTTTCCAAAATTCAAAAGGTCACGTGTCTGTTGTCGTCCCTCTCATACTTTGCTATTTTCGTTTTGTTTTCCTAAGCAAATTGTTTATTTATTTATTTATTTATTTATTTGCCTGGGACCCTTCTTTTCTTCCTCAATAGGCACAACATACCAATACTAGTGTAAGCCATACGTTTGGCAGATCACTCCCAAAACAACCAAATTTTTCATATCTATGCCGAAACTTTTTTTTTGTTTTACCCTTACCCCCGCCTCTCAACATTCTGGGCCAAGGGCATTTATCTAATGAAAACTTCCCCCTCTCCTAAAATCCTGGATAGACCCCAGGCTCTGAGACGACTGAGAAGGTGTGGCCGTTGTTCCTAATTTGGTGTGCGTCGCTACTACATCTCAAGGCTTACAGAATCCTTTAATGTCGTCAGTGTAATTTCAAATACTTTAGTTCCGAAAAGTTCCCAAGAGGTGTACATAATTCCTAAAGGCGTAATATTATGTTACGATGCTGCTTTTCCGTTTATAAAATATCCTAATCCGTAATGCGGGAATGTTTTCAGGGCTACAGTTTTACCCCTTTCTTAGCCTTTCAATGGTTGACATGCGCTTGCGAAAAAAGTTGGCTTGCACCAGACGATTTTATCAAGATGACAGAAACTTTAGCGATAAGATTAAACTTACCCCGATTTTCCGTTGCAATGGTTGGAGTACACTAGGACCTCAATTAAAGGTAACGCTGGACGATTTTTTCTCTTTCTCATCCCAGGGAAACCAGTCTTTGCAAAAGGGGCCGAAAGAAGTACAGAATAATGACTTCAAACTTAAAGTTTCGTCTAAAAGTTTTAACCACATCATAATCGGGACAAATCTTGTATCCTATTCCTGCTAACGCCGGATGATTAGATTCATCTAGGAATGAATCACAGGAACCTGAAAGCTGACGCTGTCACTACTAACCTTTACTTAATCGAAACAACTCTTGTATTCTATTTCAACATTCACTTGAGAGGGAGCCACAGGAACGTATATAAGGTAAGTGGTTAAATTTCTTTGCTTCTTGACTAATCTGAATTTTAATTATATGATATGGATCCAGAGGCCCTTTGTAAGATTTAACAGTTTTACCTCTTCTCTTACCTTCTCCCAGTCACATGGAAATATTAAAAGCATTTCCTCTATGGAAATGGATAATGCGACTGCATTTAAGTAGTTGGGTAGTGAGATGAGTAGGGACGGAAGTTTGGAGGATGAAGCGCTTGAAAGAGTACAACAGGGAGGAAAGGTTGCTGGTTCTTTGAAATCAGTGATAAGACATAGGGAAGTGAGCATGGAAATAAAAAGTCGCTACATGATAGTACTGTGATACCAGCTCTAATGTACGGACCTTGTTGGAAGGACACAAGTCAAGAGTGAGAGCAGTGAAAATCAGTTATTTGAGAGAAGTATGTGGAGTAACATGGAGAGACAGACTGACAAATAAGGAAGTGAAGGAGCGTTGTGGTGTGGATGTGGATGTAATAGAAGGCGAGAGGATGGAGAGCGAGACACTAACGAGGAGAGTGTGTGTGAGTGAGGTGAAGAGGGGGGAGAGGGAGGCCGAGGATGATATGGAGGGATGAAGTGGAGAGATATATGAGATATGCGAGGGTTGGGCTGGGAGAAGGACAGCGTAATGGCGGACAGGGCGACATGGAGGCGATTTATTTGTGGCCACCTCTAACAGGATTATGGCTGCAGGCAATAGACAGAGATTTCCTCTTTGGCGTCTTTATTTATTCTGCTTGTGTGTCATTACTAAAGTTGACTGAGACTCATTTTGGGATTCAAAGAGATAGCTTACCCACAACATAGGTACAGTACGTAAGATTATCCTGTACAGTACGTAAGATTATCCTATGTCCCAATGTCAGGAGCATTACCACGACACGCCACGATCTGCATGTGTTCGTGTGTCGCCACATGTCATGAGTAATGTGGCGTGACTTAGCAATGACGTAGCGCTGACGTGGAGATCTTGGTCATTCTTCGCGGTTCTTGGCGCGCTACGACAGTTTTTGGAATGTTTAAATATTTTTGGCGTGGGCGCCGACAAGGAGAACGTGACATGTCGTGACGGTAACGTCATTTGTCTTAGCTGTGATTTAGCGTGTCTTAGAGTGTTTTAGCTTGTCGATAGGTGTGACTTGACGCGTCGGAGCAATAACTTGGAGATCGGATCCTGAAGACCCGCTACGACGCACAGAGTTATTATACCTAAGACAGGCAGTTATACCTAAGACATGCTACGACAACTTACGGCACGCTACGTGGCGATGTCTTGGCGTGACGTGGAGTCAAAGTGACCGTTATTTTTTAGCTGAGGGATGATCGTAGTGTGTCGTCAGCATAACATGACACTTCCGTATGGTGCCGTGGGATGTCGTAGCAATGTCTTTGTGTGCCTTACCACTAACGTGACTGTGTCGTGAAATGGCCGTTTAGGCCTGCCGTTCTGAGGTATGATCGTGGCATTTCACCAAGATCATACCTCGAGGGTAAGATCGTGGTGATCAGGGCCGTTCTCGAAGATAAACTTGTATATGGGACACGGGCCTAACTCCTTGATCAGGTGACGCATTCTATTCACTTATTCTTCCTGCCCCCAAGACGGTTTTATTCAACTTGGGGTAGACTTTATAATGAAGAGGTTTGTGAAGCTATGCCTAATCCCTAACTAAAAGCGTCTAGCAATGGCAAGAAGAAAATACTGTATGTATAAGACGTCATCTGCCTGAAAATGTTACTTAGACTACTAAAGACGATTTAACTCAACTTTTGGATGGATTTCTAAAGCTGAAGATGTTAATGAATGCTATGTCTAACCCCTCCAGTTTGAACATTCTCCTTAAGCTTCATTAAGAAAAAAAAAAATCTATGGGTAAAACTAATAAGGTAAATAATACTCCATACAGGCGTTTTATACATCTACTGGTGAATGCTGGCGTCTGAATCCTCTGAGCCGGTGGGAACTTTTGACACAGTGCAACATGATCAATCGTGCGAAGTAGGATGGTATCATTTTCGGCAACGCGCCATATACTGTTGCGCTACTCAGGGTGTGTGTGTGTGTGTGTGTGTGTGTGTGTGTGTGTGTGTGTGTGTGTGTCCTGAGCAGCTTAGGGGAGGCTGTGACTGAATTGGTAAAGAAGTGGCCTGCTGTCCTAATGGACCCAGGCTCGAATCCCGGCTGGGGTAGGGAACAGTTTAAGGGTTTGAATTTCATAAAGCACACCTTACTAATCTACCAGAGGACCCGCCGACATGTCATCAAAAATACCCCCGCTAATGCCAGCACACCAGTCCTGTATGAGACAGCCATAGCATGTATTATTCAATATGGACGGTGGGTTCTAGTGCCGAAGTGGTGGCATGTGAGGGTGTATGGTATGTATGAAAACTACTGGGTCTTGGAAACAGACTGTTAAGTCCATGCCCACAATCGGTAAAAAAAAAAAAAAAAAATTTTTTGTCGATGATGGTGCGCTAATATTGGTAGCGGTAGCTGTGGTGGCTGTCGGAGTTTGTATTATTGGTGGTAGTGACCATGGCAATACGGTGGTGATAGCGATGGTGCAGCATTAGTGGAAATGGTAGCTCTGACAACGGTATCAGTATAGCTTTTATTTTTTATGCAGATCTTGTGGTTTTGATGATAAACTATGGTTATACAGTATGGCAGCGGTGGTGGTGGTGGAGGTATATACGTGCACTTTAATTAACTGGACCAGATTTTTCGTCCTTGTGCAGCTTATTTCACGTAGCTCAGTGAAAAAAAAAAAAGTTACGACTCTGCAGCCTACCCACTGCATTTTTTTGTGGCAGCCTCAAAACCTAGCGTTAATCTGTGTCACAACTCTGCATTCAGTTGCGAGAGGTGGCAATTTTAGCAGCAGCAGGTGTGGCTTTGACGGTGACAGTTTTTGTGAATGTTGTAGCATTTTCGTTGGTGAGGTGAAGACAGTAACTTCAGTGAAACTGGTAGCAATATGGTGGTGATACTGGTGATGGTGGTTGTGGCAGGTGGTGACTGCGACTGAGGTACTGGTGGTAGTACTGATGATTTGTAATGGGGTGGATAACAGAGGTGATGGTAGCCGCAGTATTGGTAGTAGTGGTCGTGGTGAAGATGGTTATGAGGAGATAGCGGAAGCAACAGTGGTTTTAATGGTAATGGTGGTAGAAGTTATAACTGTGATGGTAATGGTGTCAGTGGCAGTAGTAGCCCTATCTGGTGTGATAGTGGTGGTGATACTGGTAGTAATGACCTTATTGGTGATAATGATTGTTGAAGTAGCTGTACTGGTAACAGCGGTGGTAGTGGTGGTAGCAATGAAAGTGGTAGTAGTACTTGCATTAGCAGAACTGCTGATGATTGGAAATAGTAGTAGTGATGGCAGTAGTTGTTGGAGTGGTTGTAGTTATTGTGGTGGTGGCAATGTTTGTGGTAATTGGTGCTGTTTTGAGTAACCCCGGTCAGTCTGGGCGAGAAGACCTATCAACAGCAGGACAGCAACCGTCCCTTGCAGGACTATTCCATGCAGTGATGTTCCCTCGTGGAATACAGCGCCTCACTACAGCGAGGCGTGGGGCATAGTGTGGAAGTTTGGTTCCGTATGGACGCCGCATGAGCGTCATTCCATTTATCCTTTCGAGAGTGTAACATGGCTGTCAGCACTTCTGGGTCTGACTGATGATGGGCCAGTTCTGCGCGCCAAACTCTCTTTATAATCCACTCTATAGCTACAGTGTCTTTTTAACAAGGGCATCACAATAGGCTCCACATGATCCCGTTATTTGGCCATATAGTTACCAACCAGCGTTGTAGTCTCCTGGGTTACAAGAAACCATTAGACTTGTCACTCAGTGTAGAGCCTCCTGAAGTGAAGAGTACTGAACGGTGACAGGAAGGATGGGAGTAATAGGAACAGATGAGGGCAAATGAAGAAAAAGAACGATAAAGGTGATACAAGAAGTAGGCAGCACTACATCAAGTGAGTGGATGACTGTCGCCACCATCTATCACCGAGGTAGTTGGGGTGTGGTGGCTGTGATGGTAGCAATGGTACTGGTAGTGGAGGAAGCAGTCTTAGTGATGATAATGGTTGCTGGATGGCTGTTGTAGCGGTCATGGTAGTGATGCTTGCAACAATGGTTGTGCTAGAGCTGGCCTTTGTTAGTTGTGACAGAGGTAGTAGCGAGTGGTAGATAAGGAAGTGGTTGTAAATGGTAAGAGCTATGAGGATAGTACTGGTCTGAGCAGTGTAGTCGAGTATGTTAGCTGTTGGAGAGGTGGTAGTAGTAATGATCGTGGTTGCTGTAATGGCTTTAATGGTCGCAGCAATGGTGTGGTGGTAGTGATAATAGCTATGGCAGTAGCTGCTGGAGCACTTGCAGCTGTGGTGGTGTTGGTAGCAGTGGTGGTAGCTGTGGTAGTGGTGGGCAAGAGCGAGTCTGAGGGAGAGCAAATACTCGGGAACGCTTTTATGGCTCAGTCCTTTATCCTCCCCTTCTGTCCTGCCTCTCGCTTCCGTCTCGGGCTGTCTCAGTTTTACTTTAATCCTCCTTTGTTGTTCCAGTTTTTACTTGGCCTTGGACTTCATTTCCTTGCAGTATTGTGTGTACTCGTAACATAATTTATTTTCAGAGTTATTTTTGCAGTAGTTTAATTTTCTTATTACGTGGTTGACTCCTTGGATCCGGGAGACGCGCTTTTGAAAGTTTATTCTTGTTGATGTCAGATATATTTATGCACCTCAGTCACGTAATTACTGTATGTTATTCAAAGTCTATGTGTAAACTCTCCAGTTCGAAAGCTTTATCCTACGAGTAATAATATCATATGAGAGCAACAAGAATAACATGAAAGAGATCTCCCGGTTCGCAGTGTGCTGTAATATGTCCTTCTCCTGTACACATGAAATATTTGGTGCGTCAGTTCCTATTATTTTCAGTTTAGGCAGTGTTGTACGTGAATGTCTTTCTTAAATACATGACAAATTTTTATTACTTTCTCGTTTCTTTTTACACCCTCGTGAAATTTCAACTTGAAGTTTCTGTACATCAGGGGACGGCAGCTAATATGGAAGAGATCTGCTGTAACCTAATTATAACCCCACACTTTAACTGAGGCCAAACGAGGCAAAATCTCACAACGATTCGCAGTTTTCGAGAGCACAGATCATTAATAATTCAGATCCCTATAATATTCAAATAAAGTATATTGATCATCGGTTATGCTGGTTGTCAGAAAAGTCTCTGTTTAGTGGGAAAAGACAAATATGACCCTGTGTGATGTATGTGGGAGATGTGGCAGTGGCTGTGTGGAGTGAATGTGCGTGTTTGGGGGCTGTTATGAGAGAGAGAGAGAGAGAGAGAGAGAGAGAGAGAGAGAGAGAAAAGGTGCGGCAGCCTGAGTTGTGACAATGTGGGATATTAGTAAGGTATGGCAATTTGAAATACCTCTGTGTGGTAGTTTGTGGTGTTTTTGAGGGGTGATAATGATAGATAATTGTGGGACACGACAATATGGAGTGTTTGTAAGAGGTGTGGCAGTACAAGGCATTTAGGAGAGTTTTGGTAGTGTAAGGTATTTGTGAGACGTGTGGTAATGTGTGGTATTTGTGAGCATTTGCAGTGGAGGTAAACTGTATATTTGATGTGGCACTGTAACGCATGGCAAAGTAAGGTGTGGTAGTGTACTGCGAGTGCAGGGTGACTTTTCTTATGTCCTGAACAATACTACAGGACTATTCACTACACTGAGGTCTCAGCATGATTCCAGTATATCCTATATTAATAAACAAAAATAATGAAACATCGAGCTTACAAACTCCTGCTATGTCATTCATATAATGCATTTGAAAATTCTCCGACTTTCGAATTCAAAGAGACATGCCGGAAGCGAAATGCGCTTCCCCCATCAGTGCAGTGCTGACTGGGCAACAACTGGTTAACTATATCATTCCAATGATCATGCCGTACCCGATTACTGATCACAGTTTTTAAACTATGATTTCACTCAAGATAACCTGGTTGCAGGGTCACCTTAATGAAAGAGAATTTACAAGCAAGCCTCTCAAATTTGAGTAGATTAAACAAAACATTATTAGGGAGCAGGCAAGCATCCCAATGGATATATAACTGCACCGAAAGATCGCTTGTTTAGAGCACCGGGTTCAGTAGTTATTAAACGCTGAAACAGATCGATTTCAGAACTCGGTTTAACTATCTATAAATTGTAATGAACTGAAGAAGGTGAGCACTAGATTTAATAAAACAGTTCATTAATGGCAAAAATACTGAAACAATTCTGGGGTCTCACAGTAGTGAATCACCCTGTATAAGTTCGTGAACGTCTAAAATTAAGATGACTGACAAACTCATTTTTACTGTACATCGGATATTAAAACACACACACACACACACACACACACACACACACACACACACACACACACACACACACACACACACACACACTGCTGTATTCACCTACAGTTTTAATCATTAGTGTATAAAAAATTGTTCTCATTAACACATAAGCAGAAACTGTATTTTACAAGATCTGAATTTTCCTTGTCTCCGCAGCGCGGCACGCGTGCGTTCGTGTGTGTGTGTGTGTGTGTGTGTGTTACAGCGACTGGCCGCACTATTAGGAACCCCTCCTTGGTAAAGACATAGACTGCAAAATACTAAGCCTTCCCTATCGGAAAGCAGACATGCCAACATGTGTACTAAGATCTCTTTTCTCAGAACTGAGCAATTCTTTGACACAAAACGATGAGACTGACTTAATTTACTGTGACGGATCTCTGGACAGAGAAACTGGAGAAGCTGGAGCAGCCATGACGGTGGTACGAGGTGGACAGTTCTGTCAAGAATGCGACACCAAAGTTAAGCTCCATGACTGGGCCTCCTCGACACAAGCTGAGCTTGTGGCTATCAAGCTGGGGCTAAGGCACATTAGAAGGACGGGAAGCAATGCAGTTATTTTTTCAGACAGTTTATCAGCCCTACAAGCCCTTAAGAATAACTGCTCAACTTATCAAGATCTTGTATACGATATTAGGAATTATGTCAGTCAGATAATCAGAAGAGGTATCTCTGTACAGTTCGTTTGGGTACCTTCACATATTGGGGTGCCGGGGAATGAAAGGGCTGACCAACTAGCAAAGGAGGCCTCTAAAAAGACTCAAACAGACTGCGATCTTGGACTTTCCCTTCGTCAGCTTAGATCAAGAATTAAAAACAGACAAAAAAGCATAATGATATCAAAACGACAGAATGAATATCACACAAGCAGGTCAATATATTACTATAACAATGTTGGCCTAAGAACATCCTACACATATGGAAAGGCAGGCACAAGTAGGTGGCAGGAAGTTGTTCATGCCAGAGTGAGGTTAGGATACGACCACCCTTGGCAGCACGGGGCAGCAGTTAATGAACACAGAAGAAGGTGTAAGGTATGTGGTACTGCGGGTGGGCATACACTACATCATTACATTCTAGTGTGTCCGAATCTTGTGAACTTCAGGAACCCCAACTTGAGTACAATTGTGGACCAGGCTACTTATTTTCTGGAGAATGGTATTGTTAAAGAAATACTAAGAAAACATAAAGGTTTCGCCTCCCCAATGTAACTATGTGGAAAGACTCGTGTATATGCATGAGTATGTGTGTATTTGTACATATATGAGTATGTGTGTGTCTACATGTATGTGTGCATAAGTTTCTACAGATACATGTATGCTTGTGTATGTGTATGTATATGCGTGTGCATGTCCTGGTATATACTATTAGCCTACTATTATTCAGCCAATTGGGTGTTATATTTATAATTTGGCTTATTATAAGATTACAGTATTTATGCACTTACTTCACCAATAATGTAAGGTACTGAGATAAGTTTGGCAACTGCAATAACCTTAAGTTTCCACACTGTACAATGTGTATCAGCTATGCTAGTATGTATCCCACTACCAGGATCCAATATTATGTATATAACATTATCTTGTAACTTATGTACGTCATGGCAGGTGTACATCACTAGGTGGTGTTCTCCTTTTGAATAACTGTAGCAATTTATAACGCTGCGTCCCTCACAGGATGAGGGAGGGTGTCCAATAAACTAGCCCTCTTAAAAGAGGGCACAAATCAAATCCTTGGTAATGCTTGGTCATTTGCCACAAGGGGGTTGTATTGTATTCCTCGTGTGGACGCTGACAGAAAAGACAAGAATAAGATGCTTTAATTTCGAGTGAAAGAAGAGTTTTGAGAATGAAGGATGGAAGTTTGAGAGAATATGACCCATGATCCACATTCCGCGGCACCTGAAAAACTTAAAAAATTCACAGACAGGTAAAATGTAATCTGTAGAATCCACAAACAAGCAAAACGAAAATGTACTCTGAACGATCCATTGCCAAACTAAATGTTTTCTTCCGGATTATTTTTTCCCTTCTCCACGAGGACATTTTTTTTTTTATTTGTCCCGGATACTGCAGGATCATTTCGTACAGGTTATTAACGAGCTCTGGAAGAGAACAAGTCACTCACAATCGTCATCAGCATTTCATTAAGATAACATTTCTTAATTTTAATCTCGCTACTGCCAGACTTATTTTACGCAGCCAAGAAAAACAAACGTGAAATGTAAAGATTAAGCTTAATTACTTCACTACACTTATTTACTTCAATACAATAGCGTCTTTTCCACCTTTTCTTGCTCTCTCAAGACTATTACATTCATCCAAGGTGAGACTTATCGAAATGGAGAAGTATGATGTAGTCTTCATTAATCCATTCACTATACTACTCATTTTTTTTTTTTTTTTTTACTGAGGCGAAAATGCACTTGACTGGCTGGTGATAATCGGCTGAATGCTTCATGTCCGAATAACATCGTTGTATTTCAGATAATTACTAGGTTTTGATTCACAAATACCAGTAATTATTTGAAATACAACCATGTTATTCGGACATGTCGCATTCAGCCAATCGTCATCAACCTGTCAAGTGCATCTTCGCCTCGAGTTACAAAAAAAAAAAAAAAAAAACGAGTATAGGAGATTCTACCAGAACAAAAACAATACAGTGCCGCACCCACACCCACAGAATTCTATGGGAAAATAAGTAAATATTTACTGAAGAGGGCACCTTCAAAGGGTTACACCCTATCTAAAACCTGGTCCAGGAAGAAGTCGGTCGCTGTACAAAATTCGTTTTTCTAGGGAAAAAAAAAAAATTGGACTTGCAACCAGCCACAGGAGGGTAACCCCGCCCTCCAGAAGGGACAAGGAATTCTTACATCGTCTAATACCTGGTTTGGGAGGTCTACCAATAAGCAAAATTTTATTTTCATATATATATATATAAATATATATATATATAATTATCATCATCATCAGCCGTTTGAGCATCCACTGCAGGACCGGCCTATCCCGACCGAAGTCGGGACGATACAGCCAATGTATCTCTACCAAGTGGTTTAGGCTGTCTGGTAGAGATTGTATGTAGGGTGAGAAGTGCTTCTAAGTGTAATTGTAGTGATGGAGTGGCTTTGGATGTGTGTGTTGTCTGTGAACCAAGTGTAATCGGCCCGCTCAAGCCAACTGGGTGCAAGCATACATACGTTACAGGAAGCGACACTGGTTCAACAACAGCACCCCTTGTGTGCGCCAATGCAGTACGTGGCCGGGTGAACATTCCCAAAGTTTTTTACCCTGGCGGGGGGCGAACCCTGGCTCACCCGTGTACGAAACGTACACTCTACCACTGTACCACAGAGGTTCCATATATATATATATATATATATGAAGCCTCTGTGGTAAAGTGTGCGTTTTGCAAGCTGGTGGACGCGGGTTCACCTCCCGCCAGAGTTGTAAAAACTTTGGGAAGCGTTTACTGAGCCAACTACTGCATTGGCGGATATAAGGGGTGCTGTTGTTGAACCAGTGTCGCATACTAGTATGCTTGCACCCAATCGGCTTGAGGCTGGCCGATTACACTTGGTTCACAGACTACACACACATCCAAAGCCACTACAACACTACAATCACACTCACAAGCACTTCTCGCCGTACATACAGTCTCCACCAGACAGCCTAAGCCACTGCATAGAGATACATTGGCTGTATCGTCCCTGCTTCGGTAGAGATAGGCTGGTCCTGCAATGGACCTAAACGGCTGTATATATATATATATATATATATATATATATATATATATATATATATATATATATATATATATATATATATATAGGTTAGGTTGGGTTTGGTTTTAAATGTACTCTTAGCCTCGGGAGATACTGTGTGCAGGGGGATAATGTCTGGGGGGGTTTTATCCTCGGGGGATATTGTGTGCAGAGGGATAATGTCCTCGAAGCTGTATAAACATATATATATATATATATATATATATATATATATATATATATATAAACACACACACACACACACACCCTGTACGTGCGGCAAAACATAATATCCTCCGACTAAAGGGACTAAAGAACATCGTTTGAGGTGAACGTGTAATGTACCGAATGGCTTCTGATCGAGGTTCGCGTGATTTCTTTCATCAATAGTGCCGCTGCGGCAATAAAAATAATGCCGGATAAATAATACCGGTATCGCTCGAATTGTTAGCAGTATAGTTTTACTTGTGATACTTTAGCTTTATACTCCAAGAAGTCTGAAAAAAAAAAAAAAAAAAAAAAAAGAAAAAAAAAAAAGGCATCACTGGTGTTTGTTCAGTCTCGTTAATCATCGTAATGAAGTGAATCAGAACTTATGTCAGCGGCTGTACATCATCTCTAAACAGTCTAGTCTATTATGATACTCTGAAAAATCTGCTGGATTCTGAAAATCACATCACTGGGTTTCAAAGTTCAATGCCCTATATGAAGTTAATTACCGTAATGATGCGAAGTAGTAGGCTACTTACGTCAGCAGCTGTACATCATATCTGCGCAATCTACTCGTGCATTACTGAAGAGCGCAATACTGCCCGTAAAATAGCGAACACGTAACGACAAATCCTTTTTCCAAAAAGTGCAGAGAGATCCGATGACTAACGAAGCTGATGGAAACAGGAACGATAAAATTCCCATCTTTTCCAATGGTAATTAGCAATTTGCATTGATTTTCTGTCGCAGACGGGGTTATAAAGAGAGTTTGGGGATAATTATATTGGCCCCTGATTTACCAGCTCCTTCGCAAGGCAGTTTTCTGGAAATGAGGCGCCTGATCTGCGTTACAATTTTTGCTGTTTTGTCCTTACGTTAGTTACGACTAATTCTTATTTCTTACTTTGGATGTAATATTTATGCTGACTTTTTCTTAAGATTTTTCTATCGGTTATTTTTCTATCGGTTACAATATACTGATTTTTTCTTTTTACAATTTTGGCTAAATAATTCCTTATCATTCCTCCTCGTCACAGGAACAATTTTTATCACATTTACATAATTTCTTTCTTAACAGGGTAATTAAATATGCTGATTTCTTCCTTGTTGCCCCTGATCTCAGTTATTGAAACTAATTATTACTGTCATACGATTATATATCATCCAATTAAAAACAATTTATGCTATTTTTCTTTCTCTTCTTTTTGATCTGGGTTATAATTTACGTTTTTTTTCTTTCATTCTCTCCAACTCGAATAAAAGGATAAGCGTATTTATTTTTTATGACTCCTTTTCAGATGAATAAGAATTTAAACTATTTTTTTTCCCCTTCCCTTCATTCTTATGTGATTTATTTACGGTAATTCCGTCTTGAGTATTTGTTTTTAGAGTTACGACTTATGGTTTTCTATATTTTATTGACTGTTTATGCTGATGCTTTTTTTTTTTTTTTTTTTTTTTTTTAATCTGAGATACAATTTATGCTGAATATGCCTGCCCATAATTTCTGGTCTCAGTTACACAGTATGCTGATTATTATTATTATTGTTGTTATTATTATTATCATTATTATTATTATTATTATTATTATTATTATTATCTGAGAATGTATGTTGATTTTTTTATTTCATTTTTTTTATCTCATCTGAGTTACGAATTATACGGATTTTCTCACGATTCTGTTCTGAGGTACAATTTCTGCCGACTTGTTTCTTACGACAGTTTTCGAGTTACGATTTCTTACTTTTTTTCTCCCTACGATTCTCTCAGATTTGCGATTAATACCGATTTTTTCCCGATCTGAGGTACGAATTATACCGATTTTGCTTTAACAATTCAGTTTTTGATCTGAGCTATAATTTATGCAATTTTTTCCGTAGGATTTTATTTTTTCGGGCCTAATGGAAGCCCCTGATTTCATTTCCATTTTCTATCCTTAGCCCTTTACCTCGCTTTCTTTGATCGACGCACGAGAAAATCAGATATAAATAATCAGTACACAATTCCTGAAAATTCCTGTCATTATTCAACATATAAGGGTAACAAAGAAATAGGCATTATTCAAAATACAAAATTAATCAGATTTAACACATTCCTAAAGTCTTGTTTTCTTTCTCAGTGTAATGAACCAAAACCGTTCATGCTTTTCCATTGCTAAATTTACTAGAAGACAACTTTCACTAATCACAGTTAAGAAAATATGCGGAACAGTAGCATTAGTTATTAGAAAATAATTCTTATTTCAGTATTAGGGTCGGACCTTCAATAAGGACTGTAAGGGCTGCGTCTCGTGTATCCAAATCTCTCTCTCTCTCTCTCTCTCTCTCTCTCTCTCTCTCTCTCTCTCTCTCTCTCTCTCTCTCAAAAGAAAAAAAAGAAAACGACAAGAACATTTGCCGCAAGTATAAGACCTCCTCTTCCTCCTCCTACTCTCTTTCTCCTCTTCCCTCTCTACTCTCCTAGCCCACTCTGCTCTCATCCGCCTTATGCTTTCCTCTAAGGCCCAACCCTTCTTCCGCCCCCTCAGGAAACTCTTCCTCTCTCTCTCTCTCTCTCTCTCTCTCTCTGTATATATATATATATATATATATATATATATATATATATATATATATATATATATATATAAAATCACTGAAGGGGAGCTTGGTCGGTGGGGTCCCGCATTTTGGTTGCCTGACTGCCTCATTAGGATTGATGACCATCGACTTTTTGGACCAAGTGCTCCCCCCGCTTCACCAGGTAAGAGGGACAGTTGATGATGATGTTTCCCTGCACAGGTCCATATCAGGCGGCACTTGAACCATATTAGGCTACTAGAAGTAAGGGCAAGATGAGTTCTCAAGGGACAGGCATCAAGCCCTCTAAGAAACTTTCAATCATACCACTGAAACGATTCCTGGTGGCTTTGTGCTCAGTGACTGAGAAATTCCTTGTCTTGAATCTGGCTGATGGTACTTCTTTCAGGGGCCAAAATGTGTTTAAAGTCCACCATGACTTGGTAAAGGCTTGTGGCTTATCCCCAAATATTGTCCCACAGGCAAAAGAGTCTCTCCTTGTTGAGGCCAGGGATGCCGATGAAAGTGCTCACATCCCAAACGAGTGGTGGGCACCCGCCAGGCCATCCTGAACCAGACTGAAAGAGTAGTTTTCTTTAAGGATTTCCTTCAGTACTCAGAAGAGGGCCTCCTGGAGGGGCTGGTCAACTTGGGAGTGGTGAAAGCTGAATGGATCAAGAACAATGGAATGTTGACTGACAGACCATCTTTGATTTTTATGTTTGATTGACTGACATGACCGATGTTCTGGACGCAGCTTTCTACCATCTTCAGGTTAAGGCCTATGTGTCAAGGCCGAGAAGGTGTTTTTATTGCCAGAGGTTTAGGCATGTCAGCTGGTCCTGTCATAGAAAACTGGAGGGTCTCCCACAAGTGTGCATCAACTATGGTGATGACTATCATGGCGAGATTGAGGATGCAGCAGTCTGAACCCATGAACGCCTTTCTTTTGCAGAGGTGAAGGAAAATGTCAAGGAGCTGTTCATCCTCCCTGGGGTTAAGTTTGCTTCAGCCCAGTCACATCGCCAGGAACCACAACAGTGCAATCGAACAAATCCTGTTGCTTTGCCTGCTGTTCAAAGCACTCATTTGCTGTAGGTATCCCAGTCATGAGGGGCCTCTGTGACAGCGACCACTGGGGGAGACAGTGCCTCCTCCATGGGGAAATCACCCGCGAGTGGGGCTGCCTCCCCACTTCCACACGTCTCTGCACATGGCCTGAAGGCTGCATTCTCAGCCCAGTACTTAAACAGCCAGAAGCACACTGCCACCTCATGTGTCTTCTGAGCCTGACCTTAAAAGCAGGAGGGCTGCTGCTTCTGTCCATTGTGACGAGGTTGTGGCTCACCAAAGTAATGTGGTTGCCCCTGTTAGGACTACCACTGTGCAAGCTACAAGATCTAGATTAACTACACCACTACCAGCCACCCCGGCATTGTCACCTCCTAATGGTATCTGGCAGCTACTTCGGGGTGAGAGGAAGAGAATGAAGCAGCAGCACAGTGCTCCTTCACAAAGATCTATCTATCTATCTATCTATAGCCCGACGCCCTAATCCTGCAAAGGGTGGCCGCAGACAAAACGCCTCCAAGTCACTCTGTCACCCACCATTTGACTCCCCTCCCCCCAACTCACCCCCCCTCCCTCATATACCTCTCAACTCCATCCCTCCACCTCATCCTCGGTCTACCCCTCCCTCTCCCTCCCTCCACCTCACCTACATACACCCTCTTAGTCAGTCTTTCATTCTCCATCCTCTCCACATGTCCAAACCACCTCAGTGTATTTCTCCTAATCTTTTCAACCACATCCACATCTACCCCACAACGTTCCTTCACTTCTTCATTCGTCAACCTGTCCCTCCATGTCACTCCACATGCCACAAAGATCACCAGCTAAATAAAAGCCAACTGTTGGGCTCTCTGGATCACCTTCGGCTGCCAAAAACAGTGGTTCCAAACAATGGGTCCTCCATCCAATGAGGAATAAAGCCACCCCAAAAGCTGGCCTCAAATCTAATACAAAGCTAATCCTACAGTGGAACTGTAGAGAGGTAAGAGGTAACTTTGACGAGGTAACTGCTCTTAGCTGAGACCCATCTAGTCTGTGTTTGTCTGCAGACTTTGTTGGGAGACCAGGTATTTTCCCAGCCCAGGGAATATGCTGATATATTCTCACCTCCACACCCTACAGGTGGTCATCAGACAGCTGTGCCATCTTCTGCCATTCTAATGTGCCGTTCACATCATTCTCCCTGCAGTCTCCCCTCCAGGCAGTGCAACTGCAGCTGCTCCTGAGAAGATACACAGTGTGTAATGGTTATCCCCCAACAAAGACCATTGTCCTTTGAGAGGACCTTGAAGGATTGATTCTCCAGCTGCCCTGACCATTTATTCTCCTTTGAGATTTGAACATAAGGCATCCTTTGTGGGGGATTTGTGATATCCAGTCCATGAAGGGACTTGCTGTTATCAGTAATGGAGAACTGGGACCTCTGTATCCTCGACACAAGGGATCTTACACATTTATAAGTGCCAACTGGTGCCCTGTCAGCTGCTGACCTCACCCTGTCTGTACCTGACTGTGAACAAGATTTGATGTGAAGTGTTTTTGATGATCTCCATGGCAGCAACCACTGCCCATTTTACTATGCACAGCTGGCAGTCCATCCACACCACGGGTTCCTCGGTGTTTTCAAATCCTAAGTGTTCTTCAGTCTTGGGTGAAGGAACTTCATTGTACTGATGAAGCTGTACTATGTTTCATCCCTAGTTTTTACCAGGCAGGTGTCTGGGCAATTCCCAGAACAACCAGCTACTTTCCTCGTAGGCCTGTGGCATGGTGGAGCAGCAAGTGTGGACCGGCTTGCAAAGTCTACAGAGATGTTTACTCTTAGTTTCGTGAACACAGGCTGAGCGAATTTTTAAAGGTGCAGTTCTGCTGTGACCGTGTAAAATACAGGTGGACCATAAAGAATGCATGGCGTGCTCTTAGGGAGCCTACATCTCCTCCACTAACTCTTCCATTCCTCTATCCTAAGTTTGGAAGTGGATGCTGAAGACAGAGACGAAATATTCATCAAACCCTCCAGTGCTAAGGATCAATGGAGACTGTGTCAGAATCTCGGGAAGTTCGAACTGCTTTTGCTGAACAATTTTATGCTTTTTCCAGAAGAGATCCTTCGGTGCCATATTATGCTGTTTGTGTCAGGAGAGACTGGGGCTGGATTTTCAGTCTGGGGAGGGGGGGGGAGACTTACAACACTTTATGTGCTATAAGTGAAATAAGAGCTGCCCTTACCTCCTGCAAGGGCACAGCTCTGGGACTCAATAGTAGCCATATGACTTGATTCGTCATCTAAGGGTGGAATCCCAGGTCTTTCTATTGGCCTTGTTCAACAACGTGTTGGGGGAGGGGTTGATACCAGCTAACTGGAAACTGGCCATAATCCTCCGTCTCCTTAAGCCAGGGATAGACCAGATTATCATGTCCAATTTCCGCCTAGTCACTTTGCATTTCCAAACTGTTTGAGAAGATGGTAAATGTACGCCTCATTTGGTTATTAGCAGATGTTTTATCTTTTTTTTTTCCTAAATACCCAGTGTAGAGTTGGGGAAAAAAGATTCACTATGGTTAATCTTCACCATGATTCGTCCACCTGCACCACATGTGCTTCCAAACAGAACGATGTAACGCTGTTTTTGACTTGGCATCATGGCATTTTATCCAATCTCCATTTTAGTGTTTGGGGTTGCTTACCCATTCTTATTCAGAACATCCTCTCCGAGAGGAAGGTTCAGGCGTGAGTGTATTTAGCCCTAAGCTTCCTTCCCTGTATACTCAGGATGAGGGATTACCACAGAGAAGTATGTTGAGTGTGGCATTATTTACTGTTGCAATTAATGGGTTTATAGAGATCCTACTGGAGGGAGTGAAGAGCTCCCTCTTTGTGGACGGCTTCTCTATCCCATTGCCGCATCAGATAAATCACTGGCAGAGCGCAGACTGCGGCTTGCAATAGATTTGGGTTTTACCTGGACTCAGAAGCATGACTTTCGATTCTCCACATTTAAGACCGTTGCAATGCATTTCCTCCTATTACACGAACTGCATCCTGACACAGATTTGTTTTTAAATGGCCAAAGGAATGCTTGTGAGGAAAAAGGGAGGTTTTTAGATCTCACTTTTGACCCATGTCTTACTTGGGTCCCTTATTTAAAACAGATTAAGGTTTTCTGCCTGAAGGTTTTGAACCTTTTAAAGATTCTGGCTCATACTAGATGGAGTGCTGAGAGATGTACTCTCCTCTTGATTCATAAAGCTTTGGTGTTATCCAAGATTCCTCAGCCACCCCTGCCTGGTTACGCACCTTGGACTCTGACCATCACGCAGGCCTTCGTTTGGTTACAGGAGCATTTCGCATCTCCCTGTCTCAAACCTGCATGTGGATGCAGGGGTTATGGGGCTGGAGCTACAGCGGCATCACTTCCTTGGTGCTGGTGCAAAGCCCAGAGGCTTTCTGAAATCTCAACACAGGACTGTGTTTTTAGTTCTGCCCAGAACATTTTTATGATTTCCATTCGCTATTTTTTTACCCCTTTAGTTATCAGGCAAAGGAAGTCATGACTGAACTGTTTCCCATGTACTCCAGTCGTAGGTGTGGAGACATTTGTTGTTCCACGATGTATGTTACCAGAAATAAGATTTTGCCGGTAATTTACGGCCCCTAATAAGTCTGTCACAAGAGATGTGGTGAACCGAACCCAGTTTATAGCTCACATCACCCACCATACTGGGTTTGTCTCAGTTTTCACCAATGGATTAAAGTCTGATGCTGGTGTTGGATTTGGGGTTGTCTTCCCAAATTATAGCTGGAGTTGCACTCAACTCTCCTTAGCCTCAATTTTTACTGGTGGGCTGTCAGCAATTCTGATGACTTCCAGCTTACTGTTGCCTATAAGGCAATTAAGTTTGCTATTTTTAGTGACCACAGCAGCCTTATCTGCCCTTGAGAATGTCTGCTCTCCCCACTTCTTGTGTTGAATTTTCTAGAAAACCTCCTCCCCGTGGACTGCCATGGCCAGACAGCTTTGTTTTGATGGATGCCAGATCATGGAAATGAATGTGCAGATGTGGCAGCAAGGATGGTAGCTATCCTTGACGCCTTCATCAGACATCTCCCCTACAGAGATTACTATCCTATGATTAAGGCTGCTGTTTGGACCTCTTGTCAGCAAGCATGGGCTGCACATCCTGTTCCAAGCAAGCCACAGGAGGTGATGGTGGTCATTAGTCCATGGACCAATACACCCATGCCCCATCACTGGGAAGTTGCCGTGACCTGCCTATGGACTGGTCATACACGACTGACGCATTGCCATCTCCTTTCGGGAAGACCCCCTCCTAACAGTTAATACTGTCCAGTCCCACTGACTGTGCAGCATTTCTTACCTGAATATCCCACTCTAGGGGATGCTGGCCGTCGATACCTCTCCAGGATTAGGCGGGAGATGTATCTTACCTTCTACTCCTCAGTTCCTGGAGAGGAGGCGTGTACTATCTTCTTGTTTGCTGGGGATGCAGGTTTCCTTGACAGCTTTAGTTTTTATGTTTGATTACCTCGTCCGGCGAGGTATCGTTTTTCATCGAGTTTCTTTGTTACCTCGCTCGGGACGGAGTCCCACGAATTATAGTTTTTGGTCGGGTTTCTTTCCTTGTTCGTTTTTTGTTTGTTTTTTCTTTCTATGTCTGTTAGCAACATTACGAAAAAAAGCTAAATGAAATTACATAAAACTTTCTACATATGTGGGCACTGGTCTCAAAAGAAAATGATTAAATTCTGGAGGTAACTGAGTGACCCTGAAAGGTCAAAGTCAAGGTCACCGATTTTCAGAGGGCTATAAATTGCAACCGGCTGAAGATGGAGATATTTTGTATTATCAACCTACAGGAACTCCCATATGGACTTTCATTTAGCACCAAGACCTCTGACCTTGCAAGTTCAAACTCAAGGTCACGGATGTTCAGGGGACTATAACTCGAAACTGGTTGCAGATATGTATTTACTATTAGCAACATATAGGAAGGCATATATGGGCTTTTATTTGGGACCATGACCTTAATTGATTGTGAAAGGTCAAACTCATGGTCACGGATATTCCGGGGGCCATAACTCAGAGCTTTGACCATAAGTGACCTTGAAAGATCAAACTCAAGGTCATGGATATTCAGGGGGTTATAACTCGAAACTCGTTAAAGATAGAGATATTTACTATTGTCAAGATATAGAAAGTCTCATATGGGCTTTCATTTGGCACCATGACCTTTGACCTTTAGTGACCTTGAAAGGTCAGATGCAAGATCACGGGCCTTGAAATGTCAGATGCAAGATTACGAATTCTCAGAGGGAGTAACTTGAAAACATTTGTGCCACTGCCTCAGACTTTAATTGTGTACTGACAATTAATGGCGGTAACGATTAAGTATTTAACAGCTATAAAATAACTGCTGTCGGGCGAGGTTGTTGTGCCTGGCACCACTTGTTTTAACTGTTGTTGTGTATGCATAATTTTATGGTGTCTCATGGACGTAGTTTATGAACCTTAGTAATAGATGTCTATTTTCACTATTATGTTATCTTTTTTTTTTTTTTTTTTTTATAAATAACAGAACGGAGGAAGGAAAAACAAATGGGTAAAAAAAATAATCCATACACCAGATTACTGGTGTCCTCTGTTCATAAAATATCTGTAACAGTTAGACTTGAACAGTTGTGGGTTGAAATTTGGAGGAAAACAACTCTGGGGAAGCGAGTTCCAGAGAGATGCAGTTCGGGGAATGAAAGAATTCTGATAGGCAGAAGTTCTGCAATATGGTTGAGTGACATTCCAGTCATGAGCGCTACCAGATGCCCGTGTAGCACGAGGGAAGGCATGGAGAGGTGGCACCATGGACGCAACTTCGTCTGAGCAATTGCCAAAAAAATATCTGAAAAATAATGCAAGGGAGGCAACATTCCTTCTTACTTGCAGGGGAGGTAGTTTATATGTAATGGCAGGGTTGTTAATGATTCTAACGGCTTTATTCTGAATTTTGTCTAGTTGTCTTAATGCATCCTCTCCACAACCATTCCACAAGGGTGAGCAATATTCAAGCTGAGAGCGCACATGACTCTTATAAATTATAGCTAACTGCTCATCGGCGAAGAAGTTACGGACTCTGTACAATAATCCAAGTTTCTTTGAGGTGGTTTTAGCAAGTGATCTGACATGAGAGGTCCAGCTGAGGGCACTGTTAAGTGAGACACCAAGAATTTCAATACTTTTGGAGATGGGAATATTAGTAGCATTGAAGGTAATATACGAATCTGGCAATATCTGTCTATTAGTAAACTGTATATATTTAGTTTTACTAGCATTAAAAGAGACAAGGTTGTTTTGTCCCCATTCACTGATTGTAGACAGATCTTGATTTATGGAGATGGCTGTACTGAGTTGAGAGGTAGAGATATTAGACTTTGTAAATGGATGTCTGAGTGTGAATGAACTATGTAGTGTTGAGTCATCTGCATATGAGTGAATGGGATTGTGAGTGACAGATAAGAGATCATTAATATGAACCAGAAATAGGGTTGGCACCAGAACTGATCCCTGCGGCACGCCGGCGTTAATTGAGTGGAAATTCGAATATACATCATCTACTTTTACTCTTATTTTCCTGTCACTAAGATAAGAAGAAATCAAAGGAACAAAAGACGTTAGTCCATAGCAAGGGAGTTTGGACAGCAGGGAACGGTGCCATACTCTGTCGAAAGCTTTAGAGATATCAAGAGCTACTGCATGAGCTTCTCCAAAAAGATCAATTGATTGATGGATGGTATGAGTTAAGAGACTGAGTATGTCAATGGTGGATCTATATATGTATATACCTGTATATACTTTAGCTACCCTTGTTCTGCTCTCACTCTTACCGTACAGCAGCAATGACCTCTTGTTACGCTGCCACGATCTTTTTAATGTAATTTCTCTCTCTCTCTCTCTCTCTCTCTCTCTCTCTCTCTCTCTCTCTCTCTCTCTCTCTCTCTCTCTCGTGCTTCCAAGATTTATTCCTCTCCCTCCCTGCTCACCTCAACCGTTCCCTGACTCCATTAGCAATTTTCTGGCTACCTGTTGCCTAGCCCTGCATTTCCCTGCTCATCATTTCTCAATACCTGTGTGTTTTTCTGAGTGGATCTGTGTGTGTGTGTGTGTGTGTGTGTGTGTGTGTGTGTGTGTGTGTGTGTGTGTGTGTGTGTGTGTGTGTGTGTGTGTGTGTGTGTGTGTGTGTGTGTGTGTGTGTGTGTGTGTGTGTGTGTGTGTGTGTGTGTGTGTGTGTGTGTGTGTGTGTGTGTGTGTGTGTGTGTGTGTGTGTGTGTGTGTGTGTGTGTGTGTGTGTGTGTGTGTGTGTGTGTGTGTGTGTGTGTGTGTGTGTGTGTGTGTGTGTGTGTGTGTGTGTGTGTGTGTGTGTGTGTGTGTGTGTGAATTAATTAAAACAGCTTTGCTCATACTTGGATCAAATTGGTAGAAACGTGCAGTCGGTCAGCCATGGGACTGACCACGTGTTTTTAGAAGTACAAGTAATAAAACCAAGGTCACATGGTAAGTTTAACTTCAAGTTTTTGTGATTAAAATTATAATTTCTGGGAGGGCACAGGGTAAAATATCGGTGAAAGGCTTCGATTTTGAGAACAATCCTTCCAGGCCGAAGATCAGGGTAATGTCACAGGATTAACCTTATAATTCGAAGAGTTTTTATTAGACTTGGACCAAACTTAGAGGAAGCGCCGAGGGTCAGCCAAGAATGAAGAAATTCTGCTTTGAGAACAACAGTTCATAAAAACAGTTTAGAAAACAAAGTCAACTCAAACAGCTTTGGCACAATTTCAACCAGTTTTGGTTGAAGAGTTAAGAGTCAGGTAAGAATGATGTACTTCAGTTTAGAGAGGAATCGGTCAGTGGTCAAGGTCACAGGGCGAAGTCAAGTGTTCGGCCTTCGGCTTACTGGCTGGTGCAGGTGTTGCACACTCTGGGTGCTCCTTGTGACTGTTGTTGTCGTTATTATTATTATCATCTATTATTATATTTATTATTATTATAATTATTATTATTATTAGTATTGTTGTTGTTGTTGTTGTTCTTGTTGGTGATGGTAGTGGTGGTGGTAGTATTGTTATGTGTGATATTTCCATTTCTGTTTAATTAACTTCGCTTTTCTTACTCGATGCCAACAATTACTGCGTCCGTTCCAAAGTTTCTCTCATTCTAAGATATTTTGTTCTCATTGGCTTGTCGACAGCCGGAGCGAAGCGAGTCACCCCAAAAAAGACAAATAGTATTCCGGTAAAGACATTAAATTCTGACTGTCTAGCGCTACTCGCCTCTAACACTTACTGCGGTATCAAACACATTAACGCTTTCATGATCGAGATAACTCTAGTTTTGTTCTCCAGCAAAAGCCAGACTTTTATTTTCTGCTGATATTGAATCATACGAGCCTGACATTGTATATGTCCTTCTGAAATTACGACTTTAAACAACTCTCCTGAAGCCTTGCAATATAGCACATTATTTCCCTTCTGAAGAAAAAAAAAACAGCTAACCTGTGGAATCATTACTTGTTTAAAACGGCCTCTCCTCTCTAAAACCAGCATCATCTCCCCTCTGAAGCCTACGTTAACTCCCCTCTGAAACCCTCACTAACTCCCCTCTGCAACCCACATTAATTCCCCTCTGAAACCCACATTAATCCCCTCTGAAACCCACATTAACCCCCTCTGAAACCCACATTAACTCCCCTCTGAAACCCACATTAACTCCTCTCTGAAACCCTCACTAACTCCCCTCTGAAAACCACATTAACTCCTCTCTGAAACTCACATTAATTCCCCTCTGAAACATACATTAACTCCCCTCTGAATCTCATATTATTTCCCCTCTGAAACCCACATTAACTCCCCTATGAAACCCACATTAACTCCCCTATGAAACCCACATTAACTCCCCTCTGAAACCCACATTAAATCCCCTCTGAAACCCACATTATCTCCCCTCTGAAACCCACATCAACTCCCCTCTGAAACGCACATCAACTCCCCTCTGAAACCCACACTAACTCCCCTCTGAAATAAATAAAGCTTTACTTCCCGCGGCGGTGTGTGTTTTAATGTACTGATATAGGTCCCTGGTCGGTCATACACGGCAACTGGCAAACACCTCGACAAACATTAAAACTAAGATCAGTATGGTGTGTGTGTGTGTGTGTGTGTGTGTGTGTGTGTGTGTGTGTGTGTGTGTGTGTGTGTGTGTGTGTGTGTGTGTGTGTGTGTGTGTGTGTGTGTGTGTGTGTGTGTGTGTGTGTGTGTGTGTGTGTGTGTGTGTGTGTGTGTGTGTGTGTGTGTGTGTGTGTGTGTGTGTGTGTGTGTGTGTGTGTGTGTGAAAGAGAGAGAGAGAGAGAAGAGAGTCACACAGAAATAGACAGACAGACGAACGGACGGGTAAAAGCAGACAGACAGACAAACACAGACAGAACTGACCGATACAGACAGACAGACAAACAGACAGAACTGACCGATACAGACAGACAGACAGACAAAGATACAGACAGACAGACAGACAAAGATACAAGTAGACGGCCAGACAGAATTACAGACAGACAACCAGTCGGAAAGAAAATTAACACAGATCCATATTTGCCGAGAGTGCAGGCAGTGCTAGCTAATGAACCCCAATCATCAAACACACCTGCTTTTTAAGAACATTTCAGGACTGACCGCCGACGTCACCATGGCCCCCCGCGGGAGAGCAAATAAACAAAAATCCGCGTTGGGTAAACTTTAATTGGGTGGTCGAGGTTTGGCGAAGTGGAAAAGCGTGTGATCAGGGAGATGTATTTTCCGTAGCTCCACTTGGCGGCGTCATTAGCGCTAAGAGCCGGGGAATGTGCAGTTAGAGTGGATTTGGGATATTTTCAGCGAGCGTTCATCAGAGATTCCCGTGAGTCGATACTGGTGAAATGAAAATGGCTGCCAATTCCAAGCATGGCGGGAATATTCTCATCTTCCCGTCGTTTTCCATGTATTTAAGCTTCTGCATTTACAGCTAAATGATGATGATGGTCGTTGTGATGCTGTATTACAGTAGATCTGGAATATTTTCAGCAGACGCTTTTCAGAGGTTCCGGGGGTTCAGTGTTGGTGTAATGAAGACGACTGGTCGAGTCCTATCTTGCCGACCGCCCGACCAGTTGGTCGATCGACCAATCGACCGAGCATGCATCTGTATACGTACTGCATACGAATACTGCTGCTACTACAGAATTCCCCAACCATCCGAGCGGAGAGAATATTTACGTCCTCTAAAGTGTGGTGACCTAATTTCCGTTTACTTTACGGCTTCTGCATTTACATTTAGAGTAACTGTGGGATATTTTCGGCATGCGTTCATGAGAGGTCTAGGTCGATATATTGAAATGAAGTTGGTTGGCTGATCGGAGCCAATTGGAGTAATTATAATTCATGAAGCATCATGACATTATTTCTACTTACTTTAGGTTTCTACGTGTGTAGTTACTATTATTGTTTTCTCACTTAGCGGGAGTTTATTAGAGGTTCCGGTCGATATTAATATAATGAATATGACTAATCGGTTTCTATCGTGCCGACCAACTACACTGCAGACACACTTGTCGATCAAGTAAATGGCATGAATATTTACATTCTCTGAAGTACTGTGACATCATTTACAGGTACATTCGTTTTCTACATTTACATTTCGATTTGGTATGAGATATTTTCAGCAGACGTTTATTACTGCTTCCGAGAGATCGATATTTCCGAAGCGAAGACGGTTGACGGAAGCGAAGATGACTGCCTCTGGTATGGGAGGACGCTTGAAATGAACTATTGCAACGCGCCGCACAAGTCGGCCAACCGACACGTCCATCTTCGCAGAGAGTATCATCCTCGCAAGTACTCACCACCCCTCACAGTCTCGGTCCATCCTACCCATTCCATCTCACCAACCCCATCCTTTTCCTTTCCCCAGTCTTCCATCCACGTCTAAGTTACGGAGAAATCTTTGAGTTAAACCATAGGCACATCTGTCTTCATTTGGACATTACCACTACACTGTGTACTGCCCGGCGCCACTACCACTAGCCCAGCCTTTCCAAACACTCTCTTCCACCAGCCTCGCCGTTTTTATTACTACACATCTAACGTCTGTGACATACACTATATTGCTTGTTGTTCTGATGATTATGACAGCTGAATTATACCGGCTGACGGTTATGCCTATACGACGCTGGTACGTTGTAGACGAATGGACTTGTTGCAAAGAAGGAGCAGCAAGATCATAGGATGAAAGATGATGTTTTCAGATAAAAGGGTTGGCAGTCAGATAGGAAAATGTCTTCTACTTCGGCTATGGTTGAATCGATCGGTAGTATTATTACATCATCATAATTTACTAACAGAATCCCACGAAGGAAAATGAAAGAAAAGCATTCGGGAGCCGAATGCCAATCGCCCTCCAGAATATGCTGTTGGCCAAGTCCAAGATTTTGGCCATATCTTGATACCCTGAAGGTTTCATGTTGACAGCTCAAGCCGTTCATGAAATACAATGGGCTACAGGCGGTCAATAAAAACTAGTTGACCTTTGGCGGCCATTCTGATGACCTGGACCTTGACCTCCAGTGTCCATTTTCGAATTCGTCCAATATTTTGGCAGTATCTTTATACTCTGAAGGTTTCATGTTGACAGCTCAAGCCGCTCATGAGATTTAATGGTGCTAAAGGCAGGCGATAAAAACAAGTTGACCTTTGGCAGCCACTTTGGCGACCTTGACCTTGACCCCGAGTGCCGATTTTCGAACTCGGCCAAGATTTTGGCCACATCTTGATACCCTGAAGGTTTCATGTTGATAGCTCAAGTTGTTCGTGAGATGTAATGGTGCTAAAGGCGGGCGATAAAAACTAGCTGACCTTTGGCAGCCATTTTGGTGACCTTAACCTTGACCCTGAGTGCCCATTTTCGAACTCGTCCAATACTCTGGCCATATCTTGAAATCCTGAAGGTTTCATGTTGATAGCTCAAACTGTTTATGATATTATGGGAACAGATACTCTCTCTCTCTCTCTCTCTCTCTCTCTCTCTCTCTCTCTCTCTCTCTCTCTCTCTCTCTCTCTCTCTCACACACAGAAGCAGACAAAAACACCGTCGCTCCGCCTTGTAAAGGCAGGCAATAATAAATCTGCTCATTTTACCCTTACGAAGGTAGACTGGAAGGACAGTCGTATAGGTGGCAACATTCTAAAACCCTTAATGTTCCAGATTATTTTTAACGGCATACAAAACCTATGGTAGCGTACATAAGAAGTCTTGCATTAATGAGCATACTGACCATTATTTTTTGCTACTGTTAATGGAATGCATACAACAAAAACCTTCCCATTCCATTAGCAGACGAAAAAGTTTCTAGGGAAAATACAGTGACCGTTACCTTGTTCTCTTTTAGTCGTTCAGATATTTAGAAATCATTACACTTAACCCTCTAATGGTTTGGACAACTTTAATTTTGTAATCTAGCTAATTCCAAACGAGTTTATTCAACATAAATTTAATCACAGGAGCCTGAGAGCTAGTATTGTTACCGTTAAACTCTCTCGTGATCGATACAGCACCATTATTCTATTTCAGTTGACATCAGACGATTTTAGTCAGCAAACAGTGAGTCATAGGGGAACGAGGGCTAATATAATCATCATTAAACCATCTCATGATCGGAACGACACTAGTATGCAATTCCAGTTAACACCAGACGATTTTATTCAGCTAAGAGTGAGTCATAGCAGCCGGAGTGTTTGTAAGTCATTACCAAAAGTCGAATAAAAATATACACGTTTCACTCACACACAGTACATAGGGACAATCAAAACCTAAATGAATTTCAATTATCCTGGCTGAACAAATATGATATGCAGTTTTATAATCTATTACTTTTTGTTGCGTGGGCGAAATGGGGCTTTGTTGGAAATGCTACAGCGCCACAATTTCACATTACTGAATTACCAAGTCATACACCGCGTACATACACCACGCACGAACTGTTTACCAATTTACTTTAAAAACTCGCTTCTCTTTTTATGATTATGCAGCTTCAATTCTCTCACAACAAATAACATTTTTAAAATTTCATTTTCGCTACCATCAAACGTTTTTATTCATCTTAGAGATGGAGAGTTTTCGTTGTGTAAGGGTTACACAGAGATTGTTGCTGAGCACCGAACAGCCCGAAATCTCACCGAAACAAAACAAATTCGTCTGGTAATAAAACGACTATAATATTAGCAACTGTGCTTTATGAGCACGGGGACGCTGCGCCTGAAATTTTACCTTGACCCGTTACCTTGATCTTTGGTCGGTCTGCACCCAAATCAAACCACTTCTTCCTATCCCAACACACGGTATATGTCCCACGTTTGACCAAGGTCATATCAAGGCCCATGAAATATTTTCTGCGCCATGAACTTTGATCTTGACCACAGTCTGATCTGCATGAAAACCGAATTACTCCTTCCCTGATCCTCACAAAATGTATGTTTTAATTAAAGATTGTCACATACCTAGGGGTCTCTGCACAGCTATGGTACACCCCACCGCAAAAATTGACAAACTCTATGGACTCTCGTTGCTAAATGTCAATAAATACCGAAAAGTGTTTGTATGGCTTGACCTTTGACACCATAAAACCCTTTAAAAAGCTTAAATCCATAAAATAATGAAAGGTATTGGACGTGTTTACCCAAAGAACTGTTGTACCATGTTTTATGTAAACCGCTGAAAAACGAAGGGATGGCATCAGACTGAAAAGTGTTTGGATGAAAAAAAGAAATAAGAGGGAAGAAGGAAACTGCACAAATATGTTTGATGTCCACCACAGTGTGGAGACTATGATCCATGGACGATCAGTTTTTCATTACATATTCTGTTGGCACAGATACATTCATACTTAGATATATACATAGAAACCGACACAATCACAACAGTTTCGCCTACGGCATTTAGAATGTATAACAATACCCTACAGAGAGGGCTAATAGCCATATCTGCAAAGTTACTGATACCTTACATCCCACAGCCGGGACTACGCTGATATATTCTGTTCCAGCTGACGACAAATGACCTTATTCAGCTGCAAGCCAGTCAAAATGAGTGTAAGTGTCAATACTCGTACTTTCACGAACAACCCTCTTATGATCAGGACAATTCTACTATGGCATTTCAGAAGATGCCAGACGATTATATCATGCTTGGGGTGTGGAGCAGAAGCTTGAGTGTTGATACACCGTCATTACCAGTACCTGGGAGAGTTTACCAAGCATAATTGCAATTTTGCTCGATCCAAAATTCTACCTAACCTGAAAAGACGATTGTGCAGAGTCAACCCTACCTCTTCCCCTCTTGTCCTCAAAACTTAATTCAATTTACCCCAACCTGTGAGCTTGATTTTTTACTTACGTTGTTCGAAACACACTCACACTCTTTCTGTTCCGTCTTTCTTTTTTCACAAGGGCTGACTGCGATGCTTATGTATAACTATTTTTTTTTCCATCGACCTTTGACTTCGTTGGCGAGAATCGAAATGGTCCTAAGCTGTAAACTGGTTAACTCACTGAATATGACGGAGTACTGTATATTCTTGATGTCTCCAGGTGTTTATTTAGCGACTGCGAATAAGTGCACTGGGGAGATTAATTATATTTTCTTTATTATTCCATCCAGTACTAGAAATTCTTCCTCAGTTCAATAAAATCATCTGGTGGTTCCAAGAATAAAATAAAAATGTCATCTGATTAGGGGATTTAATGAAAGGGGAAAAGAATGAGGCAGACAGGTCGAATACTGGATCTGGCCAGTGCTCCTAACACAAAATCACTCTGTATGTTGTTCCACTAACTTAAACAATGTTGTTACATTGAACGTTGTAAAGTTCTTGACAGCAAAGAACACAGTGATGTCCTATTTTGCAGTACTGTTTCGATCGTCATTAACGCCAAGCGAAGTTCAAGATAAATTATTTTAAAAGAAGGTACAGATGAATCCAAGTGAATTTCATAGGACTTGAATCCAAGAAAATCTATATACTACTAAAATTCCCATTTTGTTTACCTGTTTGTCTGTTTGTACCCTCAAATTAGCCGAAACGGCGAATTACAGCGCAACAGTTTTTGAATCAACGTACCTAAAATGCACTGACTTAAAGAATGCGAAAAAAAAAAAAAAAAAAAAAAACGGGTGCAATCGGCCTCCAGTTAACAAAAATGTTGTTAATTAGCACAAGTCTATATCTTATATCAGGCTACCCGGTAAATGCAGTGAGGCATTTCCGTAGAGTTTCATGTCTCTGCACAGAGAGAGAGAGAGAGAGAGAGAGAGAGAGAGAGAGAGATTGTCTGCCTGTCTGTCTGTCCTCTATGAAAATCACGGGGGATCCATATAGAACTCTTTTAACAGCTCTAACAGGTGTAACTTCTTACGTCGAATTTAAACGTCATAAATGTGTACATTACATAAGCTAAAGTGACTCCTCTGATACTCAAAAATATAATTAATCAGAAATACTCAAGCCAACATGGTGGAAAGATGGTAGCCAATTACCGTAGAATTTTTTACTTCTATAATCATGTTAGCAACAGCGGGTCAGATGGCTAGACGGATTGGTGGGATGGGTGGCCAGGGTTGGTGGTTGGGTGGATAGTGGGAAATAGGTCCATGGAGAATATAATCCTGGAGAAATGGGCCCACGGTTAAAATGGGAACTCGAGCATCTTCTCCCACAAGGAGTGGCCATCGAGGGTCCCTGGTAACGCACGATCGTAGGGTTTTATCCAGACAACGCCGGGTATCTCTTCTAGTATTAATTAAAGGTCAACACAAGGCTTGCATTTTTTCCAGTCGACTGCATGATGATCATTAAGCCATTCATTTTTGCCATGTTCCCATCTTCTAGAACACAACCAGCAACGGTCGACACATATGCAGATTGACATGTGTACAGCTGGTTAAACATGGACTGCAACGAAATTGTGTTTAGTAAACAAGTTGACTGTCACTGGCATATCATGGTGACAAGTTAAATTAAACGCATTTCGAAAAGTAAAATCCCAAATGAAGCAACAAATAGCTGGTTCATGACGTCCTCACGTGGGACAGTGGCAGGTCCGTACCATAGAAGATTAGTCTTATCTTGGAACAATAATAAGGCGGCCTTGAGACTACACGACACATGTTACACCATCTTACCTGCTGATGTCTACTTCGAACTGTGAAATGCATCTTCGGGATATATATATATATATATATATATATATATATATATATATATATATATATATATATATATATATATATATATATATATATATATATGAACACGTCATCCATACTAATTGGTCACACAAAAATATGGTTTTAATCAAAATTCATTCCATACTAAGAGTGCTAGATATAATATTTCTAGCATAATATTCCTAATGGCTTGCTATATTGTTTATATTCACATAAGCTTTTAGCAACAATTTCGGTACCTGGCTGAACAGATACAGAAGTACAAGGTAGATGCAGAACCATCAAGGCAGCAATATGAAGCTTCACTAAAGTAAGGGAGTGAAGCACCTCGCGTCAGAATAACATTAATTAACGTCAGACGGACAAGGCCGATCCTAGATGCGCTTCCTCAAAAAAAAAAAAAAAAAAAAAATCGTAAAAGAAAAAAAAGTCAGATTCATCCATAAAAATACACGCATTCGCTCAAATCTCACGTAGATCTCTCATCCATCACCAGTGTCACTGTATTCAAGCCTAACCTCCTGTGCCCTCGATCTTCCTGGTCTCAACCCTTCTCATTCACAGTCATTTGTCATTCCTCCCCCTCCCTTCTTAATCTCCCTTCCTTCCAGTCCATATTGTATAGCCTGTCACTTCATCCCCTCGAACTTCAACTCTCTTTCTCTCCCTCTCCCCTTTCTCTCACATCCTTACCTAAACATCTCGACTTACGTTCCCCTCTTAATATGTCAGCCTGGTACCCTTCGCCCTGCTCCTTCAAGTGACCTTACAAAGTCTGTCACTCTACCTACATTATGAGGCTTCGTGTCTGCTCAATTAAACCTCTTAATCCATTTTCTGACCCGGCGTCATTCTTTGCCAAACGATTAAAAATATATCAATGTTTCCTACGAAAAATGAGTCAAATATGCATTGTGCTTTTAACAGCCAAGGACAGTTCAGATCAGAGTTCGAAAGTTTTCCATAATAGCGCTACTACGTACGCACCGCTTTGTAAAATAATGTGTCTGTATTCTTCCAAGACACAGTATTATGCACTTGAATGTTTATGATAAACTGTCGATATTATTAATATTTATGCCATGACAGTAACTCAGTGAGACAGATGTTTAACATTATTGTGATGCACTTGGCATGATGTATCTCATTTTGTAAGTGCAGTAAATGGTACAGGCTATTCAGTGCACTAGGATTAAAATGAAAGTACTGTACTCTTGAACCATACTTGTCTAAAAGAATAAGAATCCCGAGTCTAATAATTTTACACGAAAAGGAAAATGTAACCGTGTGAAAATGCTGCCACCTGGAGAATATCAAGGAAAGTTCTCTTTGCATTCTTTTATTTTTTGTGGGAAATTGTCAGAGACGAAATTTCTCTTCACACAGCATTGTTTCAACACGAAAGAGAAAAAAAAAAACAGCTGAAATTAACAAAATGACAAATAATTCTACACATGAAGCACTGTCACTAATGCTGCAACTTTCTACAGCATACATGAAATCTTCATTTTACGAGTGGCAGACGTCATGGGAGGAACGTGGAACGGTGGTTCTTAACATTATAAATAAAACTCTCGGAAGAGACAGTTTCAATAATCTAAATGCATTAATTACGGTTCGTACTATGGTAGAGACCATTCTAAGGTATATTTCCTCCTCCTCCTCCTCCTCCTCTGCCTTCTTATTGTGTGTGTCGGTTTGGCAAATGGCTTAATTTCTTCGGTTCACTTCAAACCTGATACAAATGCTCCTTGGGAAAACATCTTCAAACGGCTTTTTATTTCCTGAATTTAGACTTTTTAACTGGTTTTATGAGGTCGAAGGTGAAACTATACAACAACATATATTTAGCATAATCAGACAGCATAAATCCGTGGAGTTTGCATTTCTTTTGCGGGGAGGGTGTTCTGTAGCTGTGTGAAGATAATTCTGCATTCCCCGGTGAATGTGCCATTCTTTATTTCTGCTTCTCACTTACTTTTCCAGACAGCTAGATACCTTCGCTGTCCTATAACCATGCATAAGTACTCATTTTCTGAAGAATTATGTTGCAAGAAATATCTGCAACAGTGACTACAGAATTAATTCACGAAAGTGCAGGTGCTCTTTCATATGAAAATGCTTCTCCCATACAACCTCCCGTCCTAGACAACTGCTACATGCAATGACGACATAGATTAAGATATAGTTTCTGTGGCAGCACTTTCCATCACCATTTACAGTTTTTTTTTTTTTTTACTTTACCCTCTGATGAAGTCAAAACAAGGAAAATGTCGTTCAACACGATACTGTCTCCTTACTGTTGCTACAAAAGAGTAAACAGATCCTTTCTTGATCCTCGTTTGATGGCGGCTCAGCCACACTTTCTACTCTACACATTCGCAGACGTAATGGATCTCATACACTGTTTATATAGTTTAGTTATACCATGTTTAATTAATCTCCTTATATGAGTAATGTGTACCAGCAAGAGTTCCTTCCCTCTCTGGTAACGAATTTAACATGGTTAACCCATAAGCGATTCTGGAGCCCTCGATGGCCAGGTTAGTTGCGAGTGGACGTCTGCCATAGTTGATCCTGATCTCACTCCTACCCAGAGGATGACATTTCAGAAAGTGCAGCAGCATAGACTGTCATGTGACCTCACATCTCCGCATTTATATGTCTCGAAGACATATACAGATTCTCTCATACACAAACACATCTTCAACAGTTTCCAAACGCACTTCTCACTCTACACTCCAAAAGCTCCCACACCTTTATCTGTGCGTGAAGTAGTAGGTAGGAGTGGGCCACATCTACAGTAACTGAAAGTGGTGTTCCTTGTCCCTCCGGATCACTTATCTTTAGGATTCATAAAACACAGTTTGACGTTGTATGGTGGAAACATGTGCTTAGCGGCTCAATCGGGACGAGAGCACTGGGACGGTTACCGAGACAACCATGCACTGACACCAAACTTGACATGAACCTGCTCTGACTTACCAGGCATGCCCATCAGTTCGTTCCATCAAGCGGTATGACCTGTGGAGGGTTCCAAATGTCTAGCAAAAAATCGGGCACAAAAGTGTGCATGGCTCCCGCGCAACTGACAGCAAGCAATTACAATTTACACCATGGTTGTCAGCTCGTCGTTCCACGTCTTTGATGTACGGCATGTCGAGATCCGAGGAGTCAGATACACACACACACACACACACACACACACACACACACACACACAACGCTTATTCGCATAGTATTATTGATGATCTCTCTTGTGCTGATTTCTGTAATACATACACACATACATGTAATGACTAGTGCAATATAGTCGTCAAAGTGAGGAAGGGTTCTCTGCGTTTTGAGATCGCCATGACCCTTAACCCCTTCGTTTAGGTGACGTATCGTGTGCCGGTAGAGTGGAAAAAGGCAGTCATTATACCCTTGTACAAAAATAAAGATGAGAGAAGCGACACCATGAATTATTGTGGTATAAGTCTCCTGAGTGTTTTAGGGAAGGTCAATGGAAAAATTATTACAGAGAAGTAGGGGAGATATCAGAAGTCCAAGCGAGTGACGAACAATATGGCTTTAGGAGTGGCAGAGTATGTGTGGATCAAATATTTGCTGTGAGATAGATAGTGGAGAAGGCGTGTGAGGACAATTAGGTGTTTATGGCATTTATGGATCTGGGAAATGCATACGACAAAGCAGACAGAGAAGAACTGTGGAAGTTTTGCTCATGTAGAGTGTAGATGGTAAGCTGCTGGGTGCCGTCAAGAGCTTTTATGGTGGTAGTGAGGCATGTGTAAGGGTAAATGGGCATCTTAATGAATGGTTCACGATCAATGTAGGCGTGCGGCTACGTTGCGTGATGTCCCCATGGTTGTTCAATATATAAATGGATGGGGTGATGAGAGAAGTAAAAACATGAGTAATGGAGAGAGGGATGGCGTTGGTAATGAACGGTGATGGATGGACTACCTCAAATTTGTTGTATGCTGATGATGCAGTACTACTTGCAAATACAGGACAAGAGCTTGGTAGACTAGTGCAGAGTTTTGCTGATGTCTATGAGCGTCGTGCCTTGAAAACAAATGTAGAAAAGAGTAAAGTGATGGTTACTGAGAGAGAATGTGACTCCCAGTGTGAAGTTACAGTGAATGGAGAGAGACTGGAATTGGTGAGAGGGTTCAAATACCTGAGTACAGTGATAGAAGAGAGAGGGAAATGTGCAAAAGAAGTGGAAACTAGAGTGACACAAGGAAGGAAAGCAGCTGGTGCTATGAAGGCCTTGATAAGAAACAGAGGCTTGAATGTTGCTGCAGCGCGAGGCTTACATGAAGGAGTGTTGGTGTCAACTTTAACATATGGATGTGAGACTATGGTGTGTCATGAAAATTAAAAGTCAAGAGTGAGAGCAGTGGAGATGGTACTGCTGAGGAATGTACGCGGTGTACAGAGAGTGAATAGGACACGGAATAATGTGATATGTGAAATATGTGGAGTGAGGAAGTCTGTGGATACCAGAATCAAAGAAAATGTACTGAGATGGGTTGGTCATGTGGAGAGGATGGATGACAACAGAGTGGTGAAAAGGGTATATCTGAGCGAATTTGAAGGAAGGGGGAGGCGAGGTAGGCCAAGAAGAAGGTGGAGGGGTGGGTTGGATGAGTCTGTGAGGAAGAGAGGTATGGAAGTTGGTGAGGCTAAGGGACTGACAAGAGACCGAGCTGGATGGATGAATTTTGTGTGAAGACGCGCAAAACCAGGGAATTGGCACCCTTTATTAACGTGACAGCGTTCGGACTGGCCTCTATCAGGTAAGTATGTGTGAAGCCACAGAAAGTGTTGATTTTTTTTTTTTTTTTTTTTTTTGCCTATCTGATGGAGCCGGGATTTCGAGAGCTTGAATGATGAGTGAATGGAAATATGGCCCATTTAATTAAGCAAACTTTGGATATCTAGACGTTGGTACCCCTCACCCTGCTCTAGGGTGGTGATGATAATGAATCGTGTAGTTTATCTTTGCTTATTAAAGACGCTTACATTCAACTCAGAAAACGTCTTCTGTGCTAAATGGATTAATGAAGGCTACGTATAACTTTCTACGTTCCGAAAATCTTTCCTGAGCTGATTTAATGCGCCTGAAAATGACAAAATAATGCAGTCAAGAATGCGTCATTGTCGTGAAGTTGTTAAGATCCCTTACAACACCTAAGACGAGAGATGAAAAGGAGGGTGAGAGAAACAACACACCAAGAACAACAACCTCTTAAAAATATATAGTCAAATATACTGTACATCTAAAAAAAAATAAAAAAAAAGAGAGAGAGGGTGAAGCAGTGGGGGAAAATTCCTCCTTCCTATGGCTGACGCAGGAAAAATGGGAAGAAGTGCATACAAACTGTAATATTAAGTCCCAAGACAAGAGATGTACCCGAGAGAGGAATGTAAATTGAGGTAAGATTTAACGTAGAAGGGGATGCCGAAGGAAGAAGAAGACGACGACGTGGAGGAGCAGGAGGAGGAGGAAAAAGAAGAAGAAGATGAACAAGAACAAGAAGAACAAGAAGATGATGATGATGATGATGATGAGGAGGAGGAGGGGGAGAAGGAGGAGAATGATGATGATGGCGATGAAAACGATGCAGACGATGATAACGATGATTATGATGTTGATTATGATGGAGATGAAGGCTTGAATTTTATGCTTACTGACTGCACGAAGGTCATATAACTCTCCTGGAGAGGGCATTTCTACAATTTTATCCCTGATTATGTTGGGCGACATCATTCCGCTAAGAGAGAGAATACATGTAAGAGCCTGAGAGTGTTAATACAGTCTCCATTAAATCTTGTCATCAGGGTAAAGTTATTAATATAATTATGTTAACGCGAACACTTTGAATCCGGGTGATGTCCTGTGTATTATATTCTGCTGCTACTGGGCGATTTTACTCAGCCCAGGGAAGATTTACTGGAGGGGTTTATTATGGCTGTATCTAGACCCCGTGCTAAGCTGAATACAATCGTCCGAGGATGCCAAGAATAATATTTAAAAGATACCACTGAGCTCAGCTGGTTAAGCGATTTTATTGAGCTCTGTGAATTTAAGAAAAAAAAGTTAGAGGGAATTAAGGCTGACAGTATATTTTTGTAAGTCGCAGTCTTTCGCAAGAACACGATCCGTATTAGCCAATTTGCATCCAGGTCCTCAACTGTACTGCTGGGTGAAGAAGGGAAAAAGGGAAAACAAACCGAGCCCACCAGTCTGACCAGCTTGACAAGGGGCTGCTGAGGTTCTTAAATGGTTGTCAGGTTTGGTGGGGAGAATGTACCAGTTTATCTTATCGTACTGGGAGTTTTTTGCTTTCATTCTCTCGCTATCATAAGTAGATCGATGTTTTGTACCGTACCTAATCCTCTCTCTCTCTCTCTCTCTCTCTCTCTCTCTCTCTCTCTCTCTCTCTCAGTGCCGTAACCAATCAGGCAGCTCCATATCATATCAGTCATATCACCATGTTGTCACCATATATCACCACCTCTTCAGGACTAATATATAACATCATTGCACCCTAACACGGCACCATTAAAGCACATGTTTCTAAGCACTAAACTATCACAATATATCGATCGCCACAGCAGCATGTTACAGCAATACTGTCCATAAAATTACACTATCGTCTAATGTATTTCTGCCAAAAATATTTTGCCACAACAGCAGAACTACTCACATCACGATCACAGCGTCACCATAAAGCAAATCTCCATAACATCACAGAACTCTCAACGGCATTACAAATTTCTCTACCACGACATACCACAGCCCGACACCACGTAACTCTACCACATTGTCATACAATTCTCCACCACCACATTTTTCCACTCCATTCCGATACCATACCTGTACCATAACCCTGCACACATCTCCACCACAGCATCACAAGAAAACATTATGAAAACATTATGAGGGAGCATGCAGTCATTTGAGAGGTGGGGGAGGACGGGTGGTGGCCAAGTCAGTAGAAAGGTCGCCTGCTATCCTAATGGACTTAAGGATCGAATCCTGGCTTGGGTAGGGAACAGTTCAAAGATCTGAAATTCGTTAAAGCAGGTTTCACTGATGTGTACCATAAGACCCGCCGACATATAAAAATACCCCGGTTAATACCAGTACTAGCTTGTGTGCGTATATGGTAGAAGCCGAAGTGGGGGCATGTAAAGGTGTATTGTAAGCAGGAGGACTGCTGGACCATAGGGAACGGGACTGTGAAGCCTATGTCCAGAGTTTGACACAAAGAATAAAAATAAGATGCACCGAAAGTTCGGTAGTCTGGAACATATATTTAAATTCTGAAAGAGGCAGCTTTCAAAACGTGGTGTAGCTGTGAATAACTTGTTTTGAAATGAAGAAAGTACATACCAAATTTCATATAGATTACTTCATTAATAACGAAAATATCTACATTGTGCTGGTGTCCTGTACAAGCCCAACACCTGTATGTCCCCACCAACTACGACAGCAGAATTTCCGTTTGTCCATTATTCATACATCCAAAGAAGAGATGTCAACTGAAAACAGAAGAAGAAAAAGAAAGACAGGAAGAAAAAGACAGATATGGATGAGAGAAAACATTTGAAAGGGAACGTCAGACGTCAACAGGTCGGAGATGGGGAAACAAGGAAAAGAATCTGAGGAGCAGAAAGTGTGAAAGAGTAGACTAGGGGAGGAGGTGCTTGAGAATGACGAAGATTAGAGGCAGGGAGAATGTACCAGGGATAGCTGGGGTGAGGGAGGAAATGAAGAAGGAAGAATAAGTAGAGAAGTCTGTAAATAGAAGCAAAACTTAGGTACCAAGACAATGTGGAAGGAGTGTCCAGAGAAAGTCAAACAAAACAAACTTAGTTTCATCCAGCCGCAGACTTTCGGGATTTTGATACTGTCAGTCGATATATTCAGCCATTCTAAGGGACTTTTCATATACGGCGTTTTGATAACAAATAACTTTAAAGATGGCTAACATCTTCAAATGTACCGGCAGGTTTAAAATACGCGCGGTCGGCTCCGGACACCGATTACCCGTCCCCGCCCCGGAATGGCTCAGGGACGGGTATTGTTTTCACTCGGTTTGTTTGTTAGTCTGTCTGTCTCACTGTCTGTCTGTCTTAACAACTTTAGGCGAAAACTACGGGTGCGATTTTGACAACAAGTACAGGGATGATGGGTTATGACCTGATCGCCTGATTAAATTCTGGGCCAAATTGGACCAAGGTCCAGGTTGTAGGCCCAAAAAATGTTAAAAAAAAAATAAATAAATAAAACGGGGACGGGTAAAAATCGTTTTTTCGCCATAACTCCTTTCAAATTCGTCATACAACAGAAAACCAAAACCTAAAGGTACATCTTTCAAATCTGCATGCTATAGCATGCTTCATTACACCAGTGGGGTAATCCCCCAGTTAGCGGTACGGGGGTCAATGTCAGGTGGGTCGGGCCTAAAATTTCAAATGGGCATAAAATCGTCAATATTCACCCGATTTACTCAAAATCTGAAATGGGACATAATTGACTAGATATCCTGTTGTGTTGATACGTCAGCACTAAAATGACTGCCGGGGACGGGTTTGCTGTACCTTGGCACCACTTCTTGTTTTTTTTCTTTTTCTAGCCAGTCACAGTTCGGCCTCGTGCGTGAGTTGGCAAAACACTGATGAGCCTGAATGGTTAACTGCGGTGTGAACTTGATATACTTGATATCACTGGTTCTTTATTGCTAATTAGCGAAAAGTCTACCCTAACGATCATCAGCAGATGGCGTGGTTCAGTCGGTAGAGAGGTGGCCTGCGGTCCTACCGGACCCAAGTTCAAATCCCCGCTGGGGTAGGGAACAGTTTAAGGATTTGAATTTCATGTAAAGCAGATTTTACCGATCTACCAGAAGACCCGCAGATATGTCATAAAAATACCCCCGCTAATACCGATACACCAGTCCTGTATGAGACGGCCCTGGCATGTATTCAATACGGACGGTGGGTGTTAGCGCCGAAGTGGTGACATGTAGAGGTGTATGATATGTAGGAGGACTACTGGGCCTTGGGAGCAGGTTGTGAAGCCTACTGTATGCCCAGAGTTGAGCAAAAAAAAAAAAAAAAAAAAAAAAAAAAAAACTACTTTTTCAGGGATTGTTTTCAGTGTCATTTTACGAGATATCATCACTGTGATAGCCGTCCGTAAGGTCGGGCCTGAAAATGCCCTGGTTGGGTCCGAAGAATTTATGTATACTGGTAGGTTAGACTGGTTACGTATGGATTAAGTAATTCTCTCTCTCTCTCTCTCTCTCTCTCTCTCTCTCTCTCTCTCTCTCTCTCAAGAATGCCCAAGTTAGATCCCTCATCGTTCAGTTAGGTTTTCCGATGTGATTTTAAGTAATCCGAACTATTTTGACATCCAGTCATATGGCATATAACTGGTATAATATGCTTCTCCGTCGCCTCAAGGCCCCAATTCTTATGTAGCCCCTCGCGTACATTGTGGTGACCATAAAGATAAATATAACCTTTTTGGCTACGAAGAACTAGTAACATGAAGTTGGCCTGCACCGGGGAAACTCTCAAGCAAAATGTACCCATCCGTGTTTTGTATTCTTGCTACCACAAGGCAATTTTTTTTTTAAGATTGTTTTATTTTTCCTTTTTTTTAATTTCCGGTAGCCTACATTAATCCCTGCACACCTTGGTGGCACCTAAAAGCTAAATTAATTCATCACTGGACAGCAAGAATAATAATTTTAAAAATCGGGTTGAAAGAATCAATAAAGATCATTGGTTACTTCCCTGAAAATCAAGAACACAGCTTTTTTTTTTTTATCATATAAACTAAAGACAAAGATCAACGAGTACCAAACGAAATTCTCCAGAAATTACAGGGTGGTAGTGAGAGATAAATAATATTAAAAGTGAAAGGAAAATTCATCGAAAAAGATTGCATCCTCCGTCACACAATGGAAAAAATACAAAATAAATAAAAAATACACCTGAATAAAACTTCCAACAACCATTGCAATCAAAATGCATGTTCTCTCTCCCTCTCTCTCTCTCTCTCTCCCTTGCGATAGAACCCGGGTATAAAAACAAGAAGGATGAAAGAAAAAAGAGGATGGATTGAATGCAAGATGGCAGGCGGGGGGTCGCTCGAGCAGGAGAGAGACAGACAGACAGACAGACAGTGTGTGTGTGTGTGTGTGTGTGTGTGTGTGTGTGTGTGTGTGTGTGTGTGTGTGTGTGTTGGCTGGAAGGATGGGGAGAGGAAATAAAAATAACAGTTGGGTGAAAGGTAAGAGGGTGTAAGCCAGACTGGAGTGTGGGGCAGAACATTTCCTTATCGGACCTTCCCATTGATTCAGGTAAGGCATTAAATGGTTCCATGGCTTATGTGTAGAATGGACTTATAGAGTTACATAGCCAATGATTTCATCATCCTTTGTGTAATTCTAACGTACAGTATGCTGCATGTTTGAGCACGAGCGTGTTCTACCTCACTCCCCCCTTCTACCCTTATAGTAAAGTAAGTCATTCTTTCTGTTGTTCAGAGCAGGATTGTCAACTCTTTGTCCCCATGGCTTCATTTGCGCGTCCTTCTTACAAGTTGTATCAAGCTCTGCCGGCCCCTATATAATGAGCTCAGTCTCTGCATTATTGCCACTTAGATCTACTCTTCATTTTGTTCACATCTCTGTCCTCCCCTGTACAGTTGTTATTATTGTGAGTGCTCAGGAAGTCTCCAACCATCTAGCAGCTGTGTAATTTGAGTATAACTGTTATTGCATTTCTTCTTGTACTGTGTAGCGTAAGGTGTTAATTCTTAGGCCTGGTAGGGTTTTGTGATTCATGTGTTTTGGGTGTCAGCCCTTATTAATAATATTTTGTATCTGTAATAATATATCTTAGCCAACGGCCATGCCACGTTGAGTACACCGCTTCCCGTCCGATCAGCGAAGTTAAGCAACGTTGGGTCTGGTTAGTACTTGGATGGGTGACCGCCTGGGAACACCAGATACTGTTGGCATCCCTACGTGTCAAGTGGGGTTGGTGGAGGATTAGTGCCCCTCCCTGTAAAACAATTAACTCTAAGCCCTTGACCACCCCAATTGGGATACATGGCGTCTGACAATGGATGGATGGAATAATATATCTTGCATTCACTGAGTATTATCTGGTATTTTCATTTTATCAGGGCTGACTTAGATAAATTTACTCTTGCTAATTTCGTGTTAATAGAGGCTATTGCAGTTAACCATATATTTAACCTGATTTTTGCCATTACATTATCCTTATGAGTCCTGAATGTTTTGTTGTTAGTTTGAGCATTAAACTTAATTTGTAATTTTACCTAACTCTTTTGTTTTGAACCTGGAACTTTACGGGACAGTAGTGATTTTTGTATTCTCACTTAAAGTGTACATTATCTTTCTCTGTTCCGTAACATAAATTTGGCGACCTCTTATCAGGATATTCAGGATATTATCATAAGGATATTGCTTGATATTTTGTGACTGTGATTTATTCATGATGTCTACTATTACTACGCTTGATGAAGCCAAAGATTTTTTGTCAAATGTGCAAACAGTGTGTGATGTAGAAAACAGAACAAAGAATGAACTTAAGCTTGTTGCTCAACAATTGGGAATTGTTGTTCGCTCTCATCATTCTAAAGATCAAATTGTTGACATGATTAATGAAAGCTTCTTTAATGTAACTCCTCCAAATGAGCAAACGCAGATTGAATTAGCTAAGTTACAGCTAGCCCTGCAGGAGGCTCGTGTTAAGGAGGCTGAATTTCAGGCAAAAGCTAAGGAGGCTGAGTTTCAGGCACAAGTTGAACTTGCTAGGATTCAGGCAGACCATGAGTATCGCATGAAACAAGGTGGAACTGGATCATCTAGCTCTGATGATTTTGATGTGGCTAAAGATGTTAAACTTGTCCCTCCTTTTAATGAATCTGATTTAACAAAGTATTTTCAGTTGTTTGAGAGGGTAGCTACAGGTTTTAATTGGCCCAAAAAGTATTGGCCAGTACTCCTTCAAACTGTTCTCACCGGTAAAGCTCAAGTAACTTATGCATCTTTGCCTCGGGATCAATGTGATGATCATGATGTAGTTAAGAGCTTGATTCTTAAGGCCTATGAGCTTGTTCCTGAAGCCTATTGAGTAAAATTTAGGACAACTTATAAGCAAGATAAGCAATCCCATGTTGAGTATACAAAAATCAAAGAAGATCTGTTAGAGCAGTGGTTAAATTCTAAGAATGTGGATTTCTGATTTTGGTAAATTTAAGCAGATGATTTTGCTGGAGGACTTCAAAAGGTGTATTAGTAAAGATGTAAGCCTATATCTTGATGAGAGAAGAATAGATAATTTGTCTGATGCTGCAGTTTTAGTTGATGAATATGTTCTCACTCACAAGAGATATTCTAAAGAAAAAGGGAAAGCTGAGAGTAAGTACGTTGCCTCTACTCAGAGTACAGGTAACAGGAACGAGAATAAAGATGATGTTTCTCAGGAAGTAAATACATGCTTCACCTCTAGATTTCAGAAAAGTAAATGTACTTATTGTAGTAAGCTTGGTCATACTACGGAGAAATGTTTCAGGAGACAGCGTGATGTGAACAAAAAGGAGTCTTTAAATATTCAGTCAATTGGTCTAGTGTCCACCCTTGAGAGTTCCCAGAATTCTTTAACTGAGTTAACTGAACCTGCTTTGAGGGGCAAATTAAATCCTCATGATGAAGCTCCTCTTTTGAGCAATAACGTGGGTGACACTCTCAAGAGTTCATGTGCTAATTTCCTGTCTGATGGTTTTGTCAGTCCTCTGGACAGTAATAACATGAAAACAGTTAAAATATATCGTGATACAGTGCTTGCCAATCCCTTATGCTGACCAGTGTTCTAGGCTCTAATGTTAATTCCTCTGATGAAACTGTAATCTTACAAGGTGTAGGGAATAATTACTTCTCTGTCCCTCTGTGCAGAGAGAATTTAAAGTCTGGTTTTGTTAATGGTTCCGTTATGGTTGGGTTGGTTGAGACACTCCCAATGTCAGGTGTAACTTTCTTACTTGGAAATGATATTGGTGGAAGTCAAGTGTGTCCAGCTCCTCAGTTGTCTAGTGAGCCAGTGGCTGCGGCCCAGGATTGTGATGTCCCTGATGTGTTCCCTGCATGTGCTGTCACTAGGGCTAAGTCTAAAGTTACTGGTGACTTAGAGGATAATGATGATGATGATGTTATCCTAGCTGACACTTTTCTTGCTAATTTGGACCACTCACCAGATGAGGCAGTACCCCGTAGTGTTGATAATTTGTCTCGTCAAGAGTTGGTTGAGTTGCAGGTTGCTGACCCTGAGTTGAAAGGTCTAGCTAACTCTGCTTGCAGTGAGGAAGAGTCAGCTGGTGCTTCTACTTGTTATTATATAAAGTCAGGAGTACTTATGAGGAAGTGGAGACCCCCAACAGCATCAGCCGACTGTGAGTGGGAGGTTGTACATCAAGTTGTCATCCCTCGTGTTTGTAGGCAGGATATCGTTGGAGTGGCTCATGATTCCAATTTGGCAGGACACCTTGGAGTGAGGAAGACTGTGGCACGCATTTTGAAACACTTCTACTGGCCAGGTATCTTCAGGGATGTTTCCTGGTATTGTAAGTCTTGTCACACCTGTCAAGTTGTGGGGAAGTGTAATCAGACCGAAAAGGTTGCACCTCTAGTTCCCATTCCTCCTATTGAGGCGCCATTCACCCGTGTGTTGGTGGATATTGTGGGCCCTCTTCCTAAGACTTCTTCAGGATTTTCTTATGTGTTGATCCTGATTGATATGGCTACTCGTTATCCTGAAGCCATTCCACTTAGAAATATCTCAGCAAAGAACGTGGTTAAGGAAATGCTAGGGTTCTTCACAAAGTTTGGTCTGCCCAAGGAGGTACAGTCAGACCGGGGAAGTAATTTCATGTCAAATGTTTTCAAGCAGTCTCTGAAAGAGTTGGGCATCACCCAGATCACGTCTTCAGCTTACCATCCCCAGACCCAAGGAGCGTTGGAGAGATATCATCAAACACTCAAATCGATGCTCAAGAAATACTGTTTGAAACATCAGAAAGACTGGGATAAAGGTCTTCCATTCGTTGTGTTTGCCGCAAGAGAATCTCCAAATGAATCACTGGGCTTCTCACCCTTTGAACTACTGTTTGGCCATGAAGTAAGAGGACCCCTTAAGCTCGTACTCAAGGAATGCTGGCTGTCAGAGGAAGATGACGTCAACCTATGAGGAGTAGACTGTAGCACCAGTCGAGCAGGGCAGTACTCCCGAGGTGGATGGAAAGCTGATGACAGGGAGTGCTGGAGCTCCCGTTTCATCAGCCCTCAGGACTAGTTCCTGACCATCCCCCTTTGCTGAACTTTTTCAGTGTCTCAGTTACACAGAGAGTAGGCCAGCATGCTCTCCAGTACAAATTTCTCTATCTATCTTCACCAAACTACATGCACAGTACACACTACACTTCCTATTCAAAATTAACCAAAAATGGCGTTGATTCACCCAGCCTCGGAGTCCCCAGGGGGGGACCATAAATGCCCCCGCCATCTGCCCTCTCCGGTGACGACTCGAGGTGCCTGGAACCACTGTCTGACTCTCTTCTTCTTCATTTCTGCAACATTCGCGGCCTTTCATCTAACTTTCGCTCTGTTGAGCACCACCTCTCCTCCTCTAAACCTCACCTTCTTTTTCTAACGGAGACTCAGCTGTCTGAGGCAACTGACAGCAAACCCTTTTCTGTATCCTCCTACTTTCTCTATACTCATTTCAAAGCCAAAGGTGGCTGTTGTGTATACATACGCAACGACTTATCTTGCTCTCGTGTTCCTGAACTTGATTCTTCTGAATTCTCCACTCTCTGGCTTCGGCTTTCCTGTCATTCTCTGACTAAATATATCTGTGCTGTTTACTTATCCCCTAATTCTACTGACTATCAAAAATTCTTCGACTATCTTACTTCTACGATGGAACACATTCTGTCCATTTCTCCTTTCTCTGAAATCTCCATTCTCGGAGATTTCAATGTTCACCACCACCTTTGGCTCTCCTCTCCTTTCACGGATCCACCTGGTGAACAAGCCTACATCTTTTCTATCCTTAATGACCTAGAGCAGCTTGTACAGCACCCTACCCGTATCCCTGACTGCCTTGGAGAGAGCTCCAACATACTTGACCTCTTCCTCACAACCAATCCTTCTGCTTACTCTGTTAATCTTTTCTCTCCGTTGGGCTCCTCCGATCACAACCTTATTACCTTAACCAGTCCTATCGCTCCAGTACGGCCTCATGGACCCTCCAGGGAAACGTCGTCTCTGGCATTTTGGAGCTGCGAACTGGGAGGCCCTCAGGCAGTACTTCTTTGATTTTCCCTGGAATGATTATTGCTTCCATGGCCGTGAGACATCTGAGTGTGCCTTGCGCATTACGGAGGTTATTCTCTCGGGCATGGAAGCATACATTCCTTTCTCATATCCTTTGACTAACGCAAGAAAGCCTTGGTTTAATCACGCTTGTTCTAATGCTGTCCGCAACAAGGAGAGGGCCTACAAAAGGTACCGAGCCAACCCACCCCTGAATCACATAATCTTTACGTTTCTGCCCGGAATCGTGCTAAGTCTGTTCTTCGCTCTACTAAAAATAATTTCATCCATACTAAATGCTCTCAACTCTCCAACTCGAATTCTTCTCGCTCCTTCTGGCACCTTGCCAAAAATCTTTCTAACAACTTTACCTCATCATCCTTCCCTCCTCTTTTCTACTCTGATGGTTCTGTAGCTATTTCTTCTACTGATAAAGCAGATCTCTTCGCACAGACTTTCTCCTCCAATTCCACCTTAGACGATTCAGTGCTGTTCCTCCATCACTTCCCCCCTCTGACTTCCTCATGGCTGACATTAAAATTTCTTCAGTTGATGTATTTTCTGCCATTACTGGCCTCAGTACTAACAAGGCATATGGGCCTGATGGAGTCCCTCCTGTTGTTCTCAAAAACTGTGCTTCTGTGCTTACACCCTGCCTAGGCAAACTATTTCGCCTTTGTCTGTCAACTTGTACCTTTCCTTCTTGCTGGAAGTTTGCTCTCATTCAGCCAGTCCCAAAGAAGGGTGACCACTCCCAACCCTCCAACTATCGTCCAATTGCTTTAACGTCCTGTATTTCAAAAGTTTTCGAGTCAATTCTTAATAAAAAATTTTAAAGCATCTTTCCTATCACAACCTTCTTTCTGATCGTCAGTATTGGTTCCGTCAGGGACACTCCACTGGCGATCTTCTCACCTACTTTTCAGACTCCTGGTCATCCTCCTTCGGGACTTTGGCGAAAGGTTTGCCATTGCACTTGACATCTCAAAGGCTTTCGATCGAGTCTGGCATAAATCTTTAATTTCCAAACTGCCCTCCTACGGTTTCTATCCTTCTATCTGTGCCTTCATCGCTAGCTTCCTTTCTGGTCGTTCTATAGCCGCTGTCGTAGACGGCCATCGTTCTTCTCCTAGATCTATCAACAGTGGTGTTTCAGGGCTCTGTCCTATCACCAACTCTCTTCCTTTTATTCATCAATGATCTTCTAAGCTGTACATCTAACCCTATCCACTCATACGCTGATGACTCCACCCTTCATCTTTCCATTCGGTTCCCGCAACGCCCATCTCAACAGTTACTTCAAGAAACAAGGGATGAGGCTATGGCACACCTAATGTCTGACTTGGCTCATATCTCTGACTGGGGTAAAAATAATATGGTTGTCTTTAATGCATCTAAGACTCAGTTCTTACACCTATCAACCCGACAAAATCTTCCACAGGTATACCCACTAATGTTTAATAATATTCAGATTAATCCTGCATCATCCTTGAACATGCTTGGGGTTTCATTTACTCGGGACTTATCTTGGAAAGATCATATTACATCTCTTGTAAAATCTGCTTCCAAGAGATTGGGTGTGCTAAGCCGACTCCGCTCTTTCTTTACCCCTGCACAATTGTTGACTCTATACAGAGGTTTTATCCGCCCCTGTGTGGAGTACAACTCTCATGTGTGGGGAGGCTCCCCACATACAGCTCTTCTCAATAGGGTGGAGTCAAAGGCTTTTCGTCTCATTAACTCTCCTCCTCTTACTGACTCCCTTCAACCTCTGTCTCTTCGCCGCACTGTTGCATCTTTATCTCTTTTCTATCGCTACTTTAATGGTCACTGCTCCTCTGAACTGTCTGCTTGCATTCCTCCACCTCTACGACGGGCGCGTAGCACCCGTCTGGCAGCAAACTCTCATCCCTTTTCTGTCCAACTCTCTAATGCAAGAGTTAACCGTTACTCCCAGTCTTTCATTTATGCAACAGGTCAGCTCTGGAACTGTCTCCCTCTGTCTGTATTTCCTCCTGCCTATGATCTCCAGTCTTTCAAACGTAGTGTGTCCAGGCATCTCAAAATGATCGGATCTTGAATTTGGCTCTCTATTGTATTTTGTTTTTCTCTTGGAGGGAACTGTTACTGCGGGCTCATGGCCTTTGGTTCCTTCTTCCTCGCATAAAAAAAAAAAAAAAAAAAAAAAAAAAAACCTGCTGGAGTATGTGATGAAGTTCAAAGAACGGCTGTCCACTGCTTTACAGCTGGCGAGAGAGAATTTAGGAGCTGCTCAGGAGAAGATGAAGACTTCGTATGATAAGAAGTCCAGGTTACGCCACTTTCAGCCAGGAGATCAGGTTTTGATTCTGCTACTGGTGCATGGGCAACTTCTTCAAGCCAAGTTTAGTGGTCCTTATTTCGTGGAGAAGAAACTCAGTGATGTCAACTATGTCATCGCCACACCAGATCGTAGACAGAACAAGCAACTTTGTCACATCAACATGCTAAAGTTATATCACAGGCGGGACAAAAATAACCCAGTCTGCACTGTAGCTGTTCCACCCGAGTCTGCAAGTGAAGTTCTCCCATGCAGTATGAGCCTGAGTGATAGTTTGGGGAAGAATCCTGATATCATGAATGATCTCCAGACTAAGCTTTCTCATCTAGCTCCCGAGGAAAGACAGGAGTTTTCGGCATTACTGCAGGAGTACCCGCAAGTGTTCTGTGCCACTCCAGGAAGAACCACTGTGTTGATGCATGATGTCGATGTTGGAGACGCAAAGCCAATTAAACTGCCTCCTTACCGTGTGAACCCAGTGAAAGTTCCTCTCATCCAGAAGGAGCTTGGCTACCTGTTGGACCACAAGATGATTGAGCCCTGTCAGAGCGAGTGGAGTTCTCCTGTCACTCTGGTCCCTAAGCCAGGGGGGGGTCACAGCGGCTTTGCATCGACTACAGACGTGTTAATCAGATAACCAAAACAGACACTTACCCTCTACCTCGTGTGGAATATTGCATAGACAAGATCGGAAAGGCTAGGTACATAAGTAAGTCTGATTTGTTAAAAGGATACTGGCAAGTACCTATGACTGAACGTGCTAGGGAGATCTCATGTTTTGTAACACTAGGAAAGACTTTTGCATGTTCTGTAATGCCATGTGGTATGAAGAATGCACCAGCCACATTTCAGAAGCTCATGGATGTTGTAACAGAGGGTTTGGCAGGGTGTGTTGTTTATATTGATGATGTATTAACCTTCAGTGACAACTGGAAAGATCACCTATGCCATGTCAGTAAATTTCTTGAGCGTTTGGTTCAGGCTAATCTTGTAGCTAATTTATCAAAGTGTGAGTTTGGTCAAGCTAAAGTTCAGTACCTTGGGTACGTAATTGGTGATGGACATGTTGCACCACCAGGAGCTAAGGTTCAGGTTATAAGTGACCTTCCCAGACCTAAAAGTAGGAAAGAGCTACAAAGATTTTTGGGAATGGTAGGTTATTACAGGAGATTTGTTCTTAACTTTTCAATTCTTGTATCGCCACTTACAGACCTACTGAAAAAGGGAGTTAAATTTGTCTGGACCGATAACTGTGAATCCTCTTTCAGCAAACTTAAAGCTATCCTGTTAAGTCAGCCAGTGCTCGCTACTCCAAATTTTGCTAAGCCTTTTAAGATGGCTGTTGACGCAAGTGATACAGGAGCTGAGGCTGTTTTGCTGCAAGAGGATGATCAGGGTATTGAACACCCTGTATCTTATTACAGAAAGAAGTTCACTCCACCTCAAAAGAACTACTCAACTATTGAGAAAGAGCTTTTGGCCTTGATTTTGGGTTTACAGCATTTTTCATTTTATTTGTGTTCTAGTTTTGACCCCATAGTCATTTATACCGATCATAACCCACTGAAATTCCTTAGTAAGTTTAAAGATAAAAATCAGAGATTGACAAGATGGAGTCTACTTCTTCAGGAGTATTCATTAGAAATACAACATGTCAAGGGGAAAGAAAATGTTATTGCAGATTGCTTATCTAGACTTTAGACAGATTGTTTTAGAGTAATAAGAAATTTCCTTTGTAAATTTCTTTTTTCTTTGTGGGGAGGTGTTACATAGCCTATGATTTCATCATCCTTTGTGTAATTCTAACGTACAGTATGCTGCATGTTTGAGCACGAGCGTGTTCTACCTCACTCCCCCCTTCTACCCTTATAGTAAAGTAAGTCATTCTTTCTGATGTTCAGAGCAGGATTGTCAACTCTTTGTCCCCATGGCTTCATTTGCGCGTCCTTCTTACAAGTTGTATTAAGCTCTGCCAGCCCCTATATAATGAGCTCAGTCTCTGCATTATTGCCACTTAGATCTACTCTTCATTTTGTTCACATCTCTGTCCTCCCCTGTACAGTTGTTATTATTGTGAGTGCTCAGGAAGTCTCCAACCATCTAGCAGCTGTGTAATTTGAGTGTAACTGTTATTGCATTTTTTCTTGTACTGTGTAGCGTAAGGTGTTAATTCTTAGACCTGGTAGGGTTTTGTGATTCATGTGTTTTGGGTGTCAGCCCTTATTAATATTATTTTGTATCTGTAATAATATATCTTGCATTCACTGAGTATTATCTGGTATTTTCATTTTATCAGGGCTGACTTAGATAAATTTACTCTTGCTAATTTCGTGTTAATAGAGGCTATTGCAGTTAACCATATATTTAACCTGATTTTTGCCATTACATTATCCTTATGAGTCCTGAATGTTTTGTTGTTAGTTTGAGCATTAAACTTTAACTTGTAATTTTACCTAACTCTTTTGTTTTGAACCTGGAACTTTACGGGACAGTAGTGATTTTTAGAATTCTCACTTAAAGTGTACATTATCTTTCTCTGTTCCGTAACAATATATATATATATATATATATATATATATATATATATATATATATATATATATATATATATATATATATATATAAAATCAGATTATCAAAACAATAGACCAACACGGCGAAACACACACAATAGCACATGATATATCAAAAGCATTTGACAGAGTATGACACCAGGCCTTATTGTTTAAGATGCCACACTATGGCCTTGCATCAATGGTTCCTCTAATTTCTTCTTCCCTTCATAACAGAAAAATACGGGTCTTGGTAGATGGAATTTATTCTCAGTTTCATTCCATATGCTGGCGTACCTCAGGGATCAGTTTTGGCGCCAACCCTCCTTCTCATTCATATAAATGATCTCCTATCTGTCACTCACAACCCAATACACTCTTATGCTGATGACTCGACCCTTCATTGTTCTTTCACATTATTTTAGTACCTCCTTTACACAATTTGATATAAATTCCCAAATAAACACAGCAATTTCTCTGAACCAGGACCTTTCCAAAATTAATCAATAAGGACAAACAAATCTGGTCTCATTTAATGCTCAGAAAACTAAATACATTAATTTATCCAACAGAAAGAATTCCTCAGACTCTCACAATTTTAAATAATGTCAGTATTCCCACATCCACTACAATAATTGATATCCTTACTCTAAACCAAAACCTAAGCTGGACAGCTTATGTTAAATCCCTTGCAAAAAATGCTTCCAAAAAATTGGAATTTATGTACAGAGTTCGTGAGTTCTTCACTGACGAGCAGATGACCACATTATACAAAAGTCATGTGCGTTCTCAGATCGAATACTGTTCACCACTGTGGAGTGGATGTTGAGCGGCTGCATTGAGGCAGTTGGACAAAATTCAAAATATAGTCATTAGATTAATCAATAATCCTGCCAGTACGCAGGACCTTCCTCCATTATCAGTACGTAGAGATGTTTGTCACGAGTCGGCGCGATTAAGTTTTGAATAAACTCGTGACATCATTTGGTGGGAAACCGCGAACTCTAGTGGAATCCCCAGTGTTTATCGTTCAGTTTAACCGCTACGTATTCACCCGGTCGGGAGTGTTTTCAGAACAATTTTTCACTGTGTCATAAGTGATCGTCTTTGTGCAAGACATTAGCACTTCCGCTGAGCGATTTATTATGGGCGTGTTTCGCTCATTCTAGCCGTTAGCAATGCGGCCACAACACTCGCCTCTTTCCCACGATTTGAAGTCAGTCGAGGTTTGTACGCCGTGAAAGCAGGTTGGGCCCAGTGCGTAGCAGTGCCGCCGTTGTTCAGTTCCTGAATTTCCACCTAGTGTGATTGGCGAGAGACTTAGCGAGTGCAGTGTCCTGCCAGTAACGACGCCCAGTCATCTGTTTAGTCCACTCTTTGACCAGTATTTCTTTTCGTTTTTTTCCTAGGTTTAAGAGTTTAGCTTTTGAGTGAGCGAGTGAGTGCAATCTCCTTATTTTGAATTCATTTTGAAATGTAACATAAATTTATTTCTTTGTAATCAATAAATTTAACAGTTCTTTTTCTCGAGCTTAATGTAATGTAAACTCATGTTTTATTTTCCATATTAAGCTTATTTTAGTTGCAGGTCCTAGCTTGCATAAACGCTTTGCTATTCATAACTGGTACTTAGGCCAGTCTTTCTGTATTAACTAAAATCCGTTGTGCAACCAGGAGTTAATGCATCAGCAAGAATCTGTTATCATTAATAGCATCAGTTATTGACTGTCAGGGGTGAAGTCACTTTCTCCAGAGGCTAAACTAACAAACAGCAATTGTGAGGAATTAATCTCTGATGTGTACTGTTGAGAAAGTTTATAAATTCTCGCCCTTAGAGAATCGGCGAAGCAAGCCACATAAAGTAATCATTGCTTGATTTTCACAAGACAATTCATTGTCCTGCTCTCAGTATTATTGAAAATTATCCTTTAATATTGCAATACTTTAAAAACCCCGTGACAATTGGCGACCTCATTCCAGGATATTAACTCCTAGCTCGAAAGCTATTCACGAGATAATACTCACTCGTTTATACTTAGGTATTTATCATTAAAGTCTATAGGCACTACCTTACTGGTGATTACTGATTCATTTTTATTAATTTATATAATAGTTTTCACAGTCAGTTGTTTGTTTTTCTTTCTTTACCAGTTTCATTAGATAAAACTGGTCACCACTAACCTGTGCCTATATTCTTTATTCTTCATTATTGACATCTTTCTTTGCAAAAATCGCAGTCAGTACTGAGTCGCAAGTTTATTAGATTGAGTTAGCATCATGTCCACCAGCGTCTATGTACAGGAACCCAAAGATATGGGTCTTACGGACCCAACTGAAATTAAGGACTTTGTCCTCTCTTGGTTTAATTACGAACAGCAACGAGAGAATGATGCTCGTGAAGAGCGTCGAATTCAGCGTGAAGAACGCGAAAGAGAACGTGAACATGAGCAAAAACAATGCGAGGAACCTGAGAGAGAACGTGAACACGAGCGAAAACAATGCGAACTCGTTAGAACATGAGCGAGAACAGCGTGAGGAACGAGAGAGAGAGAACGTCAATACGAGTTACAACAACACGAGAGAGAATGAGAATACGAACGTGCCGAGCGAGAGGCACACGAAAAACATGAATTTGAAGTGCTGAAGCTCAAGCGAGATTCCATGGCTTCAGACACATCTGATGCAGCTGGTCCAAGCTCCACGAGCGCTCTCCCTGCACATGTTATGGCGACCCCACACATCAAGATTCCCCCATACAAAGAAGGTGAGCAAATCGAGCCATACATAGCTCGTTTTGAAGACATGGCTCAACTGTACCAGCTGGATGATGCAGCTAAGCGGCTTCAGTTTCTTAGCCTGTTTGAGGGTCCTGCCTTCGATATTCTCCACAGAATTCGTGGAGACAATCTCACGTATGAGATGATGAAGGCTGCACTCGTCAAAGCGTATGGTCTCACAGTTGACGACGCCAAGAGTAAGTTCATGAGGGCGCGTTTACAGGATAAAGAGACTGCTGTTCAGTTTTTTGACTGGCTGCTTACTTAGATGAGTGGATGGAGAAAGATGAAACTCCTTCCACGCCTGAGGAGATAACTGACCTTATGCTGCGCACAAAGCTAGAAAAGTTGTGGCCTACTGAATTTATGGCTCAGCTTAAGATCTGCCAGGTAAGAGATGCCAGCCAAATGGTGAAGAAGGCTGACGCATTCTTTATTGCATACGGGTATCAAACTCGCAAGCAGCATGCCTGGAACAGGAAACCTGATAAATCTGGGAAATCGTCTCAGACTGAACCCCAGCAACAAGGCCGTTCTCAGAATAATGGCCAAAGTCCAAAACCGCGGAAGAAGGACCAGAGTCTAAACACTCAGAAACCTGAGTGGAAGCGGTACGATAAGCAGAACCCTAACCAGCAGCAGTACCGGTATTTCAAGCAGCAGCAGGGCAAGGACAAACCACATAACCCTCAGTCAGGACAATCGACTTTAGTGTATCGGAGGCAGGATGCAAATGCAGCCCTTATGCCACAACAAGCGTACAGTAGTGCCAACCCCATCAGTACAGGCACTTCGCAGTTCACTAGTTCCCCAACAACAGTAAACCCTCCCCACAGGTGGTCAATGCTCCAGCTCCTCAGATGGGGAGCACGACCCCTCAGGTATCAAGTTCTCAGGGCACCACATTTGCTGCATCGTTTGTTCCACAGTCTCACCAATGACTGGCTGCTACCTCCTCAGACCCTTCCACCAGTAACACTGCCTTTCTTGTTCAGCCAGGGTTTGTGGGAGGTGTTTCTGTAAGTGTCCTGAGAGATAATGGTTCCTCAGGTTGCTCTGTCAAGCAAAGTTTAGTTCGGCCCGACGAGTACACAGGTAAGCAGATCCAAGTTAGACTTATTGATGGGTCAGTGAGATTGTTCCCTGAGGCACGTATCCAGGTGGCATCTCCTTTCTACACTGGCTTGACAGCTGCTATTGTCATGCCAGAACCCTTGTTTGACATTATCGGCAACATACCGGGCATCAAAAACAGTTGCACCGTAGATGTTGCTACTCAGACTTCGGCTGTTGCAGTAACACGAGCCACGGCCAAGGCTCCAAATCGTGTCACCCCGTTGACCGTCACAGCGCCGCAAGATTTGATTTGTAGTCAAGACGTTGTCCAAGAACAACAGTCTGACCCGACACTTGCCTCAGTGCATAAGAAGCTGGAGGGTAAAGTGATTAAGATTCACGGGGAGGTCAACCTAGGTTCCTTCGCAAGCGAGGACAGGTATACCATGAGTCACAAACATCCCAGGGCGAGGTTCGACTGCAGTTTGTCGTTCTCGCGAAGTATCGCCAGGCAGTGCTCGAATTGGGTCATTGTTCAGTCATGGGAGGTCACATGGGCCAAAAGAAAACTTCTGACCGCATCCATGCTGACTTTTTCTGGCCAGGAATGGGACAGGAAATAAAAAGGCTTGTGCATTCCTGTGATGTGTGTCAGCATACCACTGACTTGGGACGTGTCCGTCCTGCGCCACTGAAACCAATGCCTGTAATCTCTGAACTGTTCGAGAGAGTAGCAGTTGACATTGTTGGGCCATTCTCTCCTAGGGCAAGTGATGGATCAAAGTATATCCTCACTATTGTTGATTTCAGCACACGGTGGCCTGAAGCCGTGGCCCTTAAGAATATAGAGGCCATCACTGTTGCTGAGGCATTGATCAAACTGTTCTGTCGCGTAGGTATCCCCAAAGAGGTCTTAAGTGACCCGGATTAGCAGTGCACCTCTACAACAATGAACGAAGCTTTCAGGTTGTTGTCCATCCGAGGCCTGCGAACTATGCCTTATCATCCCATGTGTAACGGATTGTGTGAGAGGTTCAATGGGACTCTCAAGAAGATGTTAAAGTGCATGGCTGCCCAACAGCCAAAGGAATGGCCGCGGTTCATTGCTCCTCTTCTGTTTGCTTATTAAGAAGCCCCACAGCACTCCTTGAAGTTCTCACCCTTTGAACTGGTGTATGGAAGGTCCATCCATGGACCACTTCAAGTCCTTCGCGAGTTATGGGACGATGAAGAACCCGACCCTGAAGTCAAGACCACCTACACCTACGTCCTTGATCTAGCTGACTACCTCCAGTCGACGTGTGAGTTAGCTAATGAAGAATTGATCAAGGCGCATGAAGTTCAGAAAGCCTATTATGAGAAGAAGGCAAAACTTTGGAAGTTTAGTCCAGGTGATAAGTGCTTGGTGTTACTCCCCACTGCCCAGAACAAGTTGCTGGCGCAGTGGAAGGGTCCATTTGATGTAGTAGAGCGCATTTCAGACCTCAACTACATAATTCAGATGGGGAATCTTCGCAAAAGGTTCCACATTAACATGTTGAAGGCTTATCATGAGTCAAACCCTGAGGAGACTGGCCTACGAGTAGCTGATGATAGTGACCAGCCACTGGAAGAAAACGGGGCAGCCGCGGTGATCCCAGCTGATGACCATGATGACGAGCCCTTAACTGCTCAGTCCCATCAGGAAGAGACTGTCGGAGATGTTTTACTTAATGCTGACTTAGCATTAGGTGATCAGAATGCCATAAGGTCACTGCTCTGTTGGTATGCTGATGTCTTCTCTGACCAACCTAGACTTGCAAAGGTTGATTGTCACAAGATTGAGTTGACCAGCGATACACCCGTAAAGGTTAAGCCACATCTGATTCCCATGCGACTACTGGGCGCAGTAGACAACGAAATTGCTGACATGGAGATTGCAGGTATTATTGAAAAGTCCTCATCTCCTTACTGCGGTCCAATGGTAGTAGTTCGCAAGAAAGATGGTGGGGACAGGATTTGTGGTGACTATAGGAAGCTCAATGCAATCACCAAAGTGGATGCTGAGCCGATGGGTGACCATATTGCCATCTTCTCCAAGCTGGCAGGGTCACGATATTTTACGAAGCTCGATTTGGCGAAGGGATTCTTCCAGATTCCCCTTCACCCCGAGAGCCATCAGTTCACTGCCTTTGCTACTCCTACGGGGTTGTATCAATATAAAGTCCTCCCATTTGGACTTACCAATTCCCCAGCAGTATGCAATCGTGCCATGAGACAAGTGCTTCATGGTATTGTAGGAGTAGAGATGTTTGTTGATGATGTCCTTGTTCATTCCGCCACGTTGGAGGAGCACCTCAGACTCTTGGAAATTGTCTTCAGTAGACTCCAGAGTTTCAACATGACTGTGAAGCCTAGCAAATGTAAGATTGCTCACAGTGAGGTGCAGTTCCTCGGACATACTGTTGGCAACAATCACTGCAGGTATCAGGGTGACAAGATCAGGAAGGTTAGAGAAGCCCCGAGACCCGTGACCAAGAAACAGGTTAGGGCATTCCTTGGCCTAGTGGTGTATTATAGGAGTTTTATCCCCAACTTTGCTCTCATTGCCCAACCGTTGTACAAGGTGCTACGGAAATATGCTCCAAACACCATTGAATGGGGGGAAGCGCAAGAGAGATCTTTTGCTGCTCTTAAGAACATGTTGTGCAAGGAGTCTATCTTGCAGTTGTCTGATTCCAACAAACCTTTCATACTGCGCACTGATGCTTCACAAGAGGGAGTAGGTGCCGTATTGATGCAGGAATCGGAAGGTGGAATCTTCCCAGTGGCATATCACAGCCGTAAGCTAAAACCCGCCGAGAGGAATTACAGTACTGTTGAGAAGGAACTCTTGGCCGTGGTTGATGGTGTTAAAAAATATTATTATTATTTATATGGGGCACCATTCACACTGGAAACTGATCATAAGCCACTCACTAGTCTCAGCACGACCAAGACGGCTAATGCAAGACTGACTCGCTGGACACTGTATTTACAGCAGTTTAACCTTGTTGTGAGATACATCAGGGGAAGTGATAACGTAGGTGCAGACCTGATATCTCGCCTGCTAACTGCTGACTAAGACGGGCAACCGTTGTATGCTGCGTTCCGTAAGATAGGTGGCCTCAGAGATTCGAGTAATCCAAGGACCAGCCTGGTTCCCAGTTAGTGTACCAGTAAGACCGCTGATGTCTCGCCCGTTGGCCCTACAGGACACAGTATGTCCAGGGCCTGTACATACATATGTATACCATAAGTTAAGGGGAAAGTTTGAGAACCCTGCAGAGACAGTCCGAGGCTGTGTATGAATTACCTTGTGGAACGTCTCGAGCTGTGGGGCCTCTATGAGGATTCCCGGAGAATGCACAATATCCACACGTGTGTTCACACCCATGGTGGGTGTTAAAACGTGACCTGTCCAAGACTGCATAGCGATTCTCAGCTTCCTGTCATTAACCTTAAGTGTAGAGTTAAGTTAACCAGTAAACTGCCCGTTCTAAGAGATTTGAGCAATTCAAGAACTGGCACGTTTCCTGGTTAATAATGTCAGGTTAACTAGTAAACTGCCCGTTCTAAGAGATTTGAGCAATTCAAGAACTGGCACGTTTCCTAGTTAATAAGCATTAACCAGTAAACTATAAGGGTTCTAAGAAATTTGTGAATTCAAGAATTAAGTTTCCTGGTTAATAATGACATAAGTACTGATTGCTAGGCAGAGAGAGAGAAATGACACTTTTGATGCTCCATCTTGATTCCCTTCACCGGTGCAGCTGGCGGATGCAGCATTGCCGAGCAGATCAGCTGGTCGTCCCTGTCGCATGCTGCCACCCCTTCTTTTCTGCCTCGTCGTCATTATTTACTATAAATTTGCATTATGTAATTTTACACGTAGGTACAGTTACACCACAACTGTCACACCCACACCATGTATTACATACATCATGCTACATAACAATTAGTTGCTAATGTAAATGCAGCGATCTTTTCAATCAGTTTGACCTGAGTACAGGATTTTTCACCATTGTCATGGAGTTTTTCCCTAAAGCTTGCTTCTATTAATGTAAATACGAGGTTTTTTCACTCACTGGTGCCTGTGACTTTCTCCTGTACCAGGATAGGACACACACACCACAGTGTGAATCTTGTGTGATTGAGTAGGATTTATATTTATGTATATTGAAATCTTTTTTTTCTCTGAAGAAAAAAAAAGATTTGATTTTCATAGGGCGTAATGTTACGAGTCGGTGCGATTAAGTTTTGAATAAACTCGTGACATCATTTGGTGGGAAACCGCAAACTCTAGTGGAATCCCAGTGTTTATCGTTCAGTTTAACCGCTACGTATTCACCCGGTCGGGAGTGTTTTCAGAACAATTTTTCACTGTGTCATAAGTGATCGTCTTTGTGCAAGACATTAGCACTTCCGCTGAGCGATTTATTATGGGCGTGTTTTGCTCATTCTAGCCGTTAGCAGTGCGGCCACAACACTCACCTCTTTCCCACGATTTGAAGTCAGTCGAGGTTTGTACGCCGTGAAAGCAGGTTGGGCCCAGTGCGTAGCAGTGCCGCCGTTGTCCAGTTCCTGAATTTCCACCTATGTGATTGGCGAGAGACTTAGCAAGTGCAGTGTCCTTCCAGTAACGACGCCCAGTCATCCACTTAGTCCACTCTTTGACCAGTATTTCTTTTCGTTTTTTTCCTAGGTTTAAGAGTTTAGCTTTTGAGTGAGCGAGTGAGTGCGATCTCCTTATTTTGAATTCATTTTGAAATGTAATGTAATTTTTTTTCTTTGTAATCAATAAATTTAACAGTTCTTTTTCTCGAGCTTAATGTAAACTCGTGTTTTATTTTCCATATTAAGCTTATTCTAGTTGCAGCTCCTAGCTTGCATAAACGCATTGCTATTCATAACTGGTACTTAGGCCAGTCTTTTTGTATTAACTAAAATCCATTGTGCAACCAGGAGTTAATGCACCAGCAAGAATCTGTTATCATTAATAGCATCAGTTATTGATTGTCAGGGGTGAAGTCACTTTCTCCAGAGGCTAACAGTAACAAACAAACAGCAATTGTGAGGAATTAGTCTCTGCTGTGTACTGTTGAGAAAGTTTATAAATTTTCGTCCTTAGAGAATCGGCGAAGCAAGCCAGAATAAAGTAATCATTGCTTGATTTTCACAAGACAATTCATTGTCCTGCTCTCGGTATTATTGAAAATTATCCTTTAATATTGCAACACTTTAAAAACCCTGTGACAATGTTGCTTCTTTAGCATTATTTTATCGTATTTTTACAATAAGTGCTCTGACGAACTGGCTTCAATTGTGCCTCCCCTTCACATTTTCTCCCGAAATACTCAGGCAGCTGAGAGCGCCCATGAACTCACACTCTCTTCCCCGCAATGCAGAACCTCTGCTTATCAAAATTCATTTATCCCCAGAACTATTACTCTCTGGTATTCACTTCCTGGGAGTTGTTATCCACAAACATTTAATCCACTTCAATTTAAATCCAGTTGTTATAAATATTTTATGAATGGAGGATGCCTTTAGGCACATGGACTTTTTTTTTTCCTTTGATTTTCCCTCCTCCGTTCATTATCTATAATATATATATATATATATATATATATATATATATATATTCAAGAGTGGCTTAGAATATGCTTAGCTGTAATGGAAGATTTCAGTTCTTGGTAAACTCTCTCTCTCTCTCTCTCTCTCTCTCTCTCTGACCAAGAATGTGTGAAGGCGGCTTTCTTTATCAGAAATAATCTCAAATTAAGCAATCAATAGCTATCGATCAAGTGGAATAAAAGGTGCACGCACGCTACTGTTATCAGTCATTTTGCTCGTAGTTCCTTATCATTCAGAAAGCCTGCAGATTCCACTTAAACACATATTATTTATTATGTAATATATATAACTTAAAAACTGGTGAGGTTAAGAGAGAAGAGAACGGTGTGATTTGTGCCTTCACATAGTGGAGACAGTAGAATCAGCGGATCAGGCAAAGAAAACGAAAGCTTAGATTATGCCTGTCGAGAGCTTTTGGTTATTAAAAAAAAAAAAATACTAAGCCAAAGTCGTTCCATAGAACACAAGCTCGCAATAGTCGTTTTACTCACAGGCACCATTTGTATTGTTAGGTTAGCGGGGACAATGAGGAAACAAATCGAGTCCTCCCATCTTACTGATCGTCAAGCAAGTGATTCGCACGCCCGACTGAGAAGGGTCAGCAGCCCAAAATTTTCGAGATTCCGTGAGGTACGGCAGAATCCAAAATCTCGCAGGTAATTTTTTATTTTAATATGAACACTGGTCATCGTATAATTACTCATTTTCGTAAACCGCACTGGCTTTTCAGTCTGCATTTTGTGTAACTGTTTTTGTTTTAGTTAGAGTGAGACAAATGTGTGGTTGGTTGTGAAGGCAAACATTTCAGCAGCAAGGTTATCATCAGGTTATGGATTATTGGTTAGCATTAATCAGTCTGTAATTAGCATATCTTAACGTCTTCCTGACGCTGGGTTAATGATGGTGGATAACGAACCAGCTGTAAGTCTGGAGCAGCTGTGTTCCTCATTAATTACTGCAGAGGCGTATTATCTGGGGGAGCAAGGCGTTGTGCGTCAGGCTGCAGACCAAGAGTGGGTGAAGGCAGTGTAGCGTGGGAGGAGAAGTGGTTTATGCATGGGTTGGAGAGTGGTGAAGGATGAAGGGGAGGGCAGAAAATGACGACGAGGATGGTGGTGATGGTGTATGAGGAGGATGGAAGTGTGTGGAGTGGGTGGTAATGATATATGAAGAGAATGGGGTGTGTGGAGTGGGTGGTGATGACGTGAGGATTGAGGAGGGTGGTGGTGTGAGAGGCAAGGACAGCGGTGATGTGAGGGGTCAGGAGAGAATAATGCTGCGGCTGGTAAGGAGGGCAGTATGATGTGTAGTAGTGTAATATGTGAGAACATGAAGATGAAGGTTGGCGGTAGTGGTGTATGGGTTGAGAGGAGTGGCGGTGTGATGGATGGGTACATGAAAAGTAAGAGTATTGATGGACGGGTAAGTGACATGAGTGGTGATGTGAGAAAATATGGGAGTAAGAGTATATGATAATAGTGTTAAAGAACTGGAAGGGCAAGATTAAACGCCTTGGTGTGGTGATATGAAAAAAAAAAAAATGGGAGTAAGTGTAAATGATGATAGTGTTAAAGACCTGGAAAGGGAAAACAAAAACATGTTAGTACGCAATCTTTTTTTTTTTTTTTTTTTCAAAACTATAACTATCAGCTGTATTTTCTCTTTAGCAAGTGCTTTATTTCTATTTTTTTGTAAGAAAGAAGGAATCAAGGGCCAAGAGCCCGTAAATTGTTCCCTCCAAGAGAAAACAAAAACAAGACAACAGAGAGCCAAATTCAAGATCCGTTCATTTTTAGATGCCTGGACTAACTGCATTTGAAAGACTGGAGATCATAGGTAGTAGGAAATACAAACAGAGGGAGACAGTTCAAGAGTTGACCTGTTGCACACATGAAGGAGTGGGAGTAACGGTTAACTCTTGCATTAAAAAGCTGGACAGAAAAGAGATGAGAGTTTATTGCAAGACGGGTGCTACGCGGCCGCCGCAGTGGTGGAAGGACGCAAGCAGATAGTTCGGAGGAGCAGTGACCATTGAAGTAGCGATAGAAAAGAGATAAAGATGCAACAGTGCGGCGGTGAGAAAGAGGCTGAAGGGAGCCAGTAAGAGGAGGGTTAATGAGATGAAAAGCCTTTGACTCCACCTTGGGTGCTACGAGCCCGCCGTTGCAGTGGAGGGATGCAAGCAGACAGTTCAAAGAAGCAGTGACCATTGAAGTAGTGACAGAAAAGAGATGAAGATGCAACAGTGCGGTGGAGAGACAAAAGGTTGAAGTGAGCTAGTAAGAGGAGAGTTAATGAGACGAAAAGACACTGACTCCACCTTGTTGAAAAGAGCTGCATGAAGGAAGCCTCTCAACACGGGAGAATTGTACTCTAAACGGGCGAATAAAACCCGTGTATAAAGTCAACAACTGTGCAGAGGTAAAGAAGGCACGGAGTCAGCTTAGCACACCTAACCTCTTGGATGCAGATTTTACAAGAGAGGTAATATGATCTTTCCAAGAGACCCCCACGTATGTTTAAAGTAATGATGCATGATTGAGCTGGATATTGTTAAAAATTAGAGGGTACTCCTGCAGAAGATTTTGCAGGGTTGATAGACGTAAGAACTGAGTTTTTAATGCATTATAAACAACAAGATAAATTTTAACCCAGTCAGAGATAGGAGCCACGTCAGAAATTAGGTGCGCCATAGCCTCATCCCTGGTTCGCTGAAGTAACTGCTAAGATGGACGCTGCGGGAAGTGAACGGAGAGGTGAAGGGTGGAGTCATCAGCTACTGAGTGAATAGGGTTAGATGTACAGCTTAGAAGGTCATTGATTACTAGAAGGAAGAGAGTTGGTGATAGGATACAGCCCTGTAGAACACACCTATTGATAGCTCTAGAAGAACTATGGCCGCCTACAACAGCAGCTATAGAACGACCAGAAAGGAAATTAGAGAGGAAGACACAGACACAAGGATAGAAACCGTAAGAGGGCAGTTTAGAAATTAAAGATTTATGTGAGACTCGATCGAAAGCCTTTGAGATTTCAAGTCCAAAAGCAAAGCTTTCGCCAAGTCCAGAAAGGAGGATGACCAGGCGTCTGAAAGGTAAGTGAAAAGATCACCAGCGGAGCATCCCTGGCGGAACCCATACTGACGATCAGAGAGAAGGTTGTGATAGGAAAGATGCTTTAATTTTTTTTATTATTTTTTTGGGGGGGGTTAAGAATAGACTCGAAAATTTTTAAAACACAGGATGTTTGGGCGATAGTTAGAGGGTTGGGAATGGTCGTCCTTCTTTGGGACTGGCTGAATGAGTAAAAAGTTCCAGCAAGCAGGAAAGGTACAAGTTGATAGGCAAAGGCGAAAGAGCTTACTCAGGCAGGGTGTAGGCACAGAAGCACAGTTCTTGAGAACAGGAGGGAGTCCATCAGGCCCATAAGCCATGCTAGTATTGAGGCCAGTGATGGCAGAAAATACATCATGTGAAGACAGTTTAATGTCAGCCATGGGGAAGACAGAAGGGAGAAGCGATGGAGGAAGAGCACCGGAATCATCTAGGGTGAAATTGGAGGAGAAAGTCTGAGCGAAGAGTTCTGCTTTTTCGGTAGAAGAAGTTGCTACACAGCCATCAGAGTTTAAAACAGGAGGGAAGAATGATGAGGTAAAGCTGTTAAAAAGGTTTTTGTTACGTATTACTTAAAAATCGTCTGCTTGATATAACTGACATAATAATATAACTGTCACGAATCAAATTCGCGACATTTCTCTTTTGTGAGAGGCAACGAACTATTAGTGGAAAACTCACTGTGTATCGCTCAGTTAACCGTTTCTCTCTCCACTTCGGTGGTATACTTTTAAAACATTTGTCACTGTTTCAAAAGTGACCGATTTAATGCACATCACTAAGTGCTCTACTGAGCGATACTATTGTTTCTTTATTGTTCGCCCCTGCTTGCCTCGACCGTTAGAAAAATGCGGCCTAGTGCTCCGCTTTTGTTCCCACGACTTATGCAGTCGAGTGTTTGCTCTGACGGAGAGAGGTCCTGTGCCAGCAGTGTGAGAGGTCAGCTAGTACCCAAACTCCACTTCACAGTTCTCCAGTGCTCCCATCCTTAGTTCAGCTTCGGGTGGTACACAGCATTCATTGACCAGTATTTCCTTTTTGTATTTTCCTAGACTTAAGAGTTTAATTAAGGTGTTTTTCCTAGGCGTAAGTATTTAGCTCGAGTGAGTGAGTGAGTACGATCTCTTTATTTGAATTCATTTGAAGTGTAACGTTAAATTTATTTTTGTAATCAATAAATTTAACAGTTCTTTTCCTTGAGCTTAATGTAATGTAAATTCTTGTTTTATTTCTCAATAATTAAGCTTATTTCCCAAATAGCTCCTAGCTTGCATAAACGTTTGCCTTTCATAACTGGTACTTTGGCCAGTCTTGTGTATTAAGCTTAAAATCCGTTGTGCCACCTAGGAGTTAAGCATCAGCAAGAACCTGATATTATTATTAGTATTAGTTATTTATTGTCAGGGGTGAAGTAACTTTCTCCAGAGGCTAACAGTAACAGCAACTGAGTGATTAGTCTCTGCTGTGTACTGTTGAGAAAGTTTATAAATTCTCGTTCTTAGAGAATCGTGCGAAGCAAGCTAGCGTAAAGTAATCGTTGCTTGATTTAGCAAGACAATCATTGTCCCTGCTCTTCAATATTATTGAACATTATTATCATTTTAAATAATATAAGCATTATTTTTAAAAACACCATGATATTTAAAAAAAAAACATGATAATTGGCGACCTCATTCCTGGATATTAACTCCTAGCTCTAAAGCTATTCACGAGATAGTACTCACTCGTTCATATTTAAGTATTTATCATTAAAGTTTATAGGCACAAGCTTACTGGTGTTTACCGTTAATTTAGCAAGTGAATTTTTGCTTTATTGATCCATAGAGTATTTAACTCTAGTTTATTCTTGGTAACGCCAGACGATTTTATTCGCTCCTGGGTAGCCGCCGTACCCATTGTGTTAATTATTGAGTTCTCAGTTATTTGCATTTTTGCTTTAATCTTTGCCAGTTAACTAGATAAGACTGGTCACCACTAGCTTGTGTCTGTACTCTTTACTTGTGTCATTAGCATTCGTTTGCGAAGCAGTCAGTACTCAGTTTCGGTTTGCTTAGTAAATTGAGCTAGCATCATGGCAGCCAGTGCTTATGTACAGGAAGACAAAGATATGGGTCTCACAGACCCAGAGAAAATACGCGAACACGAGCTAGTACAAGAGCGAGAACAGCGCGAATACGAGCGTGAACAACGAGACAGGGAACGAGAACACGAACGTGCCGAGCAAGAGGCATGAGAAAAACATGAACTTGAAGTGCTGAAGCTCAAGCGAGATCCCTTGGCTTCAGACACATTCGGTGCAGTTAGTCCAAGCTCCACGAGCGCTCTTCCTTCACATGTCCTGGCGACCCCACGCATCAAGCTTCCTTCATACAAGGAAAGCGAGCGAATCGAGCCGTACCGAGCCGTACATAGCTCGGTTTGAGGACATGGCAGACATGTATCAACTGGATGAGGCAGCTAAGCGGATCCAATTTCTTAGTTTATTTGAGGGCCCTGCCCCGATATTCTCCACAGAATTCGTGGAGACAATCTCACGTATGAGATGATGAAAGCTGTACTCATTAAGGCGTATGGTCTCACAGTAGACGACGCCAAAGTTCAGTTCATGCGAGCTCGTCTCCAAGACAAGGAGACAGCTGTTCAGTTCCTTGATCGTCTCACTGCTTACTTAAATGAGTGGATGGAGAAAGATGAAACTCCTTCCACGCGTGAGGGGATAATTGACCTTATGCTGCGTACACAGCTAGAGAGGTCGTGGCCTGCTGAGCTCATAGCACAGCTTAAGATCTGCCAGGTGAAAGATGCCAGCCAAATGGCAGAAAAGGCTGACGCATTCTTTACTGCATACGGGTATCAAACTCGCAAGCAGCAAAACACCTGGAAAAGAAAACCTGATAAGTCTGGGAAGCCGTCTCAGACTGAATCCCAGCAACAAGGCCATTCTCAGAATAATGGCCAAGGTCCAAAACCGCAGTGGAAGGACCAGGGGCAAAACACTCAGAAACCTGAGTGGAAGAGGTACAAGTACCCTAACCAGCAGCAGTATCAGCCACGCAACCGACCGTCAGGACAAACTATTTCACCACCAGCTCAAAAGAGGCAGGAAGCGAACGCAGCCTTCATTCCTCAGCAGCAGCATGGTGGTCACGTCCCTACCAGAATAGATACTCCCCCACAGTTCACTAGTCCCACAGTGACAGTGAACGCCCCTCCACAGATGGCCAATGTTCCATCTTCCCAATATAATTCACAAGGCACAATGTTTGCCGCATCAATTCAGCAGCCTCATGAGTGGCTAGCTGCTTCCTCCACAGGCCCTCCCACAGGTGACAGTACCTTCCTTGTTCAGCCAGGGTTTGTGGGAGGCATTCCTGTGAAGGTCCTAAGAGACAATGGTTCCTCAGGTTGCTCTGTCAAGCAGAGTTTAGTTCGGCCTGAGCAGTATACAAGTCGATAGATCCATGCAAACCTTATTGATGGATCAGTGAGATTGTTCCCTGAGGCATGTATCCAGGTGGCATCTCCATTTTATACTGGTACGACACTTGCAGTTGTCATGCCAGAACCTTTATTTGACCTCATCATTGGCAACATTCACGGAGTCAAGGATAGTTGCTCCGATGATGAAGCTACTCAGACTTCGGCTGCTGCGGTAACATGAGCCATGGCTGAGGCTCCAGACTGTGTCACCCCAGTGATCATTGAATCGCCGCAAGATCTGATGTGTAGTCAACTTGTTGTACAAGAACAACATTCTGACCCGACACTTGCTGCTGTGCGGAACAAACAAAAGGGTCGAGTGATTAAGTATTCACGGGGAGGTCGAGCCAAGTTCCTTCGTAAACAAGGACGGCTCTACCGTGAGTCACGAACACCCGAGGGCGAGGTTCGACTGGAGTTTGTCGTCCCCGCCAAGTACCGCCAAGCAGTGTTAGAATGGGGTCATTGTTCAGCCTCAGGAGGTCACATGGTCAAAAGGAAGACCCAGGGCCGTATCCGAGCTGACTTTTTCTGGCCAGGGATGGGACGAGACATAGATAGTTTTGTCCGTTCCTGCAGTGTGTGTCAAAGTAACACCACTAATCAGGGATATGTCCTTCCTGTGCCGTTCATAACCACACCTGTAATCTCTGAGTCAGTTGAGAGACAGGGTAGTGGTGAAGTGGGTGCAGACCTGACGTCTCGCCCATTGGCCCCACAGGACACATTATGTCCAGGGCCTGTACATTCATATTATGTACCATAGGTTAAGGGGGAAGTTCGAGAGAGAACTCCGCAGAGGCGACTCGAGGCTATGGAAGACCCGAGTCTGCGCAAGGATTCTCAGCTTCCCGTTACTAATATAAGTACTGTAGGTTAAGGGGGAAGTTCGAGAGAGAACTCCGCAGAGGCGACTCGAGGCTATGGAAGACCCAAGTTTGCACAAGGATTCTCAGCTCCCCGATATTAATATAAGTACTGTAGGTTAAGGCACAGGTTGAGGACCCGTGTGCAGTTCGAGGCTATGGAAGACCCGAGTTTGCGCAAGGATTCTCAACTTGCCGACACTAATCGTGTGCTATAATTAATGGCGACCTCGAATGTACGAAGCTTAGGCTGTCACTTGTATTTTTCAGCCAGAGCGTACTTTTCGTAGCATGTACTGATTGCTAGGCAGAGAGAGTAATTGTAATTGTAATAAGAATTTTTGTCTCACTGACATTTTTGATGCTCCACCTCAATTGGTTTTGCAGGTACAGCAATGGGTGTAGCAGTTTTGCTGTGCGGGCCAGCTGATCGTCTGCCGCACGCTGCTGCCTCTTCCCCTCTGCCTTCGTCGTCGCCATATTATTATTTACTGTGTCATTTTACACGTAGGTACAGTTACACTACAACTGTCACACCTACACCGTGTATTACATACACCACGCTACACAACAATTAGTTGTCAGTGTAAATGTAGCGACTTTTCGCTCAGTTTGACCTGAGTACAGGATTTTCACCGTCGTCACGGACTTTTTCCCTCAAGCTTGCTTCTATTACCGTAAATACGAGGTTTTTTCGCTCACTGGCGACTGCGACTTTCTCCTGTAGCAGGATAGCACACACACCACAGTGTGAATCTTGTGTGAATGAGTTAGGATGTGTACATATATATATATATCCACAAATTTTTTCCCATAAGGAAAAAATTTAATTTTGTAGGGGTGTAATGTCACGAATCAAATTCGCGACATTTCTCTTTTGTGAGAAGCCACGAACTATTAGTGGAAAACTCACTGTGTATCGCTCAGTTAACCGTTTCTCTCTCCACTTCGGTGGTATACTTGTCAAAACATTCGTCACTGTTTCAAAAGTGACCGATTTAATGCACGTCACTAAGTGCTCTACTGAGCGATACTATTGTTTCTTTATTGTTCGCCCCTGCTTGCCTCGACCGTTAGAAAAATGCAGCCTAGTGCTCCGCTTTTGTTCCCACGACTTATGCAGTCGAGTGTTTGCTCTGACGGAGAGAGGTCCTGTGCCAGCAGTGTGAGAGGTCAGCTAGTACCCAAACTCCACTTCACAGTTCTCCAGTGCTCCCATCCTTAGTTCAGCTTCGGGTGGTACACAGCATTCATTGACCAGTATTTCCTTTTTGTATTTTCCTAGACTTAAGAGTTTAATTAAGGTGTTTTTCCTAGGCGTAAGTATTTAGCTCGAGTGAGTGAGTGAGTACGATCTCTTTATTTGAATTCATTTGAAGTGTAACGTTAAATTTATTTTTGTAATCAATAAATTTAACAGTTCTTTTCCTTGAGCTTAATGTAATGTAAATTCTTGTTTTATTTCTCAATAATTAAGCTCATTTCCCATATAGCTCCTAGCTTGCATAAACGTCTGCCTTTCATAACTGGTACTTTGGCCAGTCTTGTGTATTAAGCTTATAATCCGTTGTGCCACCTAGGAGTTAAGCATCAGCAAGAACCTGATATTATTATTAGTATTAGTTATTCATTGTCAGGGGTGAAGTAACTTTCTCCAGAGGCTAACAGTAACAGCAATTGAGTGATTAGTCTCTGCTGTGTACTGTTGAGAAAGTTTATAAATTCTCGTTCTTAGAAGCAAGCTAGCGTAAAGTAATCGTTGCTTGATTTAGCAAGACAATCATTGTCCCTGCTCTTCATTATTATTGAACATTATTATCATTTTAAATAATATAAGCATTAATTTTAAAAACACCGTGATATTTTTAAAAACCCCGTGACAATAACTACCTAGATACAATTTATATGTAAATCGATCAACTGAAACAAACTGTAGAATACAATGTCTGAAAATTATACGTGCAGAAAGAGGCGGAAGGTATGGCAGCGCGTAATGTAGATTTGTTTTGTATAGAAGTGGGAGGTATGTAGCTTATGATGTAGTAGTGTGAAGTTTGGGTGTATCTGGTTTTTCATTGCTGAAGTATGAAATTTGCTCGTGAGCAGTGCTGCAATGTGTTCTGCTAAATAGTAGGTACTCTTTTTCTCCGTATAATTCCTTTTGATGTGATCAATTTTTGTTACTAAACATCAGCTCAATTACTGTGATATACATTGTAATGATTTTACCATTGATCGACGTGTAATCATATTTTGTGTCTGGGATTGCAGGGAAATGCTGAAGCCAACATCCGGGATAAATTAAAAAATGTACGAATGATATTTATTAGCTCGACCCTTTCGAAACACTGAAAAATGTTGATTTTTTTATCTAGCGTTTTCCAGTAATCAGTTTAGCTAATTTTTAAGTCAAAAGCATTTTTCGATATCGTAGTTTTTTAAGAGACTAGTAAAAATGACATATGAGTAAATTTCCCAGGTTTCTTTCGATTGCCATCGAGGATTTTTCTGTTCATATTCATTTGTGGTCGTATCAAGCAAGGTTAGGTCTGACTGGGTTGGGCTTTTGGGCAAAAATGTATAACTTCAAAGATATCTGAATTTAGAGGTTCACAACACATGGATGACGTGGAAACATACCATCCTACATTTTAGAATACATCTCTCTGATGAGCCACAGCAAGATTCATAAATTCAAAACGTACTGTAGTTCTAATATGCACCACTATCCTTTTTTTCACTTTAACTTGACCTGAAAGTGCCATCTCTTCATCATCAATGTTGACCTGGAACAGTATATTAACACAAGAATATCATGATAGATAAGAAAAGAGTTATGAATATGATTCTGAGTCATAGCGCTGTCTTATTCTGCTACTAAGGTTTATGAAATAGCTATAAATGGATGAAAAGTTAGGCCAAGTTTGAACTGTAGCTCCTAATTCTCCCTAATGGCAACTGTCCTCACTACAATCCCTAAAACAGTGGAACAGTTTCGTCTGCACCACCACCTGCGCTTTGTAGCGCGAACACTGCTGACAGATAATATCCTCATCGTACGTCATTTGACATGCAACACATAACTGGCGAGAAAGCATAAACTCCTAACCAAACGAACTATACCTAATGCACTTGTTACTTTTCACCACTCTATAGGTCGACTGGGTAGCCTATAGCTGAAACCAAGCCCATCTTTCAGAGACATCTTGTGAGGCAATCAGGAAACCCATAGAGTTTAATGTAAACTGGACAACCAAGAAAGAATGGGAGGAGGAGGAGGAGGCTCTTTTACTGGTCGTACACATAATTATTTGGTGATCAGTGCTCAAAATAGAGTCAGCACACCACCATTACCCATGGAATGACATCTCCGCCAGAACTGACAGCGAAGAAGCCCTGCTCAGTCACAACACGATAAAGACATATTCGTCTTCAAAATAACGATAACTAAACTCGCCAGTAACATTGTAAAAGCTTCATTTTTATCATTCATCGAGTTTATTGCTACCTACGAGAGCCCCCACCCCCCCAACTCTCTCTCTGTCTCTCTGTCTGTCTGTCTGTCTGTCTCTCTCTCTCTCTCTCTCTCTCTCTCTCTCTCTCTCTCTCTCTCTCTCTCTCTCTCTCTCCGATGAATATAATCATCTGAAGGTGGCAAGAATAAACTGGAAAAGACGTCATCGTACCGAAGAGATTAACAAATTTGATCTGATGCCTACTTAAGATGCTACAGTGACTCATTTGTATTGCCTTCTTGTCTCGATCTTCATGTACAGTACCGTGACTGTGGCATCGAAATTCAAGCCGTAACTAGATGTAGGTAGAGGTGGTTAGTTTTCATTTACCAAAGATCTGTAACACCTCTCTGCTCAGCTGGTGGTCATGTGTAACCAGACTGGATGGTTGATTTGGTCAGTAACCATGGACAGTCACTCCTGCCTCACAGCTAAGGTTTATCGAAATCCACGCACCCGCGGATTAGTATTCAGGTTGCGAAAGTATCCCAGTTCTGTGAGATAAAAACCGACCGACTGTAATATATCCTCTCATATGTTAGTACAGATTTGCACCCTGTCAGTTTATACCGATACCCTAATGCAGACAAGAAAGTATATACTTGGTGCAACCCCAGGCGCATCCCAACGTGAACCTGGTGAACTACAGGCCAAAGTTGACCTTCCATTGCGGTTCACTATACTCCTTTCGGGGTTTCTGGGAAGAGGGAGGGTAACTGAGGGATGTTCATATAATCAGAGAGATTCACTTCCAAGTCAATTTTGATGGCACCATGTGAAGGCGTCCCTCTCCAGCACCAACATAAACAAAACATTATCAATACAACACGTCGACTTCCACCTGCTGTACACAACTCCCACTATTAACTCTCATACCTGACTCGTAGTTGACCAGCATGGGGAAGGGTAGTTTCTAGCTAACATTCTAGCCCCAACTGAAAGTACGGCACTGATGTGAAACTCGTTCCAGCTAATACAAAGAAAAACAGATACCAAAGTTAACGTCTGAGAGACATTCCCTTACGATATTCTTGCCAGCCAGCATTTTCCAAAATGGGGTATAGTCATAGATGGGTTGGCAGAAAATTAGGGCAGAAGTAGGCCCAACGATAAAACAGAAAAAAATGATTATCGACAGTGATATGGTGTCAGTTTTGGTTCAATCATAGGAGGCATACAAGGAGACATGGACGCGCTCATGACTGGAATGTCACACAGCCATACTGCAGAACTTCTGCCAATCAGAATTCATTCATTCCCCGAACTGCATCTCTCTCTGGAACTCGCTTCTCAGGAGTTATTTCCCCCAAAACATCAACCTACAGCTGTTCAAGTCCAACTGTTACAGATTTTTTATGACTGGAGGACGTCAGTAATCTACTGTATGGATTATTTTTTTATTCACTTGCTTTTCCTTCCTCTGTCCTGTTATTTAAAAAAAAATATATATACAAAGCACAGACGGTACTTAAAAAAATAGATGGTAGTAGCCAGTGAGAAGGTGTAGGCTAGGGTACAGTCACAGGGGAGTCGGGAAGAGAGCAGGACAGTTGCAAGACATAAACAGTTGTTGTTGTTGTTACTTTGTAACCCCGGTCTGTCTAACCGAGCAGACCCATCAACTGCAGGCAAGCAACCGCCCCTTCAGGGCCATCCCTTGCAGTGAAACTATGTTCCCTCGTGAAAAACAGCGTCTCTCCACAGTGAGGCACAAGGAAGAGTGTGGAGGTTAGGTTCCCGGATGGACACCGCATTTGCGTCTCTCCACCTAGTTTCCCAGGGCACCATAGGAGGTTCCACATCACCCCGTTATTTTGTTATATGGTTACCACCCACGGTTCTAAACGGTTTTCTGGGTCACAGGAAACCACTGGACTTGTCACTCAGTGTACAGCCACCTGAAGTGGAAAGAAAAGTAATAAAGCTGACAGGAAGGCTAAGAGAAACAGGGAGAAAGGGGAAGAGAAACAGAAAATGGTGACAGAGATGAAGCACAATGTAGGCAGCACTGCATCAAGTGATCGGATGATGAACGCCACCACCTACCACCAGACGAAGACGGTGGAAAAAAAAAATACAGGTAGTAGACAACAGTGTGGTGTAGGTTAGGTACTGCCTCAACTAATATCATTCTCTTCTAATCACGCCCCGCTCCAAATCAGCAGTCACTAGAGCAGCAACTATTATGAGAAGAGGCTACCCGTTTTAAAAACATTCACAAATTGTTCATATAGTTACAGGTAAATGTTGATGATCGAAAAGTTTGTGTGTGATAAATCAGTTTCCCCCCTGTGATACAGCCCTAAGCTCTCCAAGGAGAGGACGACGTTTTCATTTCATTATTGCTTTCTCAGGAATTTTTATTCATCTAAAGAGAACCTATTTCAAACTTGGGGGATTTTAAAATAGCCTTTATTAATTCCATCACTAAGATTTTTGTTCACTAAACTAAATACTACTGTCTCAAAGAAGCAAAACTAAATCCTAGGAAGATGTCACCTGAATGAAAAGATTAACCTTGGCCGTCACTGAGAGACACTACGGTGTCGTAAACTTTTTCCAACCGAGCAGACTTGAAAAGGAAAAGGCCGAAACTTAATGCCTTCTAGTGCTAAACACTGAAAACAAAACCAGGAATTTTCAATTTATATTTAATTTCCCTCTTAAACTATCTGCTTCTGTTTATCAACAGATAAGCTTACTCGCGAGTTTCTATCTAACAGAAAGACTTTTTTTTCACAAATCTTCATCGTTAACAAGTTTTAATGTAAAGTATGTAGATCATTAATGAAATTCAGTTTGAAGCCACTTAAAATTTCAAGTACGCAATAAAAACCATATAAAAACTTTGGGAAACAATTTACGGCAACGTATTTCTTCTGAAGTTTCTATGATCAGTATGAACTTTTATCCTAAGAAATTCCACCTGGTAATTCAACAGTGATTTTGACATTATTACTGACAGTGTTATCTTTTTTCCTGGTATGGATTCAGTACTAATTCCTGTGTTCTCATAGGTTATAAGAGATTTTGTAACACCTCTCTTTTTCTGTTTATTTTCCAAACTGTATCTTCATACCTTCAAGTCGTTGACTGATGCAAACTTATGAAAATATCAAAGACATAAATTACAAAGAGAATATGAAGGCACAATGTGCAAAAACAAATCGTCAATGACAAGACCCTACAAAATCTGCTTTGGTAACGAGAGTATGGTTGTAGGGGATTATAAACAACAAAATACAAACATTGAGTAACAAGTAACACATAACGATAGTGTAAATGTTTTCAAATCTCCCTAAATGAACATAAACCATTTATTCCCTGGCGTACAGCAGCAATAAAAGTTGTGAGGAAGAAGTTGACATCTCCAAGAAAGTTGCCATCGATCCTCACTCGCTCAATTGCCTTTTTACGGCCTCTTTACAGAAACATCACTGGACCCTCCCGTCCTGTCGGCTCCAAAATTACGCCATAACGCCAAGGATAAGTTTTTACGATTTCCGTCGTCTTTCAACTCCTAAGGTTCTCAGACTAATGCGCTGATTTCAGTTTTTCACTTTCTTTTATTCGACTCCATATAATGTCAGGAATAATTTATTGATTATAAGGGAGAGATTTGTAAGGGATCTTGATCTGTGTTTATGATAAGTAAGCCTCTATGGTTGTTAAATATCTTGAAAAGTCATTAGTAAATGTTAAGTTATACCTGCACTCGAGATAGTGACGAGGGTGTTACATTTTGTTTAGTGTGTGTGTGTGTGTGTGTGTGTGTGTGTGTGTGTGTGTGTGTGTGTGTGTGTGTGTGTGTGTGTGTGTGTGTGTGTGTGTGTACATAAGCAAAATACCTCAAACTGTTTTCATCCGATTTATACCACAGTTGGTGGAAGGCTTGAAGGCAGTCGAAGGGACTGACCTATATTTCAACACAGTATGTCAAAGATCAAGTTCACTAGACAACGTCAACTTATACAAGCTTGCTACAATGTAAACCAACCTTGAAGGAAGGACTGGGGATAGGGTAAAAAAAAAAAAAAAAAAAAAAAAAAAAGAGGGATTTGATCGTAAGAACAATCAAAGGTCATGGTCCTATGATATGGTCAAATTTCGACCCACGTGCATACGGTATGTGTGTGAAATTAACTAAATAGGACTGATTCAATTTGGACCAAATTTCGTGGAAAGGCTGGCCGTTAGCTAAGGGGTTGGTCTATTGTTTTTAGAGCAGTAGGTCAAAGGTCAAGATAACATGACACTGTCATGTTAAACCATTCCGATCCAAATTAGACCAAACAAGGTGGGAGAGATGAGGGTAAGGCGAGAACAAAGGCATTCTATTCTAAGAACAATCAGTCAAAGATTAAGGTCACAAAACAAGACCAAATTTTGGTCTGTGTGTCTCAGTGAAAAAGAAAAAAAAAGTTTTTATATGAAATGGACCAACTTCTGGATGGACTGAAGGTCAGCAGAGGAGTTGACTCAATGCTTTTTAGAACAATACGTCAAAGATCAAAGTCATATGGCAAGTAACTTAAATCGTTGTCATTCGACTCAGACAAAACTTGAGGGAATGATTCAGAGTGACTTAAGGATGAAATGATTAGATTTTGAGAAGTCTGTCAAAGATGAAAGTCACAGGACAAGGGCAACAGTTTGACATTATAACTTAAACAGTCCTCATTTTACTTGGTTCGAACTTGATGGAAGGACAGAGGGGCAGTCATGAATAAAGATATTTTATTTTGAGGGCAAGAGGCTAGAAGCCAAGGTCACAGGGTAACAGGATAAACTCAGTTTTGATCCGATATCAACCAAACTTGGGGGAATGGTTGAGGGTCAGGCAAGTATGAAGTCCAGTAATCATTCACGTATCCGAACTAATTGGTCCATAGGGGGTCAGATAATGCAAAAAAAAAAAAAAAAAAAGATAATAACAAACATAGTATTTTAGGCATACAACTGCGTGTACAATATAGGATCCTTACATTACTCACCAAAATACAAGCCTGCCTCCTCTATCAACATCAATACCCATAGGTTTAGCCATCGTTTTTCTTGTCTGGGTCCTTGATATCTTAGTAGCACTGGTATACGGTACTCATTGGTGTAGGCCTTGATTTTGCTCTTGGCTTTCTTGATACCGGAGAGGGTTGATTTGACTAGGCCTACTCATGTCTTATTTTACTCTCTGGCCAGACTTCGTCATGCTGCTACATTATCTCTTTCTCCTTCCCCAGGGTCAGAGCATTAAGAAAGCGTTTGAATTTGGTGGGAGGCATGATGCATGATTAATTGGGCACTGATTAAAAGAGGAAAACATACAAGACATGCGAATGGCTGCGACGTGCCGTGGGTGTTTGTTATTGTTTTGATTCGCTATCACCACCGGCTATCATGCAAATTTCACCACGTGCACGAAATTAAAATTTCTTTGGTGATTTTGTTATCATTTTTCAATTTTGTTAATTATTCGATATGGAGGTTGGGAAAATGCGAGGGTCGTATAATGCAGATTCAAATACGCGAGTTATTACTGCAATTCAGTTTTGAGGGCAATCGGTTGAAAACATTGTCATAGGACACAAATCTAATATTCAGCCCTTAGACCAATTGCTGTAGTGCCTATGTACTGCCCTTCCTGGGAGCTCATTCTTTTATATATACTTCTGTTTGCTTTCGAAATGTTTGGCAGTTGAATGGGGCGAGTCAAGTGTACGTACAATCTACCGATTGCACAACTTAAACTCAGGAAAGTAAATGCGGCCCCACTTCCACTTCCTGTTTTCTTCAACCCCGGTGATTCTCAGAAAGTTGTAGTAATTCCAGCTCTCCTTGTCTTATTCATTTATTCTATACTGTCTCTTTCTGTACCGGAAATGGTTATTAGTTACTATTTACGTCATTATTCTTAGAACTCCGTCAACCCTACGATGTCATTTTTATCATTATTCATGCTACCTCAAGACTGTTTTAATCAGTCCATAGAGACTATTCACACTGGAAGGGTTACAAGTAGCCTTCATTAACCCTCCTCAGGTAATGTGGGGTCTGTGGGACCCCACGCAATTTTTCTTAGTGTAGTTTCAAATATTACTATAAGGTTTTGGGATCTGGTTTTCCCTCTACCTTCCTGACTAGTAGACGAGTTTAGGGAGGTGATGGGGTCAGTTCAGGATCTTGCTCTATATTCGCGATAAAGGGCCTTGGGGTCCCCTGGACCCCACATTACCTAACCTGTGATTATTTTTTCCATATATATCTTCCATACAAAAAAAATATATATATATGACATGTACTTCTCTTACTTCTTACAGAAACATTGGCCATTACTGTACAGCATGCAATGATAGAAAACTGGTGGAACATATCAGTTTTGGTATGGCAGCCACTAATTTCAGTTGGTATAAAATTTGTCAATGTTTTTCATTTTAATTTTCCATACAATATTTCATCACTTATATTTTCATACATTTTGCACTAAATTGAAGGAAAAGGGCTACAGAAACTGTGTACATGCAACTGTTTCAATAAAGTTGTTTTAAGTATTTTGGGGGATTCTTTAAAAATTGGGGTCTGACAGACCCCACATTACCTATGTAAGGATAAAATTTTAGGTTTACCTGAGAATGGTTAACCCTTCTGTAGAAAAGGTTCTCTTAAAAATATATATATATATATTATTTGATATCAGCATAAATTATATCAAACTTATGCCCTCGAGATAAAATAACAAAAATAGAAGTTACTTTCATATATATTTATCCTCTTCAGTACGGCGGCATTTTTATCACTTTATTGTTGCTGGCTGCAGGCGATATCACTTAACTTTGGGGAAACCTCTTGCTGTTAAGGGGTCTGAAGAAAGCGACAAAAATAATCTGGTGCTAGCGAGATAAACAAGAAGTAGTGCCAAGTCATAGCAAACCCGTCCCCGGCAGTCATTTTCGTGCTGACGTATAAACACAACAGGATATCTAGTCAAAGATGTGACATATCAAATATGGAGCAAATCGGGTGAAAATTGACGAGTTTATGCCCATTTGAAATTTTAGGCCCAACCTACCTGGCACTGACCCCCCTACCGCTAACTTGGGGCTGACAACCCCCCCTGATGTAATGAGGCATGTAACAGGATGCAGATTTGGAAGATGCACATTTAGGTTTTGGTTTCATGACGATATGACGAGTTTGAATAGTTATTGCAAAAAAGCGAGTTCTTACCAGTTTTTTTTTTTTTTTTTTTTTTTTTTTTTTTTTTTGGACGTACAGCGTGGGCCTTGGCCCAATTAGGCCCAAAATCCAATCAGGTGATCAGAAGATCATAGCCTATCATCCCGGTAATATTAGTCAAACTCGCACTAGTAGTTTTCGCTTGAAGTTAACAGACAGACAAACAGACAAACCGAGTGAAAACTATACCCGTCCCCGAACCCCTCCGGGGCGGGGACGGGTAAGTAGAAGAAAGGTCATCGAACAAATGGGGTTAATCACACATCCAATTTTTCAGGCTTCTATAACTCACTCTCATCTGAACAAAACCGCTTGAGGTTAGCTGAGGTAGAATATTAGCGGTTTCCCGGAAACATTTTCACTCTCAGGCCATAATACTCACTCTCAGCTGAATAAAATCTTCTGCCCTTAGATGGAATAAGATACTGGAGAATACGCAATCATGAGAGGTTTCGACACTTACCCAAAGCTTTAAAATAATCCTCTTCCACAAGAGATAAAACTGTATGCAAGTTCGGCCAACAGTGTTCTAGTGAATTTTGGGTGCCTTGCGTTGCAAGTGGAGAGTCGCGAGAAATGGATAGTCTCATGCATAAATCATCGTTCCTCCTGCCTGGAGACTCGTTGCCAGCACTTTAGATGACGGCATTTCAACATTTCAAGTGCAAAATGTAAACTGTCAGAGAACACCTAAATGAAGTAGTTATTACTGTATTGCTGTTGCTTAACTTCGATCTGTCTGGTCGAGCAGACCCCTCGACCTCAGGTAAGTACCTGCTTCTGTGGGGCAGTCCAACAGTTACAACACAGTACATACACCGTGCCGCGAACCAGTACCCCCTTATGGTAGACAGTGCCTCGCCAACGTAGAACTAGGGTCCTTTGCCACTGCTAGATGCGGAGAAATGTAAGAAGGACTACTGGGTGGACGCCACAGTTGCTTAACTTCATTCAAGGTAGGCAACGTCACCACCTGTTGGCTCCTAGTCAGTGCTCAAAAGAAACAGCGATCATTAGAAATGTATATTCCCCACCTGACCCTGAAGGCTGCAGCCGTATGAAGCGAGAATGTTAAGGTATATTTAATGCAACAAAGAAAGTACCCAATACTTAGGTCATGCAAAAGTTATTCCTTCCAAACAAAGCTGAACAAACAAGAACGTCAGAATCAAGATTCACTCATTTCGAGGTGCTTGGACAAATTGCATTAAAAAGTCTGTGCCCGTATTAATAAAAACTCCTAGGAGTAAAAGTTCCTCTCAAAGTGAAATTTGGCTCCTAACTTCTAGAAGTACTCCTAAAAGTTACTTTCAACTCCTAAGTTTACTCGTAAAATCGCTAAAAAAATAAAAGTCCTCCACAAGGACTTTTAAGGAGTTAGGAGGGCTTTTAGTGACAGTAAACACGGTAGCTGCGTCCCTCAAACACCAAGAGACAAGACAACACATAGACCATGGCTGACCGACACCATCCACCACGCAGAAATTTTCGAGCTCGGAAGGATGAAATCATGGAATATGATGATCAAGAACTTGTAAGAAGGTACCGTTTCGATCGTGAGGGCATTCTGTTTATTACTGATTTAATAAGTGATGTACTGGAAAGGCCCACACATCGAAACCATCCTCTCACATCCGAGATGAAAGTGTTGATACTATTTAGGTACCTTGCAACTGGAAAAATGCAGAAGTGTAATTGTGATGACTTTGGACCGTCGCAATCATCAGTGAGCAATGTGATAACGGAATACTCTATGCTCTAACTGCTCCACACATTGTTAAGAGGTTTGTGAAGGTCCCTCGTACACTCCCTCCGTCCAGTTTCTCTTTCTCCTGAATTTATCTGCAGCCGTGGAATCTTGAAATTGTGCCACTGTTGACGGTCATTGTACCATGTACACACGATGCCCCGATGGTTGCAGGTACGATCAGCTGACCACAGGATGCGTTTACATTTTATCCATTTTATCAACATTCGTAAAGACTCATAATATATGATCAAATAGATGTTGTTTCTATATATAAAAACTAGTTTTTCATTTTTAAACTACATACTGATACTCTAAGGCTTTGTAATGGTAATTTTTTAAATATATTAAGCAGAGATCCTGTGTGTTGGTAACACTTCATGGTAGGAGCGAAGTTACTACTACGAGTCCTCCCAGGAGGAACTTTTAGAAGCAACTCTCAGCTACAATCACTTTTAGTAGCAATTTTAGGAGTACTCCTAGTAGTTTTTATTAATACAGGCCCTGGATATTATAAATATGCACTCGAAGAGACAGTCCGAAGAAGACAGTTCCAGAATTTGAAAGCTTCATTCACGAAAGACTGGCGTACTGGTGCAACAGACCACAAGTTCCCCGGAGCCAGGAATTCCTAAATCACAACTGCACGTCCATCGCTGATGGCATTACGCTAATGCTCCGCCCACCTGACCCTGTGTGGGCCCTTTGCAAAGACGCTAGGGTAAGTTAAATTGATTCCTTTATGCCCCCTCCCTAACCGCTGGGCTTCGACCTCCAGGACCTAACAAAAGTAATAACCTAACTTAGCGTCAATACAAAGGGCCACACAGCGGTAGCGTATGTGACGTCATCAGTGATGTGATTTGCCACGCACGTGCAGTTGTCATTTAGGAGCTTCTGGTCTGGGTAAACGTGCAGTTGTCATTTAGGAGCTTCTGGCCTGGGTAAACGTGCAGTTGTCATTTAGGAGCTTCTGGTCTGGGTAAACGTGCAGTTGTCATTTAGGAGCTTCTGGCCTGGGTAAACGTGCAGTTGTCATTTCATTTAGGAGCTTCTGGTCTGGGTAGCTCCTGGTCCGGCACACGGGTTGTTTCTTCCATTAGAGTTGGTAGGAGAGAGGGTGGGTGTATGTAATTTAACTGGTGCTGTGTGCCTGCTGTAATGAAGGTGGAATACAAATACAGAATTCAGAAGAACAGTAACATGAACAGCTCTGTGTGTGTGTGTGTGTGTGTGTGTGTGTGTGTGTGTGTGTGTGTGTGTGTGTGTGTGTGTGTGTGTGTGTGTGTGTGTGTGTGTGTGTGTGTGTGTGTGTGTGTGTGTGTGTGTGTGTGTGTGTGTGTGTGTGTGTGTGTGTGTGTGTGTGTGTGTGTGTGCCTGTGTGTGTGTGTGTGAATACAAATACAGAATTCAGAAGAACAGTAACATGAACAGCTCTGTGTGTGTGTGTGTGTGTGTGTGTGTGTGTGTGTGTGTGTGTGTGTGTGTGTGTGTGTGTGTGTGTGTGTGTGTGTGTGTGTGTGTGTGTGTGTGTGTGTGTGTGTGTGTGTGTGTGTGTGTGTGTGTGTGTGTGTGTGTGTGTGTGTGTGTGTGTGTGTGTGTGTGTGTGTGTGTGTGTGTGTGTGTGTGTGTGTGTGTGTGTGTGTGTGTGTGTGTGTGTGTGTGTGTGTGTGTGTGTGTGTGTGTGTGTGTGTGTGTGTGTGTGTGTGTCACTGAGTGGAGGAGGGCAGACGAGACAAAAGACTTGATTCCACCCTGTTTAAAAGGATGTACAGTCAGGGAAAGTTCCGCATTACCCACCTCCCGAATCACTGGTGTGAGACAGGTGAATGTGAAGCGTCAGCCAGACCACATAAGTCTGGTATCTGTGAGTGTGAAGGAGGGAAAGGCGAGGGATTGGGGCCACAGGAGGGCTTGGTGATAGGTTGGGAATCACGTTTAAGTCTGTAATGTATGACTTGGACGGTGTGTTTGAGTTAATTCAGTAAGAATAGATGACAGTATGATGCTAGTATTTTATGAAATAAATAACGTAAATGTCTGTAGAGTTCGTGTTGACAGGCAAGTTATGGAAGTTTGCTGGGTTCGGACAGAGGTCTGAATGCTTTCATTCCCTCTCGACTTTAACATGAGGCATTTCCCCAGGAGATATTCGTAACGATATCACATATATCTTGTGCTGACTCTAAAACAAAGCCACTATATCATCATCATCAGCCGTTGAGGTCCACTGCAGGACAGGCCTATCCCTACCGAAGCAGGGACGATACAGCCAATGTATCTCTACCAAGTGGCTTAGGCTGTCTAATAGAAACTGTATGTAGGGTGAGAAGTGCTTGTGAGTGTAATTGTAATGTTGGAGTGGCTTTGGATGTGAATGTAGTCTGTGAACCAGGTGTAATCGGCCCGCTTTAAGCCGACTGGGTGCAAGCATATTAGTATGCGACACTGGTTCAACCCAACACCTCTTATGTCCGCTAAAGGGGTCAGTGGCTCGGTGAATGCTTCCCAAAGTTTTTACAACTCTGGCAGGAGGCGAACCCGCGTCCACCAGCGTGCGAGATGCACACTCTACCACTGTACCACAGAGGCTCCAAAGCCACTATATATGTATGTGTATACTGTATATATATATATAGATAGATAGATTATATATATATATATATATATATATATATATATATATATATATATATATATATATATATATATATATATGTGTGTGTGTGTGTGTGTGTGTGTGTGTGTGTGTGTGTGTAGCTTCTGCGGTACAGTGGTAAACTGTGCGTTTTCGTACACTGAAGAACGAGGGTTCGCGCCCTGCCAGGGTAATAAACTTTGGGAGCATTCATCTGGCCACGTACTGCTTGGCGGACATAAAGGGTGCTGTGGTTGAACCAGTGTCGCATACTATACAGTATGCTTGCATCCAGTCGGCTTGCGCGCGCCAATTACACTTGGTTCACAGACTACACACACATCCAAAGCCACTCCAACACTACAATTACTGTACACTTACAAGCACTTCTCACCCTACATACAGTCTCTACCAGACAGCCTAAGCCACTTGGTAGGGATACATTGGCTGTATCGTCCCCACTTCGGTGGGGATAGACCGGTTCTCCCGTGGATACTCAAACGGCTGTTGTCAAATATATAGCTCTTATTCATCAACAAACACCTATGTCGTGGAGGTCACGAGTCTCAGCACATCTCCTGGTCCATTTCCTCACTGTGGGGATCGAAACCCCTACCTCGCGGGCAATCGCTTGTATGGAGTGCCCAGCTTGTCGTAGACCGACTATTCATCCCCTGAGCTTATTGCCGTTGCTGATAATCCATTCTCGGGTCACGGCCACCAGGTCATCTGCATCGCTTTTGCACTTTGAGAATACGTCGGACGCATTATCACTGGCTATTGATACTGTGACGTGAGCAACTCTCCAAACCCTCCCATCCCCGGCCACCCTCCCTCCCAGACAAGTGGGGTCTGGCTGCTGCTTCGTGATTATTCGTCGACCATCAGTGCTAAGAACAGTGGGTGATACGAAAATTTCCCTGACTGTACGTGGTCAGCCCCCCCTCCTCATACACACATGAGAGCCGTATTCCACACATGGTTGTACTCAGACCTTGTACAAGATTCGCAAATGACTGAGGTTAAAGAATGCGAAAAATCTGCTCACACCTAACCACCGCGAGGCAGTTACAGCAATAGAAATAATGTGATCTTTCCTAGACAATCATGAAACCTGAGAATATAAGACAGGAATATTCTATGAGATGGTGATGGACTGCTTGTACACACTGACATAAGTATATTAGGTAGATTGTACCCTACTTTATACATATTAATTCTCTCAGGCTTTTAAGATTCAATTTAACCTGAACAAAATCGTCTGGCGTTAGCTGATACAAAACCCTTCTGTCCCTGTCATCAAAGGGGTAAGGTAAACTATTTTAAACATATGGGTTGCGAAAACTCGGCCTCAGCTGGAATTTTGTAAACTTTCAGAACTTTCTCAGACCTAAATATAGTATACTCGTAAGTTCACGATGAAAGTGTATTTTATGTTCAATTTCCTCAAATGTTCCTTTATTACAGTATATGGTGAATGAGAGTGATTAACACCTTCAGCGCAAGGCCGTTTTCCTTTTATTTCGCTCTTGTTGCCACTAGATGATTTTATTCCGGTTAGAAGAGTACCCTTCGTGTGGAGGGGTTAATGAAGGCTATATCTAACACCTCCAGTTTGGAAATTCTCTTCTGAGCTAAATAACATCGTTTAGTGGTTGCAGGAATAAACGTAAACAGATTCGTCGAACGGAAAGGGTTAATCCATAGCTCTTAATATCGGTTATCATTTACATTAGGTATGGCCTCTCTCTCTCTCTCTCTCTCTCTCTCTCTCTCTCTCTCTCTCTCTCTCTCTCTCTCCCTCCCTCCTTCCTGGTGATCAGCATTCTCCCTTCCGTCGTGCCCTCAGCTGTAATATCCTTTGTGTGGCCATTCACGTAATGATATTAAAGGAAGGTGCTGACCAGGTCCCGCTAGGCCCTGGGTGACGGCAGCTTTTAACGTCCTACAATGACTGAGGAAATGGGGAGAGGAGCTTGACGTTATATCCGCTCGAAGTATTCTGTACAGTTCACTGTCTCCCCAAAATGGTTTGATAGCAACTGTGCCAGTGCAACGGCCCAAAAGTCACTAGCATATCGTCACCCTCATAAAGAAACTGCCTAAGTCATTTTTCGGAGATTTCTGTATTTTTGCCTAAATCAATTCTTCATCACGTGGCGCACCTATTGGCATAGCTGCCTTTGCCAGGTCTAGGGTGTGAGTGGTCTATAATGCGCCTCAAGTTTCTGCCTAAGCCACTGAAAGTTAAGAAAAGTAGAAAAAATGACTTACGCAGTTTCTTTATGAGTGACGATATATTACTTACCGGTACTTAAAATCAAAACATACGAATCACTCGGTCAACTTAAAATTGCTAGAAACCATGCAAAAGCAGTAATAAATATCACACTATAAAACTTTCTTCACAACCAAACAGTCAAACTACTAAACAATCCTAATCACAACAGAATATTCTGGTCATCTCTCAATTCTTTCAATAATAACTTTAACAAGTCATCACCCATTCCCCCACTAAAGTCTTCAGACGGTAATGTTACAAATGACCCGCTTGGTAAAGCGAATATCCTTGCCAGAAATTCTACGTTAGAGGAAGTCAACCAGAACGTCCCAGTAATAGAACCTGACTCTCCTGAAAATGCTCCACTTCATATACAAACTAAATACGTAAAATCTATCCTAAATAATTTACCAACCAACAGAGCTCCAGGCCCAGATGGAATTCCTCCAATTGTTTTGAGAAAGTACTCCCCAGAACTTGCTTCTGTTCCAGCTAAACTATTCAGACTATGCAAACGTACTTCTTCATTCTCTAATTCTTAGAAAGAAGCCAATGTCCACTCAATTCTTAAAAAACGAAGTTCCACTGACCCCTCTGTTTAAAGACCAATAGCTATCACATCTTCACTTGATAGTGTATTTGAAATTGGGATGAATAAGTACATAGTTAAACATCTTGAATTCAGCAACTTAATTAATGATAGACTATGTTTCTTTTTTTTTTTTATATATATATAAGAAAGATCCACCATTAATACTGTATATTCAATCTCCTGACTCACACCATCCACACTGGAGAAACTCATGCAATGGTCCTTGATATTTATAAAGCTTTTGACAAAGTGTGGCACCATTCCCTGTTATCCAAACTCCCTTTGCAATGGACTAACTTCTTTTGTTCATCTGATTTCCTCATATCTCTGAGACAAAAGTTAAAAGTAGATATATAATACAATTTCCACTCAGTTAACGCCGGCGAGCCACAAGGATCAGTTCTGGCTCCAACACTGTTCCTGATTCACATTAATGACCTGCTGTCACCCATAATCCCATCTATTCATATGCAGATTACTCAGCACTTTACAGTTCATGCACATTTCAACACCATTCATAAATTTAATATCTCTAACTCACAACTCAGTACAGCCATCTCCATAACTGAAGACTTATCTGGGATCACTGAATGGGGACAAAATAACCTTGTCTCATTTAATGATAGTAAAACCAAGTATAGACAATTTACTGGACAATCATTGCCTAACTACTATATTACCTTCAATGCTACTAATATTCCTATCTCCAAAAGTAATGTAATTCTCGGTGTTTCACTTAACATTGCCCTCAGCTGGACATCTCATGTCAGATCACTTGCTAAAACCACCTCAAAGAAACTTGTTATTGAACAGAGTTTGTAGCTTCTTCACTGACGAGCAAGTTAGCTGTAGTTTATAAGAGTGATGTGCGCTCTCAGCTGGAACATTGCTCACCCTTGTGGAATGGCTGTAGAGAGGTTGCACTAAAACAACTAGACAAAATTAAGAACAAAGCTGTTCGAATATTAATAATCCTGCTATTACAAATAAACTACCTCCCCCACAGGTAAGAAGGACTGTTGTCTCCTTTGCATTATTTTACAGATACTTTTTCGTAAATGCTTAGACGAAGCTGCATCCACTATGCCACCTCTCCATGCCTTGCCCTGTGCTACACGGGCATCTGGTAGTGCTCATGACTGGAATGTCACACAGCCATATTGCAGAACTTCCGCCTATCAGATATCTTTTATTCCCCGAGCTGCATCTCTTTGGAACTCGGTTCCCCAGAGTTGAGTGTGAAGAAAACTGGTCACTGTCTCTTTTACGGGTCACATGTCATTCTACCCAGGATAATTCGGTATCCATTAGTTAGGATCTCGGCAAAACTTCCCTTGACCACAAGCTTCAGTTAACTGTCTTGGTGACTACAGCTTCAGGTTCTTCCCTTGTCAGATCAGATCGAATAGTCTATAGGAAAATAAGCAACCTTCATATAAATCCTGTATGTCGATTCACGCCTCGCTGATGCAATACGGATGTCTCGACTCTGAACAATATTAGGAATTACTTAGTATAAGATATTCCAGATATTCAGCAGTATTAGAAGTGTTGAATGCAAAAGCCCTGATACATTTTGAGGTAATTGCTTTACGTCATCCAAAGCACTGATTCATTACCATGCCCAAAACTCTAATTTGCCAAAGATAAATTTTGTAAGTTAACCAAACTGATAACACTGACAGTACTGACAAAAGATCTCTTAACTTTGGGGGTGATTTCTGGTGATTTTTATGACTGGCACATAGATCCTTGATAAGACGTGACCCCACAGATAGAGTCATTTTTTTCAATTTGCCCGAAGTATTTGCACTCGTTCCCCTTTAAGCCAATTAGCTTTCTATGGTAGCCGAACCTAATGCCCAGATTCAGCAAGTAACGATAGCCAATTTATGTTTCCATTCCCTGGTAAATGTCTTTTTTTTTTTTTTTTTTTTCTGTGAGGACAAGGAAAGGAGAGTGGAGAAACTTCCTACGTCTCTTGTACCTATGGCAAAAACAGATCAGTTGGAAAGTGCTATCCAAACCTCAGCAAAATCATCTAGCACCTGCAACAATACATAAGAACAAGGCATGCAACACCCTGCGTCCATCAGTTGGTTTAAGGACAGAACACTGAACTTTGTTATGCGACTTTAACCTACTGCTTGCTCACAAAATTAGATTACGTCAGTCCTGAATGATTCTTAACCCTTCCACCAAGTTTGGTTCAAATCAGAACTTTTAAACTGGTATTGCCCTGTGACCTTGTTCCCAAAATCGAATAATTTTTCTTTGCCTTACACTGATGTCTTTCAAAAATTTAGTTTAAATCCGATAGAAAAATTATATGTTGCCTTTGCCATGTGACCTTGACCTTAGATCTACTGTTCTTAAATACAGTAGCCAACTTTTTGTCTGGTACTCAACCCTACCACCAAGTTTAATCCAAATCAGATTAAAACTCGGATAATTTTGTTTATATTCAGACACACCATATTCTGACATAGCCCTGTGACCTTAACCTCTGACGTACTATTCTAAAAACAATTCGTCAACTTGCTAACTCTCAACCCTTCTACCAAGTTTGATTAAAATTGAATAAAAACTATGAATTATAGTTTTTTTTTTCTCTCTCTCTCTCTCTCTCTCTCTCTCTCTCTCTCTCTTTCACACACACACACACACACACACACGTCGAACAAAACATATGACTGCTCTGGGTTCGAGAATGCTGGTGCAAAGACGGTCTCTGGCTGAAGGTCTAAAGGAGTTAATCTGAGGCAAGAGCAGAGCAGCATTACACTGGCATCGCTGTGGCTTATTAATGGGTGCTCTGGTGTGGTCGATTAGCTGCAACATTAGCGAGGCGAGAGGGGCCACGACACCATTATCTTGGCATCAATTACACATGTGTCACAGACTAGCCCTAACCACATCATGGACTCTACATTATTATAAGAGCTCTAGTATCTCACTAAAAATTTGGCAGTAATTAGAAAATAACTGAATAAACGTTACAGTATGAAAGGAATTAGTGCAGGTCATATTTCGTCCCTTTAGTTTGAACTGTCTCAACAGAAACTGATTCGTCCAGCAGTCACTAATAATTAAATAATAAAGACTTTGCCCTACAGAAAGAGTTCAGAATACGAATAATAGGAGAGACAGTGACTTGTTCAACAAGTAAATGGGTCAACAGAGTAAGTGAGTCACAGAAAAAATACACATGTTTCACTTGAAAGTGAGACATTTAACAGAGTTAGGACAGTCAGTAGAACTAGAGAGAAGGACGACAGCACCTAAAGTAAAGATGTAAATGGTCAGGAAATGGTCCAGTAAGTGTAACCAGATGTAGTGAAATTGGGAGATTCAGGTATGAAAGCTCGAGAAAAAGAAAGGTCGTTACTCATACTCGTATACAAGTAACAGCCACCATTGGCTTTGATGTGACAGCAAAGGAAGAAGGATGATTAAAAATAAATAGGGGTGAATATTTGCTGTACGTGATATCCTACAGCTGATCCTTGGTAAGGAAAGAAGGTAAGGTGCTGAAAGAGGAGGGAAAGGTAGAGAGGCCATGAATGGTCCCAGAGTAAGAAAAAGTGAATCAATGGTGAGACCATCCTTTTTTATCATCTCTACAAGAAAATCTAGGGTTATGGTCTAGGGTAATTTTGACTGTCATGATAGATTTTTATTTTATTCTTTTTTTTTAACATCCGTATGGGACATAGTTCAGAGGTTGGGATTTTTGCTGGGCGTGTGTCTGTGTGTTAGCAAACAAGCTCAGACAGTTTTGACTGGATTTTCAACAAACTTTTTTGGGGGGCTGAGGGTCAGCCAGAAGGCTAACCAATTTATATTTTTAAAACAATAACCCCAAAGTCAAGATAACATCAAGGTCAACTTAAACAGTTTTGATCCGAATCACACCAAACTAGGTGCAAAGCCTGAAGGTAACAAAAAAAAAAATCAATTCTGAGAACAGTCAAAAGTCAAGTTCACGGTCAAAGTCAAAGCTCGAAGCGTATGTGTCTTTGTGCGAACTAAGTGAATAAGAACAATCTGATCTGATCTGATCAAATTTAATGAAGGATTAAGGATAAAAACAAAACGTTGCCGAAGTTTTTTTTTTTTTTTTTAGAACATTTGGCCAAATATCAAGGTCACATGACAAGGTCAACGAACAGTTCACGATAGCGCTGCTACTTACGCAGTTTTAAAGGTTTTGAACTACTGACAACAGGTCTTTGGTCGATGTGAAACCCTGGCTTCCAGTTTCTGTCAGGGAAAGAGGTAGAGAATGAGCAGAACTATGGTTCACGACTGCACGTCTGCCTCTGACACGATGATGGGTGGGAGGTTTCAAATCTAAATGGAACAGAGTACTACAGACGGAGGGACTACATTCATAAAAGACCGTAGCCAATTTCTACAATAAACATGCCTACATAATGGTAAAATATATATATTTTTTTTTAACTTCTGCTTTCCATTATTGCTCACTCTAGTTTGGTTGTGAAGTGTTTGGTAGGTATATAATTAAAGACAAATGTATAAATAAGCACAACTTAGGGTCTAAAAAGTAATGACTACGGCCCTTGGTGTGGTAAGATTGCCGTGACTAAAAAAATAAGTAACCAACAAACATACGCCTACACTACGACACGCAACCGTTGCATTACAAATTCCGAGTCCTATTTCGTTTCTAGGTGTGAACGGATTATTGCAAAGAGACTCCTGCCTAAAGTTCTCGTGGTCTGCCGGGGAATACAATATCTAAAACCTTCAGATATATCTAATACAAGCAACTGATGTTAGCAGGCTGACAATACCTGATTAAATCGTCTGTACGTTATCATAACAGCTACTATATTTTTCCTAAAATAAAAACGCGAAGAATTGTGGGCGATTAGTGGATACTGAGTGTAGACAGAATCGGCATTAAATCACACAAAATGTCGAGAATTGTGGTCCTGAGTGTGTACTGAATGTAAATAGAATTAGCGCTAAATCACATCCTCTCAATGTAATTAAGAGAATGGTGACGGGGCGGTAATGAGACTCTGAGGCCTAATGGTCCGGAATTTAACAAACGGGTCAACTCCGGTCATTCCCTTGATTAATGTGAGGCAAGCAGTGATGATTCCATCAATATACACCCAGTGTTTATTTGCCTTCTATCATATGTATTACTCAATATTTCCCTTTGATATGTGTGATGGTGAAATTGTGTGCAAAGGTATATTTCTCCTTTACTGCGCTGTATTTTTCTATATTGTTGTCTTTCCCTAGACATATTCCAAAGTCACCTGATGAAAGCACAAGAAGAATCCACAAAGTCAGATATCCAGCTCAGTTTCTGACTCCTAGTTCTGAATTGTTTGTATACCGAAAATGAAGTTATTGCAATTTGCACAGCTCATCTGAAATTAGCCCAGGACGTCATCTTATTAATTACTGCTTGGAGGACAGGCAAGGGACCTATCCATCCCCCTCTTCCCAGATCTGTTCACACACACAAAAAATGCATAAGTAAATATTGCTGGATTTGAGTGTTACTCAGGGACTTCTGGTCTTTAAAATTTATCGCTAAAATAATATAATCAATACGGCAACCGTCAATTAGCTACTATGTTGTCATTTATCTCCCTTCCTATTTCGTCGACAAGGAAGTACCCGATTTACTAATGTCGTCTGTGCTTTCCCAGTACTTGTGCAATAACCTAACCCTTTCATGGTCGGGGAAATTCCACTATTTTTTTCTTATTAACATTACACGATTATATTCAGCTCAATGAGTCATAGGAACCTAAGTGCTCGTGCGGTCATCAACAATCGTCTTATGTTCAGGGCAACTCCGTTATCTAACGAACTCTAGAGAATTATATTTAGCTGAGAATGTCACAAAATCCGAAGAGATGCCACTAAAGGGAGAAAATGTTACACTCTACACCACAATACCCACAACACTCTCACCGGCAGCGCAACAGTACAGTGACCCGGTGGTAATGTAGGGGGAGGCCTGAAGCTATCACAAAGGAACCGAAAAAGGTAATAATCTTTACTATTGTACCAGGCGAAGCATTAGTGGTCGGGGTAATGGATAAGGACCCAGGCCATTGTGCCCTTCGGAGTTCCATTATCCTGTCCTTGTATGTGTTCCCCCCCCCCACAACCCCCTCTCCACATCCCACTCCTACCTCACTGTTTAACCCTTTCAGCCCAGGTACACTTCCCCCTCCCCTCAGCTCCGCGTTTACAGCTATCCTTCAAATTTCCAGCAATATGATTAACTCCTACAATACCATGACAAATTTTCATATTTCCTTCTCAACACTTCCTGGCAACTGTATTCAGCTTAAATATTCCAGTCGTTGTGAAAGAGTTGGTAAAGTTTGTATCTAATCCTTCAAAAACGAAAAGTCTCTCTTAAACAAAATCGTATGGAAACAGCAAAAGTAATATATAAAAATGCCACCGAAATAAAGGGGTAAAACAGAAACTTCGTTAGGTAATTTCTTAGTTACCAAGATTCCATGCATTGTCTGTTATGTACAAGAAGTCGAATATAAAGAAACACAGCATTGCCACGAAGCCTGAAGACTGCTTGTACTCTCGGAACGGAGGGGTCCCCAGTAGGGTCGACGTGGGGATTAGGCCTACTTCATTTTTTATTCTTGCTATCGACAGACTGCTTTATTCAGCGTAGGAAAGATCTCTTCCGATGATGAGGTTAGTGAAGCTGTGTATAAATCTTCCATCTTTAAATGCTTCTCTTTCTAGATATAATTATCAGAACAGCAAGAATTTAAAAAAAAAACGAAATGCAATGATTAACATCACACGATTGTCTTCCGTACGTTATTTTTCCCTCCTTCAGACAATTTGATTCAGCTTGAACTGATCCCTTGTGGTGAAACAGTCACCATTAACCCTTTTTTATACGATGATCCTTTTTATATTCTTCTCGTTGCTGACAGACGACTGGATTCATCTTGGAAAAATCCCCTCGCAGAAAAATGGGTTAACCCTTTGGCCGTGGAGGATTTCATTCAGTTCAGCAAATTCATGTGGTGTTATAAATATTAAAGTTCATCCATAGCAGCAAATCATCATGTATATACCAGAGGTATTTGTGAACGTATGGAGTTAGGCAGAGCAAATTACTTGTGATGGTCCACAGATCAACGAAACGACTGAAGTAGGGGACGCAGCAAGGAAGTTAAAGGGGAAAAATACCAAGTGCAGAGAAGGGACCCGTTTTATTCAACGTTTCGCCAAGCAGGCTTCTTCAGGAATAACAGACGTTGGGAGCAATAAGCGACTTAGACAGTCCAGGCCCGGGGCACTAGTGACAAAACCATTATCAACAAGTCTTACGAAGCTATGTAATAGATTTAGTCTGGTTTCTCCCTAGTTAACAAGAATGCCAATGGTTTTGTTAACATAAAAAAAAATATTTTGGTTAAAATTATCAAACTTCTCACTACAGGCAGATTCTAGGCACCTTTCTCGCATAAATCACTTTCATGTATAGGGTAATGAGTTTAGCTTCTTCCCAGTTTAGTTTATGGTCTGTATCTAACTTATGTTTAACAGTTGCATTATTCAGAGTGAATTTATTAATAATATGTTTATCCTGAAACTGTTATGCACAGGTTATATAATGACCATAAAATAAACTGGGAAGAAGCTAAATTCATTACGGTATATGTGAAGATGATATGCAAGAGAAGGTGCCTAGAATCTGCTTGTATTGAGAAGTTTGATCATTTTACCCAAGATAAAGGATTTTTTTTTTTTTTTATGTTAGCAAAACCATTGGTATTCTTGTTCATTAGGCCAGACTAGGCCAATAACTTAGTTTCATATGCACTGTTGTTATTGCTTTTGACACTGGTGCCCCAGGACTGGATTGCTTAAGGCGCTTGTTGATACCAACGTGTGACATTCCCGAAGAAGCCCGCTAGGCGAAACGTTGAATAAAGCGGATCCATTCTCTGACCTTGTTTCTCTACACACAGTTACAGCCAGTGTTGAATATACTGTCAAATTAAAGATAACATGAATGTAAAAGCGTACGATGAATGGCTGGCAAAGGAACGAGTGCGTGATCAGTTATGCCTCATTCATATAATTAATGTTTTTTTTCTTTTCCATGAATGTACAAAAGTGTGCTTTGCTGTGCAATTACATTATTATTTTTTCTTTATTATCAGCTAACGGCTATTTTTCAGTCTAAGTTTTTCGTTACATACCACCGTACGGTGTACACATATTAATGAAATTCTCCACATACCTGCATATTGAAATTAACATGGCATGCATGTAACACATATGTTTTCTGATTAGCGCAAATTAAAAAAGAAAAAAAAGAAAAAGCACTACTACTCCATTACACAACCACTGTATCTTAAAATTTTTTTTAAAACAATTTCATCACACCACCACTTTATCTTAAAAATTATCACGTAATATTGCTTCACTTCGAATACTTGTGCTAACCGAGAAATACATTCCGATTATATAGTAGAGACACATGACGTCACACAACTTTAGCGTCAACGAAGGCAGCAGGAATGATGCTCGTACACAATAGTCTTTATTCCTTGCCCATTTATTTCTGCGTATGGCACTTCAGTATTCACTCGTATGTTATTTGTTCAAATTATGTCGATATCAACGCCTTCACTACGACGAAATATGATTTTATTATTCGTACTACCAGACAACTGAATTCAGCTTCTAGGAGACCTATCGCAGTAAGACGTCACAGTACTGAAAGCTTCTAAGATATACAATATGCAAAATCAATCCCAGTAGAAGGGAGTCTCCTAAGGCTATGAGTGAGTAGCCCAGAGAGCGGTGTCGGTGGCCGCCACTGATATTTGTTGGCACTTTAATGTACCATACGTTGGAGAAGTTAGCACCGTGGCGGGAGGAGAGGCCATATCTTACTCTTGTCATAAAATCGGGAGCCAGTATAAGATGGATGATTTATGGATGGTGGTCCTGCAGTGGTCACCCCATAACGCTGGTGGACGAGATGTTACGAGACGATAGGGAGGGAATTTTGACAGTAATGCGGCTCGTATTTCATGCCCTGCACCCACACCCACACACTCGTCCTACAAGTCAACACACACACCCGCATCCTGTCATCCACATACCCACACCTACACCCTTTAATCAACGTCAGCAGCCACACACGCACACACTCTCACTTACACACCCACACCCACACCCTTTCATCTACACACCCACACCCATACCCTCTCATCTACACACACACCCGCACCCTCTCATCCACAAGCCCACACCCACACCCTCTCATCTGCACACACCTTCGCACACCCTCTCATCTAAACACCCACAACTACACCATTAAATTCATGTCAACGCCTTCACACAACCATACCCTTACTTCCACACATACACCCCTTCACACCTACCTCAGCACCTTCACGGCAACACCTACTCGTACACTTTCTCACTTCCACACTTACACAACTCCTCACTCGCTTCCAGACCCTGACACCTACACCTTTACAACCATACCTGTAGCCTACAACCTCACACCCACCACTACACTCCATACCATCCACTTGCTCACTCCCACACCCTTACATTCACAACTCTTCGCACCGACCACTATGCAGTCTAAAACCCGCACAGGCATGCTCACATCTTCACATCCACACTCTCACGCTCACGTCTTCACACCTACACCCCCACACTTAAATTCTCATATTCACATCAGTGCATCCGTAACTATGCACTTTCGCACTCGTTTCTTCTTTTCTTTACACCGACATGCACTCACGCATTTACTCTCTTACACCCACACCTACACACCCACACACCATGACACATCAGCAAGTCATCATAAAAAATACTTCAATTTCAACATCTTTCACTTGCACACTACTCATTCAAAAGTGTACCCAGGTCAATTATTAGTGCAGTGGTGCCTAAAAATAATATGACAAGCTCACAGTCGGGAAGACCAGACAGACAGACAGACAGACGACGAGGGAGAGAAAGAGAGAGAGAGAGAATATCTCAAAATATTCCCACAATTTTGTATGCATGGAAGAAGGAACCAAAGGCCAGAGACCCACAAAATTGTTCCGTCAAAAAAACAAACAAACAAACAAACAAGATAAGAGAGACAAATTTCAAGTTCCGTTCATTTCTAGATGCCTGGACACACTGTGTTTGAGAGACTGGAGGTCATAGGCAGTAGGAATAACAGAGGAAGAGAGTTCTGCTGATGCAAAGATCAAGGAATGGGAGTAACGGTTAACTTTTGCATTAGAAAGCTGAACAGTAAAAGAATTGGAGTTCGTTGCTAGACGGGTGTTACACACCCGCCGTAGTGGTGGAGGGATGCATGAGGACAGTTCAGAAAAGCAGTGACCACTGAAGTGGCGAGAGAAAAAAGATGATGATACAGCAGTGCAATGACGAGACAGAGGTTGAAGGGAACCAGTAGGTAGAGGAAAGTTAACTGGACGAAAAGCTTCTGACTCCATCTTGTTGAGAACAGCTGTATGTGAGGAGTCTGCTGACACAGAGTGTTTTACTCTTCCATGTATAAAGCCAACAACTGTGAAGAGATAAAGAAGGTATGGAGTCGTCTTAGCACACCTAATCTCTCGGATGCAGATTTTACAAGAGCGGTAATATGATTTTTCCAAGATAAATCCCGAGAGAATGAAACCCCAAGTATTATTAAAGATCATGCAGGATTGACTTGGATTTTGTTAAAAATTAGAGGATACTCAAACAGAAGATTTTGATGGGTTGAAAGATGCAAGAACGTTTTTGAAGCACTAAAAACAACAAGATTACTTTTACCCAAATCAGATATACGAGACAGATCAGACATTAGGTGTGCCATAGCCTCATCACTTGTTTGTTGAAGTAACTGCTGAGATGGATGCTGCAACAGAAAGGTGATGGGAGGGAGTCAACAGCTACTGAGTGGATAGGGTTAGATGTACAGCTTAGAAGGTCACTGATAACAGAAAGAAGAGAGTTGGTGACAAAAAAAGAGCCCTGAGGAACACCACAATTGGAAGCTATAGGAGCAGAACGATGGCCGCCTACAACAGCGGCTACAGAACGACCAGAAAGGAAGCTAGAGATGGAGGCCCAGATAGAAGGATTGAAAACGTAAGTGGGCAGCGTGGAATTTAAAGACTTATACCAGACTCGATCGAAAGCCTTTGAGATTTTAAGTCCAAAGACATAGCTTTCACCAAAGTCCCAAAACGAGGATGACCAGGAATCTGAAAGGTAGGTGAGAAGATCGCCAGTGGAGCGTCCCTGGCGGAACCCATACTGACACTCAGAAAGAATGTTATGACAGCAGAGGTGCTTTACTTTTTTTTAAAGAGTTGATTCAAAACTTTTGAAATATAGGACGTTAAAGCAATTAGGCCGTTGTTAGAGGGCCACGGATGGTCACATTTCCTTTGGGACAGGCTGAATGTGAGCAAACTTCCAACCAAGGTCTAGTGAGGTACAAGCTCTCGTAATTTCTGGCTAAAAATGGGACCACTCTGTGCATGACGTCACGCGGTACCTGAGCCCACCACTGCAGTAGGGTTAATACTATCAGTTGGGCTCAGACTCCCCTTGGGTTAAGTTCCTCAGCTCCTCCTGACTTTTTGCTCCAAGCATTTCATTTTAAATTACTTTTATCATAAGGTCCAATTCACACTATAGGGACGGTCGCGCTCCGCTCTCGCTCCACTCACGGTCCGGTTAAATATCATTACATGCATTTCAGTAGAGGCATTCACACTGGCAGTAACGGCCAAGGAACGCTCCGCTCAAGATCCATTCAAAAAATATTTTGACCGGAGCGAGAGTGGACCGTGAGCAGAGCGAACCGACGCGGTGAACATCCGCCATGGTCTCGCTCCGCTCCAGTCTTGATTCAGCCCTCTGAATAATGTGTTTTCCTTTTTCAGGACATCCTCAATTTTTGATAGTATACTTTCAAAATTTCCAATGTTCATTCTAAAATACCTATGAAATTTACTTTCATCATCAATCAGATGGGGAAACAGTGTATAGAATTCCCTTTCACTTTTCCTATCTTTTTCGACTTTGTTCTCTAAGTTGTTTTATTATTACTTTTTTTTGTGGTAGGTGAGGGCGCTCACCATCCGCTCACTCGATGTAGTGCTGCTCTCGGATGTCTGCCCTTTCCTCTCCTCCATCCTTATCCTTCTTTCCTTTCATCCTCTTCTGTCTCTCTCTCCTTCGTTTTTTCCTTGTCCCTCTGCCTACAGGTGACTTTACACTCCCTCTTCTGTCTTTCTTTCCTTCATTCTTTCCTCTTCCTTCTGCCTGTGAGTGACTCTACACTGAGTGATATGCCAAATGGTTTCCTGTACACCAGGAAGCCATTTACTACGCTAGGTGGTAACCATATAACCAAATTTTGGCGCCTGGTGGTTTAGTGGGTAATTATTGCGTTCCCATCGGATTGAGCTGGTGGAGGTTTATATCCAAAGGGTGGTTGGGGTTGATTGCTCTTGTAATGCCACTCAGGGATGAGTGAGGCTGGTCACTCATCTTAAATGTTGGGACCAACTGTCTAGCCCCGTGCTCCTACGCTCCTCATGGAGCAATGTAGGATTCGATGATGGATGGATGAATGGTTTTCTTCTTTCTTCTTCTTCATCCAGTGCAGTGGCGATCATTGCCAATTCGGCTCGTGAAAAGTTACACATCCTTCGTCAATGGCGGTGGCACTTCTACTGTTGAGGGAGAGGGGATGACGGGACCGTGAGCGAAGCGAGGGCGGACCGGCCGTGTGAATGCACCAGGACCGTGAGCGGAGCGAGGGTGGAGCGTGACTGGAGCGTGACCGTCGCTATAGCGTGAATAGGGCCTGAGGGTCACAATAACTGATTGAAGAAATGACTACCAAATTAAATTGTATATAGTTATTTATGTCAATTAATTTAAAACGGGCCTTACAAAGTTTGTCAGATGGTCTAGACACATTTGAAATTCTGAATTCTTGGGTCAAATAAAAACATCCAAGTAAAATTTTACAAGTACCTTGATTCTCTTCCCTCCAGTGTTCAGGGAAAATACGGTAAATAATGCCATTACGGTGATAGTTTGTAAAATATAACCTGTGTGTGTATATACATATATATATATATATATATATATATATATATATATATATATATATATATATATATATATAAGTAATCACTCCTATATCCATCGTAATAGAGCCATTGGTAGGTCCGGTTATTGGTTTTGTCCAGATATTGGGCCCCAGCTTATGGACTTGTACTTATGGACCCTAACTCAGAGAAACACCTATACAACTACCTCTGGACATGCATAGCACCTATTTAAGACCCAAATCACACCAATAAGCACATAAATGACTGAAATAAATGCAAAAGAAACATAAAATAAGGGTTTAGAAGTATGTTCATACATTAATAAACATTCTGGTACTTATGGACCCTAACCTAGCCTAACTCAGAAAAACACATTCCTACTGCACATGCATCAGTAAGTATAGTATGGAAAAAAGTACAATATGAAACATTCTGGTAAGTATAGTATGGAAAAAAGTGCAGTATGAAACATTCTGGCTACTTACAGCAAGTCCCTGGCCACCTCGATGAATAACCGCCTCCTCTCGGACTCTGACAGTAAGAACGATTTCCTGAAGCACTTGCAGTACACTCTTCCTGAAGTCTTGCACTGAACTTAGTCAATAACACACAGAAGTCCGTTCTCTTCACAGTGTTCACTTTTGTCCAAATAATGCTCCATTGTAACTTAGTGTTGCACATTAACTTTTCCCATTTTTTTCCCAATTTCAAAAGCCAAAACAAAGAAGAGTATTTACGTTAAATTTATTTTCCACTGAGTCTTTTCTCTCAACTCGAAAACCTTAACACAACACACCGATTTTTTTCACTGCACAACACTCAAAATTCCCATGTGGTCTAGTGGAGAAGTTCTTGCTGTTTATTCACTCTCAGAGTCCGAGAGTATCACTGGCAGGCGACCTAGGGGTGCATCGCTGGGTCGTGGTGATGGCGTACCCACTCCAGAGGACTCTGAGGAAAGCCGCAAACTCACGTCGAGCGGTGACTCCACCGTGGCTGATGTGCTGGGCTGTGGCTTGGAGCATGAGGGCCTGTCTTGGGGAGGCAACGGAGTGGAGCCAGGGCTGGGCACAGCGGGGGTCACGGGCCTGAAAAAACTGTCAATCGTTGACTGACGCAAGGAACAACGATTCTGACGATTGATGATGCGCTGCCTGAAAGCACGCACTTCCTCCACGGGTCCCAAGGGCCCCATCTCCCTGTCGCAGTCCAGGTGTTCCAGGTAGTCTAGGACGAACTCTAGATGTTCCCGGAGTGCGCTCAGCTTGGGGATGGCTGGAGTAGTGTCCTGCTGATAGGAGTCCACATCATCGTCACCTTCATCGTCGGAATCTTCAAGTTCGGTACTGACACCAGCAACCGAAGACAGGATCTCGATATCAGACAACGTCTGATACCCAGGATCACCCTCGTCGTCGTCCAACCACTCACGAACATCGTCCACATCAACACTGTCGCCGTGCGTACGTAGCCGTGCATGGAAGTCATCCACGTCAAACCCTAGAAAATCGTACTCCACATCCGTTCCGAGAAGCAGACAAGACCAACCATTTTCAAGAGTTTTCACAGGGACTTCCTTCCATGCACTAGCCCAGTTGTACAGCGCAGACTTGGTGTTGTAGCGGCGAAGGTTTTCCTAAGTCCGCTTGCCTCGTGTGTCCCGTCCTTCCCTGCGCTCGTCCTCGTCCTCGAGAACAACCATCACCTTGTCCAGGAACTTCCAACGGTATAGGCGCTTTGTTGCCACGATCACTCCTTGGTCCATGGGTTGAATGAGAGCAGCCGTATTAGGTGGCAGAAACATGCACCTAATACGGCCATTCTCAGCAACCAAGTCCTTGTCGCACGGGTGGGCAGGTGCATTGTTGAGCAGAAGGATAGCCTTTACCTGGTCGTGAGGGATTCCCAGTGTCTTCGTCTGGTAATGGATGACCTCCTTGACGAAGTGACGGTGAAACCAGTCTTTGAAAATCACAGCTGTGAACCATGCTTTCAAAGAATGGTACCAGACGACAGGAAGGACATCCATCTCCCCACGAAGGCACCGAGGCTGCTTTGCACGGCCAACAACAACGGGCTTAAGCCGGTGCATGCCGTTAGCACTGGCACAACACAAAGCAGATATCCATTCCTTGGAAAGCTTGCGGCCAGGTACACGCTTCTCCATCTCCTCGGCTAGAGTGTTCATTGGCAGCGAGCGATAGAATAGGCCAGTTTCGTCAGCACTGTAGACTTGACCGAGAGTTAGGCCCTCCCTGTCGATCAAGCTTTCACCTTGTGCCGAAACTCGTCAACTCCATCCTCGTTAGCGTCCAATGCTTCGCCATGTGCTTTAAGGTTAGTAAGGCCATATCGCAACTTGAACGCGAAGAGCCAACCCTCCGATGCCTTGAAGTCTATGGCGTCATGAAGCCTTGCGAACTTCTCAGCAGCAGCCTTCAGCTCCGTTCCACGTACCATCACACCAGCTGCACGTTGCTGTTGATACCAAATCAACGTGGATTGGTCGATTTCTGCAAACTTGGGGGTAAACATAACCTTCCTTTCCACATTGCGTTTGCTTCTCGACGAGAAGTCAGCTGTGTGCTGCATGAGTTTGTCTCGGGAACATTTGATATCGAACAAAGTCGACCGGGCCAGGTTGTACTCGCGGAGAATGCGGGAAGAAGACCAACCCGCATCAACTTTCTCCAATATTTCCCTCTTATTTTCCAGAGTCAACACCACTCTCTTCCTTTTCTCACGTGGCGGGGCCATCATCACACACACTAAGAGGAGGCCCGAGAGCAGCAGGAGGCCCTGCAGCAGGAAGGGCACCACCACAAAAGCGAGCATGTGGGCAGCCATTGCGAAGAGCGTAGGTCCAGTCGCGGTGAGAGACAGGCGGGAAGTGGGGAGGATGCAGCGGCACTCTATCGGACGTCGGAGGAATGACGCACCAAAACAATGCTCTGCCGTGGCGCGCGCGGCAAGTTCAAATTACGGACGGGAAAAAATCGTTTTTTTTTTTAAATTTTGGGGGGTTTTCGGACCATTTTGGGAATGTTGGATCCTAGGACGATAAGGTCCGGGTAGTGGGGATGTTCGGTTATTGGGCGTCCGGATATTAGAGTGATTACTGTATATATATATATAATAGCCAGGGTTCGCGCCCCGCCAGGGTCATAAAGTTTGGGAGTGTTCACCCACCCACGTACTGCATTGGTGGACACAAGGGGTGCTGTGGTTGAACCAGTGTCGCTTACTATAAAGTATGCTTGCACCCAGTCGGCTTGCGTGGGCCGATTACACTTGGTTCACAGACTACACACACATCCAAAGCCACTCTAACATTACAATTACACTACAAGCCATTCTCACCCTACATACAATCTCTACCAGACAGCCTACGCCACTTGGTAGAGATACTTAGGCTTTATCGGCCCCACTTCGGTCGGGATAGGCCGGTCCTGCAGTGGACACTCAAACAGCTGATGATATATATATATATATATATATATATATATAATATATATATATATATATAATATATATATATATATATATATATATATATATATATATATATATATATATACCAGACAGCCTAAGCCACTTGGTAGAGATACATTGGCTGTATCGTCCCCACTTTGGTTGAGATAGGCCGGTCCTCCAGTGGACACTCAAACGGCTGACGAGATGAGATGAGAGATATATATACATGTATATAGATAGATAGATAGATAAACACCTTTATCATCCTTGGGGAGGTGTAGTGTGGTGTGGTGTGTTGTGGTGGTGGTGTGGTGGTGTTTACAATGTGGTATATCTGAGGTGGTATGGTGGTGTGTAATGTGATTATATATATATATATATATATATATATATATATATATATATATATATATATATATATATATATATCTATATATATATATTTTTTTTTGAGGGAGCTATGGTAGTAACTGATGATAATGATGATGATAGGAGTTATGTTGATAGTGATGGCGAAGATGATAAAAAGCATTAATACCAAGGAATGAAGAGCAATAATATTTCACCACCAGCATAATAGAAAAGATATGACTGGTACAGATAGTGATGAATTCAGATATGCGTAAGTTCATATATTCTGCTCATCAAGTTTAAAGTATTGAAGCTATAAATTAGGAAGCAATCAGTAACAACAGTAGGATCAGCACCAGTATAGTTATATTACAATGCTGACGAGAGCAACAAATAACTTAGCAAATGGTGGTAATTTGTCGCAGTTACCCATCCTCTTTACTTATTTTCTCTGTACCCCCGAGAAGGGTACCACGTGACGTCACAAAAATGCGCGGGGAGGCAAAATGATCAGACCTCACTCGCAGCCCATCTCTCGCCGAGGCAACTCCTCCACCGCTGTTCCCGGCGGGACCAGTTCTCCACAGCAGCCGCACCAGCCGAGGGAGGGGCCTGTCCTTCCATCATAGGGAGTGTCCTGGTCGGTCCATCAGGAGATCGAGGCTCCTTCGCCCTTTATACCCGGCCGACGACCCTCTCTCCGTCACCACCAGGACCGGGGTTGTGCCCTTTTGACCACCAGGACCGGGCCTACCCTCCACGCTTCCACCTGCTGCTGTGGAGAGCTGGAGCGAGTCATATGGGGGTTGAGGGCAGAGTTCGGGACTTCGACCTGAGCTTCGGCACCCTTACCATCGGCGCCGTTTTGTCCATCATGCTCTCGTCCCTCTCTGCCCTCTGTTAACATCGGAGCAGCCGGCCGCGTACCACCACCGAGTCGTTTGGGGGTTTTCTACCTGAGTATGCCAGTGCCCTCTCCATCGGCGCCGTGCTGTCTACCGCTCTCCCCCTCGCCTCGTCGATCATCGGGTTGTCTCCACCATCGCCTCGTTCCCTTCCTCTGCCGCCCTTGCCCTGTCTGCCAGTCTTCGTCCCTGCTGTGCTCCTTTATTGGAGCTATTTTCGCTTATCTCCCTGAAGGGCTCTTTGTTTGCCCGTTCCCCACCATGCTGTGGGGAGAATATTTAAAAAAAAAAAAGATCAGACCTGATCTCACCAGACCTTGCTTCCAACAAGTAGGAAAGGTGAAAGCTCTCAGACAAAGGCAAAAGAGTTTACCTAGGCAGGGTGCATGCACAGAAACACAGATCTTGAGGAAAACAGGAGGGACCCCATCAGGCCCATATGCCTTGTCAGTATTAAGGCCAGTGATGGCAGAAAATGTATCAGTTGAAGAAATTTTAATGTCAGCAATGAGAAAGTCAGAAGGGGGGAAGTGATGGAGGAACGGCACTGGAATCGTCTAAGGTGGAACTGGAGGAGAAAGTCTAAGCAAAGAGTTCCGCTTCATCAGTTGAAGAAATAGCTACAGAGCAATCACAGTGGATAAAAGGATGGAAGGATGATGAGGTAAAAATGTTAGAAAAGTTTTGGGGAAGGTACCTGAAAGAGAGAGAAGCATTTGGGTTGAAGAGTTCAAAGTATTTAATACAAATAAATTATTTTTTGCAGAGCAATGAAAATGTTTAGCATCATTCCAGGCACAAGCATAAAAGAGATGAGATTCAGGGGTGTTTTGGCTCTTATACCTTTTGTAGGCCTTCTCCTTGTTGTGGACAGCATTGTAACAAGCATGATTAAATCATTTTTATTGTGTGTCTTAGTCACAGGATATGAGAAAGAAGTGTATGCTTCCAAGCCCGAGAGAATAACCTCTCTAATGCACAAGACAAACTCAGATGGCTCTCGGCCTTGGAAACAATAATCATTCCTGGGGGAATCAAAGAACTACTGCCTGAGGGCCTGTCAATCTACGGCTCCTGAGTGCCACAGCCACTGCTTCTTGGGAGGGTCCACAGGCCTTACAGGAGCAACAGAACAAGTTAAGGTGATGAGGTTGTGATTGGAGGCGCCCAACGAGTGAAAAGAATAAAAGCATAAGCAGAAAGATTAGTTGTATGGAAGAGGTCATGTATACTGGAGTTCTATGCAATGCAGTGAGGGATATGGATATGGTGCTGTACAAGCTATTCTATGTCATTAAGGATAGAATAGATGTAGTCTTGTTCACCAAGTGAATCAGTGAAAGGGGAGAACAGCCAAAGGTAATGGTGAACATTAAAATCACCTAGAATGGAGATTTCAGAAAAAGGAGAAAATGATAGGATGTGTTCCACCTTAGTAGGATAGTTGAAGAATTTTTCACAGTCAGTAGAATCAGGGGATAAGTAAACAGCACAGATACATTTAGTCAGAGAATGACAGGACAGCCGAAGCCTGATAGTAAATTCAGAAGATTCAAGTTCATGAACACGATAGCATGGTATGTTGTTGTATACATGTACACAATAGCCACGTTTGGCTTTGAAGTGAGTATGAAGTAGGAGGGTACAGAGAAGGGTTGCAGTCAGTTGCCTCAGACACTTGTCTCTGTAAGGAAGAGAAAGTAAGGTTTAGAGGAGAGGTGGTATTCAAAGAAGAGAAAGTTAGAGGAATGACAGCGATTGTTGCAGAAACGAAGCAGAAGTGAGTCCGACAGTGGTTCCAGGCATCTTGTTTAGTCGTCACCGGGAGAGGGGCAGATAATGGGGGTTTCAATGGTCCCCCTAACCCCCCACCCCCTTTGGGAACTTCGAGGCTTGGTGTTGAGATGTCGTAAAAAAAAAAAAAATGAACAGGATGTGTAGCGCATATTGCGCAAGTAGTCTAGGTAACACAGCTAGAAAAAGCACATCACGAATCATGCTTAAATCAAATGACTCATACTTAGAACATTTTACCCCAACATCAAGAACGTGTGAGAAATTAATAAACGCAGAACTAATTACTCTGCTAACACTGAGGCGGAAGTTTGTTTGCCCCTGTTCTGCTCTGTTGCAACAATTAATGGGAAATATATACAAATAATTAGGCCGCACTACCAGCACTTCTATGGCATCATTAGCCCGCTGCTGAACACACACGAGTTGTTTACTCCCTCGGCAGCATTTCACAGTATCTAATTAAGATCATCTCGCTCTCTGAATTAGAAGGGGATCTATTACTATCACTATTACCATTCCAGTGTTGGTAGTTATTGCATGATGGAGGACTCTGACTTGGAATATGATTCATCTCAGTTTTCTTAACCATGTTTCTCATGATTATATGAGGTGGAAATACCTTAAACACTGCCAAGTAATCCCTAGTGGGACATAAATCAAGGCGCAAGGACATACACATATAATTTATCCCTCCTCTCCTTTTGTTCCAGGAGCTATGAGGTAAATTACAGTACACCTGATAGGGCCGTATTGTCGCCACACCCGTCCGTCAGTAACAAGATGAGGACGATAGTTCAGGGCATGTTACTGAAAATAAAAAGGCGAGGGTGTATTCTTATCCTCAGTTTCCTACAGTCAGTAATGGAACTGTTGTCACCATAACTTGTAGTCAGCCTGCACAACGCGTTACGCAGCGGATTCAGCAACATGGTAGAAAGAACAGGTACGCATTCCCTCATAATGATTTTCCCAACTAGGGGTTTACCTATCCCTTCGCCTTCTCAGTTATAACAATACGGACCTTAACCACTGCTCCTACCACTTTTAGTCTCCTTTTATGACACGCTGAGAGTACGTGGGAAATATCCTTTCTCCCTTGACTATCCAGGGATTAAAGAGTACCACTAGATGAAATGAACCGTGGGAGACACGAACACTGAGCATACGTATACAACACGCCTGTTCCTGAAGGCTATGCATTACGCTTCTCTGGTGCAAAACAATTTTACAGGAAACAGACAAAACAAACATATAAAATTATCCACTTTAACGACGCAAAACTCTCCATTTTCACTGGTGATCTGTAACAAGAGACAAATCACTAGAATATTATGTTCGTCACAAAGTGCCATAAAAATCATGGAAGGTCATAATATTATCTTACTTTGTCAGTGACCTACGGGAAATATTGTGCAAAGGGACGAAAATCTCCGCCATGTTAAGGTGAATGAACAACAGCACCCAAAATAGAATGTGCTCCCCTGCTACTACCTCCCTGGAGTAGTGGAATGTATTTTAGCGATTTCTCTGGAGCCTCACCCCATATTATGGGGATGGTATTCTTGTCGACTTTGAAGGATTTGCAGCAACTCCTCCTTAGCAATGTGATGTGCATTTTACTGCTTATCATTTTCTTTTATGCTAATTATAACTTTTTAGTACACACACAGATTGCACAAATACCATGCAAGAAAACATTTATAATCGGTATGTAAATTTATTACCGCTGTCGTGGAAGTTATGTTTTACCCCGAATTGGTTTGTCTGTTTATTTGTCTATCTGTTAGCAGGATTACTCAAAAAGCTATGAGCGGATTCTGATGAAATTTTGTGGAAAGGTGGGCTATAGGCAAAGGAAGAAATGATTAAATTTTGGGCTGGATCGGGATCCGGATCCGGAGTATCCCAAACAATATCTCCAAGAATTCTCAGTGAATTTCAATGAAAATTTGTGGAAAGGTTCGCCATGGACATAGAAGGAAATTATTAAATTTGGGGACGGATCCGGATCATCTGTTCACGGATCCGGACCCAGATCCTTTTTAATGGCAATGGCATTCGCGAAGGAATGTGCTCTCTGAGCGCTTTCAAGTTGTAATAAGAAACAGGTGCCAAAAACCTCCTAACCATCAAGAATATGACCACAGGATTAGAGATCCGTGAGCTTGGAAGGCTGTCTAGTACCTCTTTCTTAACAATTTATGTTCCATGCTGCATTTTACTACTTTCTTATTTAATATTTATTACACCTGCGCCGCGAATCAAATAAGGCTCCTATGTTTACTCGACGTGTGTGTGTGTGTGTGTGTGTGTGTGTGTGTGTGTGTGTGTGTGTGTGTGTGTGTGTGTGTGTGTGTGTGTGTGTGTGTGAGTGTGTGTGTGAGTGTGTGTAATTCACCGGGTCGGTCAGGATCACTTGATGGTTGTGATCGTCAGCTTTTACCCTTCCGGAAGGGAGCTGAGAGCTCATATAGTCCGCTCTAATGGCAAGGCTGTGACATTCACACACGCACACACCCGTCCCCTTGCTCAAGGGGGACAGTAACCACCCACTTCGTCAGTGAAACTTTTTTCGCAACCTGAGCGAGGCGCGAACTCCCGTCTACCAGATGGCAAGCAAAAACGCTACCACTCTGTGTGTGTGTGTGTGTGTGTGTGTGTGTGTGTGTGTGTGTGTGTGTGTGTGTGTGTGTGTGTGTGTGTGTGTGTGTGTGTGTGTGTGTGTGTGTGTGTGTGTGTGTGTGTGTGTGTACCGTTGCATTAAAATCTCATAGTGGAATTGTTAAGACGTTAGATTGCAAATCTAAAAATGTGAGTATTCACTGAGATTTAACGTCTATGTTAGTGTATAAGCACAAGAAGTTTTGATCTTCTAAGATAAGGTGAAATTCCCTACCATATATCCTTTCAACCTAAGGTTTTAAGTTAATTAAACTAAAAGCCTGTGTGTGTGTGTGTGTGTGTGTGTGTGTGTGTGTGTGTGTGTGTGTGTGTGTGTGTGTGTGTGTGTGTGTGTGTGTGTGTGTGTGTGTGTGTGTGTGTGTGTGTGTGTGTGTGTGTGTGTGTGTGTGTGTGTGTGTGTGTGTCTGTCTGTCTGTCTGTCTGTCTGTCTGTCTGTCTGTCTGTCTGTCTGTCTGTCTGTCTGTCTGTCTGTCTGTCTGTCTGTCTGTCTGTGAAAAAATAACTCAAATAGTTGTTACTGGATTTTAACCAAACTTAGTTGAGTGCTTCATGATAAGCAAAGGGGTTGACCTACAGTACTGTTATAAAAATATCAGGTCAAAATTCAGGGTCCTAGGCCTATGGCAAAGTCTAAACTAGCAATGTGTGCACGAATAGCTTTTATCCTATTTTCACCAAGCTTAAGGCAAAGAGTGAAAGGCATGAACTAAAGGCTTCGATTTGGAGAACAATCAGTCAAAGTTCTTGGTCACAGGCAAGCGTGTGTCTGTGTGTGAATAATGTTACTGAAATAGTTTTGATCCGATCTGAACCAAACTTGGTGGAACAATGCAAGATCTCCCGAGATTGATTTTTTTTTTTTTTTTTTTTTTCATAACAGATCAATGATCAGGGTCATATGGCCAGGTCAACAGTTTTTATGAGATTTCTACCAAACCTTGTGAAAGGTTTCATCGTACAGCAAAGATAAAGGGATTCTATTGAGGACAATCCGTCAAAGGTCAAGATCAAAGAGGAAGTTAATGATCAACGTAACAGGGCAAGATTAACTCAAACAGTTCTGATATGATCCGGACCAAGATTGGTGGATGTGTTTAGGGTCATGCAAGGATGTAGTAATTTGTTTTTGAAAGCACTCGGTCAAAGGTCAAGGCAACGGGCTAGTTAAATGTCGGGCCCTTAGAGAATCTGATGGTGCGGGTGTTGTACTCTCAGAATGTTCCTTCTTGTTTAGCGTTATATTATATTAAATGAATAACAAACAAGAGATAACTAATGTGTCACTTGGAAAAAATATACTGATAAAGACTAGGTGGTAGAATCCCTTCTATGTTGACCAGATTACGAGCCCAACTATCGTTTAACCCTTTGGCTGGCAGGATTCTGTCAGATGAACAATATTTTCACCAGTAAGCCTAAGCAAGCTTACTTAATTACTAGACTTAGTAACACCTCTTCCTTAACGATTTAGTTTAAGTTTTCATCTTCATGCCATTTTATATGTTATCGCTGCAAACTACCTTAAAAAGAAAAATTATATGGAACTGAATATTGAAGTGAAATATGCAAAATTCAGCACAATGGAAGAGGTGCTATGAAGGTTTTTAGGTCAACAAAAAATTTTCTTGCCTTCAGATATGGATGAAAGTTAAGTATAGCGCTTGGAGAACATGCATCTCGGTGCTACCGAGATTTTCCTGTACCCCTTTTGCTCTACCAGACAGATGCTAAGAGTAAAAACTAATCTGCAGGATACCGGCGAGCACAAATTAATTACTGTTTCGTACCTACTTCTAGAGTGGGGGAGGGAGAACAGTGAAAATAACTCCCAAGCTGATTGTAAGCGAGAGTTTGAGCGCTGCTGGGGAAGTTTGGCTCGCCCGCTGCTGAACGCCTGACAGCATTATTTGAGATAAGAGTGAGAGTGACCATCTGACCGCATGATTTGAGATAAGTGACCATCTGACCGCATGATTAGAGACATGAAGTGAGTATCTAACCGCACGATTTGGAATAAAGGGTAACTGTAACCATCTGACTGCATGGTTTGAAAGATGAGTAATAGCACCTCCATCTTAACGCATGACCTGAGAATAACAGTGACCATTTGACAGTAAAGTATTTGCTTTCTGGTTTCCTGATGACATCTTTTCTTGTTGCAGCCATCAAACTAAGGCCTAAAAAATGTCAGCCCTATATTACATCCTTCTATAATATGACAGGTAACATTTTAACGTTGCCTGCTTTCCTGAGGCAAAGCCTACAGGTGATCTCTGAACGAGTTAACCAAGGGTGAAGGAGGCAAACGGGAAGGCCACGTAACTCACGGCTGAAGCAGGTCTATCATCTTGTTGGGAGATACTTAGAGGGGGAAGAGTCGCTACCTGGAGGGTTGCGCAAAGGGACCTGCGGGTGTGGAGTCGGAGGGTGAGTGAGACTATGCCCCCCGCGGCGTTTCCCTTCTTGATTGATTGACTGATAAATTTGAAAGCATGATTCGAGATAAAGGAGCAACAACCATCTAACTGTATGACTCGAGACAAAGGAGCACTGACCGTCTGACAACATGATTCGAGGCACAAGGAGCACCAATGGCAATATGATTCGAGATAAAAGAAGCAGTGACTATCTGATATTATGATTCGTGGTAAGGGTAATGATGACCATCAAAGCGCATGGTTTAAGATTAGAGTAACAGTAATACCTGGTTGCATGATTTGAAATAAAAATGAGGGAGACAATATAGTAAATATCTGAACACAGAGCCTGTTAACAGCGAGGCTGGAATCTGGTATATAACGATGTAGGTTGTCCAAACGGGTTGGCTGGCAAATGAGCTGGACAAAGATCTTATTTTATTGGATCACATTCGGGGCATTCTATTTTTTAATGTCACCAAACTTATGTCTGGCGGTGAGGTGAGGCTTGCCCAGACCATGGCCGGGTGACAAGGGGTGTTCTTCTTCCAGTTCTTATTTTCACCTACATGATCGGACAATTTGTGTCAGAATATGCATCTTATTCCAAGCGGCTTTGGAGATTTCGTAGCGCCTCTTCCCTCATATCGTCTTGTAAGTCACTGAAACAAACCACGTATCAAAATAATATTAAAAACATTTGGGAGAATATGAAGAAGCGGTAGACAATAAATCACACTGGAGATGACACAAAGCTTCCTATGCTGTGAGTTCCATTCTGGTCTGAGTGTGAACAGAGGAAGATAATCATAACAAATTTTCAAACTATTTTGTGCGACTAATCTTTTTTTGGCTTCACATTTTCCACTGATTTTGATGATGATGGAGTGTGATCTTGATTCTGTTAGCGGTCACCTCTGCTGTGATCGGCACCTGCCTATCACCAGCCCAGTCAATGACATTTTTCGTTCACGTGAGCTTTCGTGTTTATATCCAATTTTTTTCAGGACCTTCATATTTACTTCATGCAGTAACAATAATAATCATAACTAACTCATAAAAAACAGCATAAATTAACATTATATCTGAATTATACTGCAGATATAGTGCTAATTTATTAATTTAGTGATTGTTACCTTCCTTTATTCCCTTGAGCACGATGATTTACCTTTTATTTAATCCTTGTTACCTCTAGACAATATTTTATTCACATTATACTAAAGTTGTCTATCTAGATAGGTTAGATATTGCCTCAATTATCCCTTCATTACTGTTAACTAGAAAACAAAAAGTTTCTTCTAAAATGATTGCTAAGAAGTAGGCATGGCAAAAGTGCACAGGTAAGAGGTGAAAAAAACACAGAAACATGAGAGCATTCAGGATGGGAGGAGATTTGGAGACCTATACCCATTACTACATTCCACACTTTAGCCACAAGACTTGCAGTTGGTGGAAGTATAATTAAGCATAAAGCAAATGTTAGATTTGGATTGTTATATCCACAGCATATTGAAAGACTAAAACGAGGATGCCTTCTCGTGCAAAGAAGTGCTTTGGTACGTTCTTTAACAGTAGGCTTTTTTTTTTTTTTTTTTTTTTTTTTTTTGCCTATCAACCATTGAGGCCGAAGCCTCTGGTCATTAAGGCAAATATATATATATATGTATATATATTGACACATATATACATATATATACAAACATATATATATACATACATACATACATACACACATCCATGCATATGAACATACACACTTTCATGCACACGTACATATATATATAATAATTTTTATTTTATTATTTTTTTGTAGTTTTATTTTTATTATTTTTATTTATTTTTTATATTTTTAACCTTATATTACTTATAAACAAAATACCTAATCTAAATACCCTAAAACTAACCACCTAACAGACAAATCGCTAACCTATACTAAATCCTAAGAGACAAATAACTAGGCCTACACTAATATTCAAAAAGCCTCGACCAAGAGAACACCATCGACTGCAGATATGTAATGCTTTTCTACATTACATACCTGCACTCATCACCTGGTGACTGTCAGTCGAGGCACAACCTAATATAGGGGACATCAATATATGAAAGGGAACCAGACGAGTCAGGAACATTTCCATATACGTCAGCTGTCGTCCCTAATTAGAATAACTTAAGCAAGATAATATAATGTATTTACATAATTTATACAAAAAATTGAAGAACCTCGCCCAGCAGACTACCATCGACTGCAAGTGCCCAATACCTTCCTATATTGCACACTTGCACTCATCAGCTGGTGACTGTCAGGCAAGGAACTTGGCTTAATGTAGGGGACATCTATATTAGAAATAGATCGGTGGGAGGAGGAACTATTTAAAATATGTCAACTGTCAACCCTAATTAATATTACAATATATACATATTTACTCTTCATAAAAACCATAACCACGAAGTAAAAAAGTCACATCACTCTGATCAGTCCGGTCTCTCTCAAGAAAGCCATCAATTTATCAGTCATAACAATGTCCCCATCACCCAGGATGGTGGAAAGGGTGAAGGGGACGTCTACTGCGCCGCAGTAATTCATAAGTGAAGCGCGTTCACGAATAAATCGCCGACAGCGCAGGATGATATGACTGATAGATAACACCGCATTACAGATGTCACAGTGCGGTGGGAAGCGTCTTTCCATATATGGTTTTATGTGGGTTAAAACGGTGGCATTCAGCCGTAGCCGTGCCAACACTTTTTCTTCTAGGCGACTGGGACGGTTGGCAGTGTCCCAGTCGCCCAGGTACGGCTTACAAGTTGGAATATTTAGTCTGGTCCACTGACCTTGCCACAGAAGATTTATTGATTTCTTCCCGAGAGATAGACTCGACCGTAGATCACGAGGAACGTCCCAAGTCTCCTCGAGCTCCACAGCCGACTTTGCAAGTAAGTCAGCCTGCTCATTGCCGTAGATACGACAATGACCAGGCACCCAGATCAGCGTGAATGACTTGTTGCATGAATGCAACTTATTAACGATGCGGCCCTGGATCTCATGAGAGTCTGTAGTGCATGATGCAATTGCCTGAAGGGCTGATTTTGAATCTGAAAATATGACAAATGAGTCATGTCTAGAACTGAGAGCATAGTCTATGGCTTTGTCAATAGCAAAAAGGTCTGAAGTAAACACAGATGTATGAGTCGGCAACCGATACCTGAGGGCACATTCAGTCGACCACACACTTGCACCCACACATTCACTCGACTTGGAGCCGTCGGTGTACAATTGATGGGACCCCAAGTGACGAACAATGATGTTACGAAACAAGTGGTGGACCTCCGCCTCCGGCGCCTTGGCCTTTGGTGCTGGGAGCCATGTAACATCGACTGTAAAGCCGGGTGGCTCCCAAGGCGCTATATTTTTAAGCACCAACTTGTCACAGTCACTGGGGTCCACATCAAGCTCCTGAGTCAGTAAGTGGAGGCGAGCGGCAAGTGGCCGACGCACCCCCCGCAGAAGGTGGTGGTATTGACGCAGGGGGTACAGGCCACATTGCCGATATTACTTTTTCTTAATGTCCTTATGCCGTAGGACAATGCCAGGTGGTCACGGGTGCGAATACGGAGGGGAGGCACATTCGCCTCCACTTCCATACGAGCCACACGGGTACACCGTACAGCTCCAAGACACATTCGCAAGCATTTATTCTGTAACACATCCAATCCTTTCAGCGTGGCATCAGATGCCGAGCCATACACCTGTGCGCCATAGTCTAGCTTTGATCGAATAAGGGACTTATACACCATTAATAAAGATTTTCTGTCGGCACCCCAGGTAGTACCCGCTAGGTACTTGAGGACATTTAACGGTTTATCACAACGAGCAAGCAAAGTATTAACGTAAAGTTTAAAATTCATTCTACGATCAAAATGTATTCCTAAAAATTTTACAGAATTTTGAAAAGGTACCGCCTGATTATCCAAAGTTAAGCACAAATTAGGTACGTTACGATTAGTGAAAACTATAGCGGCACACTTACGTACGGAAAACTTAAATCCCCACTGCAAGGCCCATTGGTGGATGGAGTCAAGGGCTGCTTGAATCCGCCTAGCCGAAAATTGTGCATTACGGGAAGAGTGCCATATTGCACAATCGTCAGCGTAGAGTGAGTATTTAAGATTCCTCGGGATGGGAGCTGATGACAGAATATCATTGATCATAATACTAAATAAAGTAGGACTAAGCACACTTCCCTGCGGCACCCCGTTTTCCTGGATAAATATATCCGATGTTACGTTACGGGGCAATTTGACAGAGAAAGTTCTGTCCCTTAAGAAATTTGAAATAAAAACAGGCAAATTTCCTCTTAAACCATAAGCATAGAGCTTCATTAATATACCGTGTCGCCATGTCATGTCATAGGCTTTATGGATGTCCAAGAACACCCCTATCATGAATTCTTTATTGGCAAATGCCTCTGCAATACAATGCTCCAAATTCATTAAATGATCTAGTGAACTTCTGTATTTACGGAAGCCACATTGTTGATCATTTAACAAATTCTTCGACTCTAAAACAAAAAGAAGCCTATTGTTAACCATTCGTTCCATGACCTTACATAGACAAGAAGTCAACACAATAGGACGAAATGAAGTGGGATTCATAAGACGACCAGCCTCTTTGGGTATCGGTATGACGTGCGCAAAGTGCCATGAGTTTGGGAACGTTCGAGACGCCCAAATCTCATTGTAGCAATCGTTAACATCTTAATCAGGTTGTCCTGATTAAGATGCTGGATCATACCGTACGTGATGGTGTCTGGTCCAGGGCTGGTGTCTTTACAGGATTTAAGGGCAAGGAGCAGTTCATCTAGCGTAAACTCTTGGTTGTACGGGAGTTTACGTCTTCTGTGGCAAAGTCTAATATCTGTAGCTCAGCCGTGCGTTTATGATGTTGGAAACGCGGGTCATAATTGGCCGAGCTACTTACATGAGAAAAACTCCTGGCGAGGATGTTAGCAACGTCCACGGGCTCGTCATAGATGTTATTATTTACTTGCAAGGTGGTAATGGGGAAATATGGGCCTTTATTATTTAATATTCTTATGGTGGACCAGACTTTACGTAATGGTGTTGTACGAGTCACCGTGGACACAAAGGACCGCCAGGAGTCACGTTTGGCCCTTCTTATTATTCTCCTTGCCTCAGCCCGTGCCTGTTTGTATGCAATAAAATTTTCTCAGTGGGCTGACTATCAAAAATCCTGTATCTCCTATTGAGTTTTCTTAATGCTTGTCGGCAATCCCAAGCGTCCACCAATGTGCTCTATGCTTCGCATGAACTGTAGAAGTCTTGGGAATAGCAGCCTCAGCTGCGTGTAATATGGATTGGGTTATATTGACTTTAACATCTATGGTCTCCCCAGATATATCTAAATTGGCGATCCTTGAGAAGGATCCCCAATCTGCTTTCTTATAGTTAAATTTTGGAGGTGGAGGGTCCAAAATGATGTCGCGTGTATAAGAAAGACAGATGGGTAAATGATCACTTCCCAAGGAGTCGTCGTAAGGGTCCCATGAGAGATCTTGATGTATACCAGGGGAGGCCAAAGATAAGTCAATGGCCGAAAAGTTACCAGTACGATCATCTACACGAGTCGCTCTACCATCGTTCAGAAGACAGAGGTTGGACTGTAGTATTAGGTCGGCTACTTGCTTCCCACGACCATCAATCCTCAAGCTACCCCATTGATAGTGATGGGCGTTAAATTGCCCAACACTAACTTATTTCCAGGCAGATGTTCCACTAGTGAATTTAAAGCATCACTATCAATGGGGCCATGTGGAGGACAGTACAGAGAGCAAATAGACAGATACGTGTTATTAAATTTTACTCTGCACGCGACAGCTTCCAGAGTAGAATTTAGAATCACTTCCGTTTGTGGGTGTGATTTGTGTGTGTAAATGGCAACTCCGTGACCTTCATATCTTCTATACGAGTGGTAGTGTTTGAACTGTGGAGGATCAGGATGATCCTCCAGGCGCGTCTCCTGTAAACAAACAACGTCTGGCCTGTGTATAGAAAGCAAGATTGCTATATTTTGTAACTTATTCCCAATACCTCTACAATTCCACTGTAATAGGGTGAATGCGGCGGTTTAAGATTTTCGTTGGGGGCCAGTGTGCTTCGTCTTTTTTTGTCGCCCGCCAGAGGGCGAGCGACTACCGGGGGACCTATCCCGGTGCTTGTTCATGGAAACCTCCATATTATCGTCAATTAAGAGGTTCCCAGACTCCCCCGAGGAAGAGCTAACCTTCCTCTCCCTCGCTGGAGTGGGAACTGGAAGAACGTGAGGACGAGACTGTTTTGTGAGGGTGGTCAGATTAATCTTATCAGACTTGTCGGGCTTCGATTTTTGCCGCACCGACTGCGAAGGAGCAGCGGCAGCCTGAGAGTAAGAAGTGACGACAGGGATGTCTGTAAGAGAGTTGGAACGTACAGGGGGTCTAGACTTAGAGGTAGGGCATGTGGCATGTGGAGCGAAGGTAAGGTCAGTCTGTGTCTCCACAGTGCACATCACGGGACGGGACACAACCGCCGATGCGTAGGAGACATTAGGCTTGGGAGTTGCATGCAACTCCTTCACCTTCTTCCTAGCATCGTAAAAGGATATGCCCTCAGTCGCTTTCACTGTGCAGACCTCTTTCTCCTCCTTCCACTTGGGACAAACCCTCGAGGAAGTGGAGTGAGCATCCTTACAGTGAAAGCAGCACTCAGTCTCGGATGTACAGTTGTCAGCAGAGTGACCTACAGCCGCACACTTGCCACGCATGATGTTGGAAGCCCGACAAGCCTTTTCATGATGTCCATAGAGCTGACATTTTGAACAACGAAGGGGATTCGGGATGTACGGTCTTACATTTACAATTTCATATCCTACTTTGACATTTGTAGGTAGCAAAACTTTGCCAAAAGTGAGGATAACTGTGGCTGTCTTCGTCCTTACACCTTCCTGATAACGAGTGATGAATTTGGCCTCAATTACATCCTGATGAGCAAGTTCCTGTATTATTTCTTCCTCACTCATCACCATGAGATCCCTGCAAGTGATAACACCCTTGCAGGAATTCATGGATGTTGGGATCTTGGCCTCGATATCATGACAGTGAAACTTACGCAGCTTTAGCAAGTCTTTCACCTGAGCAGAATTGAATGTCTTTACTAGGAGGTCTCCATTTCCAAGTTTTTTAACTTGTTCCACCTCTCCCGCACAGTGGTCAATCACCTTCTTGACAATGAAGGGATTGAGTCTGGACAGGGGAGTAGAACCTAGCGCATGAAGAGTTACAAAGGTCGCGTTATGTACAGGGATGTCAAGCGGGGAACGAGTCTGGCGTCCGTCAGTCTGGGGCCGGTCAGTAACGGTAGGAGTGTCGTCAGGACTACCTCCCCCCCTGAAGAGGGAGGAGGCAGTAGGGGGGTCCATCATAGCTACCACTTCCCCCGTAAGGGGATGTGGGAATAAATAGAAAAACAACCAAGGGATAAATTGCCCGGGGAAAAAACACCTAGTCTGAGATTACCCTCTCAAACCACTCTCGGGAGGACGCGCCCGTGTATAACTCACACCCCAGAGCGATCAGTGGGGGGTACACTCCAGAGGTGAGTAAGCAAAGGCAATCTCAGGAAACAGATATAGACACTTACTATATCTACTAAGGCCAGGGAGGAAAATGAGATCTAGCTAACCTAACTTTATTGAAAAACGCCCTAGTGGCGAGGAAAACAAAAGCTAAGGCCGGTGAGGCAACCCTGCAGCTAGACGAGAGCTCAGAAACACGTCCTCACTCTTCGCAACCATCCATCAAAGTCCTCCAACAGTAGGCGACTTGTAGCTAACCAATGTTGCTCAAAATGGCGTACTTACGGGTGACCGCGATTCGGTTTTCAGGCCGTAACTCGCCAACTGTAGCCTGAATGCTTTTCTAAACGCTTTTCTAAACATGAAAAGAAATATCTACAAATGACAAGCAGCGTTTTGGTGTACAGTACGCTTGCATAGGCCTCTTTGTTTTGGAGTTATGACAGATGAAGAAGAAAGAATGAAAGAACAAAATCAATATTTTTGCGGTTCGACTCTGTGACTCCTAAGAAGGTTAGCAAGACTTTGCGAGTAGTTTTGAGCTTGAATAGCGAAGGCCTTTTAGTTCATAAGCTTAGAACTAAGCTTTGCGACCGTTTTCGCGCGAATGCTCCTATACCCTATAGAACGGGACCCCAGTTTGAACCTGTGCTCTTCCTACATACGGAGTGCTACCGGTAGCACTCCGTGATACTCCTTTTACTTTAATTTGACCCAGATTTGTTTCCTTCTGCAGCTTACTGTAACTAGATCAGTGGAAAAAAAGTAAGAATATTGTATGTAAATCCTATTCACCGCACTTTGCATGACTAGTATAACGTCTTAGTGCTTATCTCTTGTTCGACTCAGTATCCAAGTCGCAGATGTAACAGTTTTATGCCAGGTTAAAGCAAAGATAGTATAGGATACTTTTCAAAACTGAATAAAATGGCCTGGAGGTAGCATGAATAATATAGTGAAGTTCCCGGTCTCTGAGAGTTAAAATGTTACATGTTGTATTATAAATAGATGTGATATACAACTGACTTTTTTTTTTTTTGTCATAGTTTGATGGCTACAACAAGATGTCATCAGGAAACCAGAAAGCAAATACTTTTTACGGTACGGTTCTTCCCAGCCAAAACTTTAGTCTTATTTTGAGTTCATGAAACACTTGGGGATTATTATTATTATTATTTTTTACTACGACCACACTATATAAAACTCAACCCCTTCCACCCCTGATGATGATTGCTTCAGCAATCAAAATTCGCTATTAAAATACATTAAATATTACTTCCACAAAGCAATAACTAGGACTGGTCATTGGTTTCGTTTATGCTTGACTGCGTCGCCCTTGGTCAATTAATGGCAGCTCTCCACGCTACTCGATCTCTAGCAGCCTCTCTATTAAGTTCGTTATTCCTGAAGTCACACGCTATGACCTCGTCGTAGATCTTTTTTGGTCTGCCTCTTACAGCCCAACCCTGAACATTAACACCTCTCATCCTCAGCACCCAGTTGTCGTCCTCCATCCTCTCCACGTACCGGTACATATATTCTACTTTTGAAATCTATGTAAATATGCAAATCTAAACTTCCCTTCATTGATGCAAAAAAATATGCATATCGCAGTAATGACCTTCACCGAGACAAGTGGTGTATCATACATCACCCTGTATTACGTTCTGCTAATATTCATTATAACACATTTGTGAAGTTTATAAGTGTAGAACTGGTTATTTATATATCTGCTCATCTGTCTATGTATGTGTATACGCATATTGGTAAAAATACTTTACCTGTACTCTCTCTCTCTCTCTCTCTCTCTCTCTCTCTCTCTCTCTCTCTCTCTCTCTCTCTCTCTCTCTGTGTGTGTGTGTGTGTGTGTGTGTGTGTGTGTGTGTGTGTGTGTGTGTGTGTGTGTGTGTGTGTGTGCACATAACAGATATTGACATTGTAATACCTGAAAGGAAAGAAACACATTGATTTACACCAAGTATTAGAATTCCGGCCCGGTAACATGTAGAGCATACAAAACAGGAACTTTCTATAGTGCCTAAAAATCAACAAAAGTAAAACTGGCATTTTTATCAACGGCGGCACTGTGGATGTTAGTGCCGGCCGAGCGACACTATTCACCGCCGGCGAGCCTTGATGTAGGGGTCTCCGCCAGCCTCCGCTCTTTGATCACCCCCAAAGAGCTCGCCTGTTAAAAAACACCACGTCTGTACTACGAGTGGTAGCACAAAATTCGGTGAGAACTGCAAGAAGCCAGGTTGTCCTAAGATCACAAGGGAACAGAGAGAGGCGAGTCGTACTGTCATTACTGGGGACCATATTTCCAGTAGCCACGTCACTGAAGATTTTTTTTTTTTACTTACCCTGCTATAGATATAGGGAAACATAACAAACGTCTATAGTATTATGTTAAGCAGTTTAATGTTGGGATCTTCTCCAGCCTTCTCTCCTTGATCCCCCTTACAGCGCTCGCCTATTAAAAAAAAAAAAAAAAAATCTATTACGAGCAGTGGCACGAAATTAGGTGGGAGCTGCAGGGGGACAGAACTGTCTTCAGATCGCGAGGGAACAGAGGGAACCGCGCCGTACTAGCTGTCATTACCAGAGATCAAGTTTATATTAGTTTTGAAGAGCAATGTCAATAATTCAAAATGAGCACGCACGCACACACACACACACACACACACACACACACACACACACACACACACACACCGCTCGCTGGTGCAGTGGTAACGTTCCCGCTTGCCAACTAGTGGACGGGAGTTCGCGCCTCGCTCAGGTTGCGAAAAGTTTCACTGACGAAGTGGGTGGTTACTGTCCCCCTCGAGCAAGGGGACGGGTGTGTGCGTGTGTGAAGGTCACAGCCTTGCCCTTAGATCGGATTATATGAGCTCTCAGCTCCCTTCCGGGAGGGTAAAAGCTGACCATCACGACCATCAAGTGATCCTGACCGATCCGGTGAATTACACACACACACACACACACACAGCGTCCGTATTTCGGCTGATGGTCCAAATTCGTGATAAACTGAATGGAGCCGAGTTGTCTGTAATTATCCACATTAACTTGACGTAAGATTGCCATCTGTCCATCTTGAATGCTGCGCTGTAACAAGAGATAGGCACTGGAATATGGTGCTAGTAACGAAAAAGTGGTTTGAAAGAGATGCCGCAGCACGTACTTTCGTCTTATTCTGCCTTTGAGTATTTGAGTTACAGGAAAGAAGGTGTAAAGGAACGAAAATCTCCGCTATGTTAAGATGGGCTGCTGATATCGGAGCACCTGTTATCAATTCTGAGGAGCCTCGACGCTAACTAGAAAAAAAAATCATATTATCGAAAATATACAATAATTAGATCCAAGAAAATATAAGCGGGTGTGCACAAAACATTCGGCGGCTTTATTTAGGTATCTCTGCCAGCATACGTCCCTTGATGACTTACAGAGTCCTCGCTTCTCAAAAAACAACGCGTCTTTATTACGAGTGGTGACAAAAAATTCGCCGAACACTTCAGGGGGCCGAGTTTTCTTTAGATCGCAAAGGAACAGTCAATCTTACTAGTTTTCATTAATGCGGAACCAAGTCACTAATCTGGAAAAGCTTTCATTTTTATGCCTCCGTCCACCTATGGTGAAGGAGGCATTAAGTGATTGGGCTGTCCTTCCATGGGTGCATGGAATGTGTGCGTGTGTCCGTAAAACTTTTCTGGGCACATATCTCCTGAACCTATCAACGGATTTCCACCAGACTTTTGTCAATGATGCAGTATGAAGGGACGATGAGCTCATTGGGTCAGCACGGTCAACGGGTCAAAGGTCAAGCTTTGAATTATGGAGTTGACTTACTTTGTGGGCGCGATATCTCCTGAAACCCTCGACGGATTTTGACCAAGCATTTGTCAGCAATACAGTATGAAGGGGCGATGAACTGATTAGGTCAGTAAGGTCAGGCAGTCAAAGATCAAGGTCATATGGGTGTGGGCACAATATCTCCTGAAGCCCTCGACGTATTTCAACCAGACTTTGGTCAGTGACACAGTATGAAGGAATGATGAGCTGATTAACCCTTCGTGGGCAAATGGGGTCCCTGCGGACCCCAGCATGTTTTTAAAATATTGCCATTAAGCCAATTTTTACTTTAACAGCATGGCCTCTCATGACTTTTACTGTGGATTGTTATTTTATATCCTCATAAATTTGAACAAATAATCTCGCACGATTAAGAAGTGACATTGCAATAAATGTCAGTGGGGTCCGCCAGGACCCCACCTGGCCTTTCGTGTGACTATTTTATTTTTTTTTTCTGATATTTCAGATTATAAACATTAGGACAATGTCAATACCAGCAGCAAAGTTTTATGCCTCAGTGGCGGTTGCAGAAGAAAATTATTCTGATGGTGATTTATCTGTATCCGATGTTGATGATTATGAACTGCCTGAACGATCGGACATTGAAATTAGTGTGAGAAGTATTGAGTCTCCTGTGAGTGCTGATGATAATTCTGAAAATGCAAGTGGTGGTAGTAATACAGAAGATGCTCAACAAGAAAATAAAACAAGAAATTGTTGTACCAAATTTGAACATTATAGGGATAGTTTTATTTTATGATCATATTGATTTACTTTAAACATGAACTTGTTATTATTCTGAGAACCTGTTCCAAGATCACTAACAATCAGACATTCAAATAAGTGTAGAATCAGTACTTCCACACTCAAACTTTAATAAAATTGATAAAATGAAAAAAATTTGTGAAAATAACTAAAAAACAAAAAACAAAAAGTGACACTTAGTGGGTTGGTTCCACGTGCCGTGTCCTGGGCAACATATGTACAAAGTTTAGTAGATATAACTTTATGAATATGGCAGAAATACACCATTAAGGTTTGGGTCCGCCGAGACCCCATTGGCCTTCCGTGTAACTTGGTAACCCCTTGCCGAGGAAGGCTTAAGTCAGCAAAGTCAAGGAGTCAAAGGTCAAGGACATATGGGGTCAACTTAGTTTATGTTTGGTTTCATTCCAACCCATAATGAACCCTGTCATAGAGCTTGTAAGGCACGTCAGTGCGCAAGGCTTGGCAGAGGCGTACAGGGCGACGTTTTGCGTCAGCAAATAGGGGCCCCGAGTTCTCGGCGTTTCATTTCGAAAGTTTACAGTCGTTCTGATGCACGGAAAAGCACGCAGACGCCTTTAAGAATATGTTCGCCAGTTTAATATAGGCTTGTCCGTCAGCCCTCATACTCTACTCACCCTCACAGCGCCCTCTTCCCAGAAACACCACGTCTATACTGCAAGCGCTCCCACAAAATTCCCCGGTAACTGCAGGAAACTCAATCTTCATTTGGTCACTAAGCAACGGAGAAAAGCAGTCATACATCCTCGTTACATGGGGCATAAATCGATCATATTTTGATGCAAAATGTTCCACTGAGTAGGTTGACGCAAAAACTGCAGGAAAAACATCCCAGTTCATAAAATTACGTTCTAGGTAATCAGATTCTAACTGACTCCTTCACTATGTCCGGTTTTTAGTAAAAGTGAGAATGTTTTCAGTTCTGAGGAGCCAAATCACCAAGCTTAAAATACCTTGCTTGAATTGCGAGCAGTGACGAAGTTCGTCGTGAGCAACAGGGCTTTCTTTACAAAGTGAGGGAACAAAAGGGAGCACAGTATTACTATACTCTATTTGTTTTTACCTAACGAAGCTGTGCCGCTCCTACAACATTAATACTAATTCGTGATAGCATGGAAATAGATGAGGATTAGTTATAAGGTAGAAATGAGTCTCCACGGTTACTAATCAAACTTACTTACCATTCTGATTATTGTATATTCGGCATTCAGCTGAGCTAAAAAACGGCTAGAAATCTTCATCAGAGTAAGGGGGGAATACAATAAAGCAGTCAATATCGCTGGGAAGTTTTCAGTTTCAAGTAATACAGTACATTGGTTAAACACCGTATTCGGAGTGACGACCTTACCAACGTTTATGAGTTCAATCCCCATGAGATGGCTGGGAACTTTTTGATTAGGTAATACCATCAAGGAGAGTAGGCTGGCAGTCTACCCTACAATGTACTGGACACTGGTGGCCAAGTCTCAAGCCCACATACCTCGAAGGGGAAAACTGAGACTGCCTGTTACTTTTCCCCCTGTATTAGAAGCAATGGCGAAAAATTAGATAAACACCACAGGGGCCAAGAGAGGGAACTAAGAAAAGCTGGGACTGGATTTACTAAACTTACGTAGCACCCACACAGATCAAATTCTTCCGTAACTACCCAGAGACGGAAACTTTAGTTGCGATGGAATTTACCAAATACTCTCCAGTTTGCAACTGAGATCGTGACTCAAGGAAAGTCAAAAAACTCCTTAAACTAATCAGTAACTCAAAAGTCAGTAACATACCCTAGTATGTGTGTATATACGTATAGATGTGTGTATGTATATATGTATGACTGTATGTATGTATGTATGTATGTATGTATGTATGTATGTTTGTATGTATGTAAAACTTTGTTTTACAAATACAATTTTTTTCTCATATACATTAAAAGAGTTATATTGTTTGTTTATGAATAGGAATGGATATAATATGAAGCCTATAGAAGTATCACGTTCCTTCATGATCGCTTTTTATATTATGAATGTGTGCTGAAAGATACTCTAAACCCGCCTGAAATGAAAGAAAAACATTCGGGAAGCGAATGCTAATCGCCCGCTAGAATATGCTTTTGGCCAAGTCAAAGATTTTGGCCATATCTTGATACCCTGAAGGTTTCATGTTGATAGCTAAAGCCGTTCATGAGATATAGTGGCGCTAAAGGCGGGCGATAAAAACTAGTTGATCTTTGGCAGCCGTTTTGGTGACACTGACCTTGACCTTCTGTGCCCATTTTCGACTTCGTCCAGTATTTTGGCCACATCTTGATACCCTAAAGGTTTCATGTTGAAAGCTGAAGCCGTTCATGAGATTTAATGGGAACCCACACACACAAACACACACACACACACACACACACACACACACACACACACACACACACACACAGAAGCAAAAAATAACATCATCACTCCGCCTTGTAATGGCAGACTGTAACCAGTAACGAACACTTGAGATTTTAACTGCTTCGTTATCACTGGATTAGAGATTCTTTGTAATTTTATAAAATCGTTGGAACCAGTGAAAATAATCATACAGACAACTTAATGATATCTTTAAAAACTTACACATTTAATTAAACACTTAAACACTTAATTTCCGGCATTTTTTGGTGGGGGGGGGAGGAGTTATATTTCAGAATCTCTCAGACGACAGCATATATTTAGCCAATGTGATAAACTAAGCCTGGTAAACTTAGTGAAGAAGAAGGAGGAGTGTACAGTTGCTATAGATCTGGGACACGCAGATACAAGAATTAACACGCCAATCACAGCTATCCCTACCAAGCCATGTTTTCATTCATTTTTATGCCTAGTTTAGGTACCCTGTTTTACGAAGGCTACCATGCTTATAAATGAAAAAATACAATTGTAGTATTATAATTCAGACAAGAATCATGGCTGCCATGACACTAATCATGAGTAAGGTAAGCCTACATCCCTCTGTTCCAAACCTTCCACCCAGTAAGTGTTTAGTGATCATCCCTTCCACTGGATTCAGACTAAAGCGACATGGAGATTGGATACAGAGGTAAGTGATGTTATCAGTGGCTTTTCCCGTAGCCCACAAAAATTCGTAGGCTACGAAAGCCTACAATCGCACTCAAAATACCACCGTAAAGAATATCCGTGGCAGTTCGTAACTTCAGTCGAATGAAGATCCGTATATTGATTGTCTCAGAAAATTCGGGCCCTGAGCCTTAGGGCCTTGTCTCTCTGATGCTGGATTCGAACATATTCTCATGCAAATTGTGCGATCACGTATGCAGAGGTAAAAGATGGAAAAATATCACATGCCATACGACCACATTCTAAACATTCTGTTTCCCATTGTCTGGCACTGAAAAAACGGAAACATGGATGTGACGCAGTGAAATAGGGTGTTCTTCCAGCTTTTACCTCAGCCTACACGATATTCGGAAAGTTTGTGTCGGAATATGGCCGATTCCGACCTCTGCGTAAAAAGAACCCTCACCATTTGTCAGTGTGGACAAGCAGAATTTCAGATCTGAGGTACTACATTACCGAACAGGGGAAAAAAAATTATCTTATAGAAAACATACAGTACAGTCGGTTAGATACAGTGAAACGTACATGAACGTCTTTGACATAACGGTCAGCATCTTCCATTCTGATGCCTTAAAACATAATTGGACGAAAACTAAAAAAGACCCAAACTGAAATATGTACTGTATCAACAATTAACCATTTACATACAATACTGTCTATTTTTTTATCCTGACTTGCTACAAGCAGAATATTTTATTGATTCTACGAGATATAGTTCTGCTAGTGAGGGGTTTGGAGGCTGTCTCTATATACTCTTTTGTGCAATGGCCTTTATTTTTCTGACAAACGATTCTGTTCAGATTAGTGGAGAACCTCTTTGTAGTTAAGAGATTAACAGTACAGTACTTTCACTGGTTTTGATGTCCAATGCCATTAATAGTTTCGACATGAGTGGACAAAAAACTGAGTTGGACGAAAAACTGAAAACGTACTCCACGATACGGCAACAGCATATAATTAATGATTTTTTATGTACACAGTACTATGCCTGATTTTTATACCAACCTGCCTAGAAACCTTTGATGCAATTGCTTTGGTGGTGTGTGGAACGGTGGTAAAAAGCTTTCACATTGTCACCAGCACCAGTGTGGTGTGGTAGCCAGTGGCTCTACAAAGTAATCACAGCTCTTTGAATATGATTGGCTTTCTGTTTTTTTTCCCGATCTAAATTGTTCTTCGCTGTGGTTGGTTCCATGCTGCGTCGGGAATAGGCATGTATTTGAGAGCTCATTGGACAGCTGTTGTGCTGTGAGGGACTGGGTGGCGAGAGGGGAGGTGCTGGGAGTTGTGGTGGAGCTATAAAGAAAGTTCTGGTGTGCTGTGGTGCTATGGGTGAATTGTGGTGTTTTCTCGTTGCGTTATGAGCAAAGTGTGATAATGTATTTGGGAATGTCAATTTGTGAGGGATGCTGTGCTGAAAGTGAATGTTGTGAGTTTGGACCTTTCGCAGCAAACTCTGGAAGACATTGTACTAATACATATTGCTATAAACTAGATGAAAAATGGATTGATTATTTTCATCCAGACTTAGAGTAACAAAGCACGTCATACAAATAGTTACATTCACCAACTACCCAAATGTGTCGTGCTGTGTTTTATCAGCTAGCAAGTTTATAGACTTTTTTCTGAAAGGCAAGACGAGTTGTGTTCATTGTTTACCGTGATAAAGCGGCCGCATTCAAAGTGATTAGTACATACAACTAATAAGAAAAGCAGGTATACTTAAGAATGGCCACATCGCACGAGTAGATCCCCAGCCCTCACACACCGTGCATCACCACAGCACACACTACACCATACCGGGCCGGAATACATGTACGGAAATAAGTTATATTTTGGCACCAAAGAAATCAAGCTGCACACACACACACACACACACACACACACACACACACACACACACAAAACCTTCCACTGCTTCGCCTTACACAGCCATACTTCATACTATCGCAGCTCACACTGCCGCACTTCACACACACACACACACACACACACACACACACACGAACAAAAAGCAAACACACTTCACACTGTCACACCTCCCACACTTCCTGCGTCCAACTGGAGAGAGACGTTGTTAATGCGCTATTTATCCCAGCAAGCATCAATATACTTTTTTGTTATATTTAAGAGTCGGAATAAGTAATGATTTTCGCTCTCGAAAACTGGGAATCGTTGTGAGAATTTACCTCTTTTGGCCTCGATTTAAGTGAGATTATAATTAGGTAATCAGAAATTTCTCCCTAGTTAGCTGTCGTCCTCTAATGTACCGAAACGATGGGTTGAAATTCGTGAAAAAGTAAAAGGAAACGAAAATTAAACAAAAATGGATTATTTACTTATGGATGACACATATTAACACTAGTCGATCGAGAACCACCACACCATCATCACAGTACGCCAAACTAGGCCAGAGTATATGGACGGGAATTAATTTATATTTTGACGCCAAAGGAATCAGGCTGCACACACACACACACACACACACATATACCCGGTATATATATATATATATATATATATATATATATATATATATATATATATATATATATATATATATATATATATATATATATATATATATATATATATGTGTGTGTGTGTGTGTGTGTGTGTGTGTGTGTGTGTGTGTGTGTGTGTACAGTATAGAAATATCTAATGACTGTTTTTCACAATGGTGTTCAGGTAAATATATATCTGTCTATCTATCTATTGCCAGACGCCTCAATCCCGTTCGGGGTGGCCACAAACAAATTGCCTCCACGTTGCCCTGTCCCCCTCCATTTCACTGCCCCGCTCCCAACTCACACACCCCTCTCTCATATACCTCTCCACCCCATCCCTTCATCTCATTCTCGGCCTCCCCCTCCCTCTTCCCTTCTCCACCTCACTCACATACACACTCTTCGTCAGTCTTTCACCCTCCATCCTCTACACATGGCCAAACCACCTCAGTGTGTTCCTCATAACGCTTCCTATCACATCCACATCAACACCACAACGCTCCTTTATATCCTCATTTGCCAGCCTGTCTCTCCATGTGACTCCACAGGCTCCTCTTAAATAACTCATTTCCATTGCTCTCACTCTTGACTTGTGTCCTTCCAGCAACGTCCAAGCTTCACTTCCATATGTTAGAGTTGGTATCACAATACTGTCATGAAGTAACTTTTTCACTTCCATGCTCACTTTCCTGCTTCTTATCACTGCTTTCAAGGAACCAGCAACTTTTCTTCCCTGCTGTACCCTTTCAAGCACTTCACCCTCCAAACCTCCATCCTTACTCATCACACTACCCAAGTACTTAAACGTAATCACCTTTTCCAATTCCTCACCATCCAACCTCGCTGTACATTCACTGATTTCACCTCTCTCAAACACCATCACTTTACTCTTCCCTACATTCACCTTTAGATTCCCCTTCTTACACACTCTCCCAAACTCATCCACCAAGCCTTGCAGCTCTCCTTCGTCTTCACTCAACAACACAGTATTATCTGCAAACAACAGTACAGGGAGTTTCCAAACACTACCCTCTCTCACCAGAGCCACTCGAACATCCACTACTCTGCCTTGTACCTCTTTTATTACCCCATCCATGTACAGATTGAACAATCATGGAAACATGACACATCCCTGTTTCAACCCAACCTTCAAAGAGAAAAATTCACTTAGTTCACCATCCACACGCACTACAGCCTTGGCATCATCACAGATACTCTTCACAGCATTCAACAACTTCCCATCTACTCCACATATTCTTAATACTTTCCACAATCCTTGTCTATCCACCCTGTCATATCTTTTCTCCAAATCCATGAAAGCCGCATACAACTTCTTTCCCTTCTCTAGAAACTTTTCCACTAAAGATCTAAGAATGAATATCTGATCTACACAACCTCTTCCCTTCCTAAAGCCTCCCTGTTCTTCTCCGACTAATTCCTCTGTTCTTTCTCTAACTCTGTCAATAAGTATCCTACCATACACTTTTCCTATTATACTAAGAAGACAGACGCCCAAGTGATCACTTCTTTTTCCCCGTTTCCTTTGTACAAGTGTATAATTATACCTGACTTCCAATCCTTCGGGACTCTACCTTCCTCCCAGGCCAATCTGCACATTTTCCACATCCATTCTACTACTATCTCTCCTCCATACTTCAGCATTTCACCACACACTCCATCAATTCCTGGGGCTTTCTCCAATTTAACTTTCTTCATTGCTTCCACAACTTCTATTATACTGATTCCTTCCTGTCTTCTCACCTCCCTCCTTCTCCCAGCCATTCCCCAGCCACTTATACTCGCATTACTTCCATCCTCTATGTTCAACAAATCCTTAATGTGTTCCCTCCATCTGGTCACTTTTTCTCCTTTCTCCACTAGTAATCTACCATTTTTATCTTTCACTCCCCTGCTAACTTAGCTACCACCCTGTCTTACTCTTTTCACCTCTTTCCAGAACATTTTCTTACAGTCCCTTCACTTTACACTCAAGTTCCTTCCAAATTCCTCATCCGCTCTCTTCTTACTAATCTTTTCACCTCTCTCTTTCTTTCTACATATAACTCTCTTTTCCGCCTCTCAACTTCTTCCACGCCCCTATTGCTCATCCATTCATTATATGCTTTCTTCTTTTGTGCCACAACCTGTCTCACCTCTTCATTTCACCACGCTGTTCCTTGCACACCCCTCCGTCTTCTCTTCATCCCACACACCACATCACATGCTGCACATATTTCTTCTGTAAATATCCTGCACACACTTTCCACGTCCCCCATCTGCTCCAATTCATATTTGCCCAATCGTTCCTCCACTTCTCTGTTATACTCTGCCTTTTTCTCATCCTCTTGTAACCTTTCCACTCTCCTTACAAATACTCCTTCTTCCCGTCCTTCCCTTCTTCTATTTCTCCATCCTAATTGGACCTTGATTCTGGCCACCACCAAGTAGTGGTCAGAAAGTCCACTCCCCCAACCTCTATAAGCTCTTGCATCCATTACACATTTTCGCATCCTTTCATCCACACACACATAATCAATCATTGCCTTCCTTTCATTCAGTTCACCACCCACCCTTCTCATCACTCGCCATGTATACCTGTGGATCATTTTGTGCCTGAAGAGGGTATTGGCCATCACCAACCCCCTCCCAGCACAAATGTCCACTAACGCACTGCCATTCTCATCTATCTCAGCATGTACACCCCACTCACCAACTATTCCATCCACCTTCACGTTCCCTACTTTACCATTCATATCACCGATCAAAAACACTCTCTCATTCCTTCCAAACTTTTCCATGCACACTTCCACATTTGTCCAGAACTCCTCTCTCACTCTGCTTGAACGATCTTGCGTTGGCACTGACACACACACAATCGCCCACATTTGTATTCCAACTTTCAATCTTACCCACACAATCCTTGACCCAACTGATCCATACTCTCTTATGCTCTTCTTCCATCTTTTACTCACAACCATACATACTCCTTCTTTTGCCCTCTCATTCTCACCTACTCCTGCACATATACCCCATCCATATTCCCATTCTCTCACACTCTCACCTCTCCATTTCGTTTATATATATATATATATATATATATATATATATATATATATATATATATATATATATATATATATATATATATATATATATATGTGTGTGTGTGTGTGTGTGTGTGTGTGTGTGTGTGGTAAGTGAGTGAGAGGATATGCAGTATGGTAAGTGAGTGAGGGGAGATGTAATGTGGTGAGTGAGTGAGGGGAGATGCAGTGTGGCGAGTGATTGAGAGGCAATGCAGTGAGGTGAATGAATGTGGGGAGATGTAGTCTAGTGAGTGAGTGACGGGAGATGTAGTGTAGTGAGTGAGTGATATATACTGTATATATATATATATATATATATATATATATATATATATATATATATATATATATATATATATATATATATATATATATATATATATATATATATATATATATATATACAGTGTAGTGATATCTAATGACAGTTTTTGACAATGGTGTTCAAGGGTAATTCGAGATGAGCAACAGACAACTTTTACTTTCTTGGTGAAGATGGCTGATATGATTCCGAGAAAGGTAATGTTACTACTCTTTCTTTATATCATATTTATCTTATCGTATAAGGCCCTTTGTGTGACTGACAATCCAATATCACCGACTATAATAGTCTGAGTTGCTATTTCTGTTTTTGGTTTTGTTGTTGTTGTTGTCGTGGCCCGAGTCTCATTTCAAGCATGGATCCATGGAATGCAGGCATTAGTTGCCCTTCCGCTTTCCAGCATCCTTAGAGAATAGGTAAGTAACTGAGGAACCCTCGTATAACCAGGCAGTTGCGCCGTCTGGGTATACCAGTGCTACAAGATGACGTCCCTTTCCAACACAATGGTACAAGTAGGGATTTGAATACCTTCCTGAATTTTTATGAATATATCAGAGAACAGTCGAATCATTCAAACCACACATTAGTCCAATTAAGGCAGTGGATATACTTCACTCGGTTTAAATCACTTTCTGATAAAATGGAGGGGATATTTATTTTCATGCATGACCGGGCTAATGTATGGCCCGGCCTCCACTATACGTGGAGGAAATCTTGAAACGAACGAACGAATTAAAATGTATGCTAGTGAAGATACTGAAGGTGGAATGAAGAGCTGGAGAATAAGTGATACACATCTGTTTGCCCATGTTCCCTTCAGGTTCAGTGACAGAACAGCTTTCGGCCTGAAGGCGTGGTTAACCCATGTAAAATAAATGTATTAGCCTACAATGTGTGTGTGTGTGTGTGTGTGTGTGTGTGTGTGTGTGTGTGTGTGTGTGTGTGTGTGTGTGTGTGTGTGTGTGAGGTAAACAATTATATGGGTTTGTCCGCCCTTTTAGTGTGTGTGTGTGTGTGTGTGTGTGTGTGTGTGTGTGTGTGTGTGGAGGTGGAGGGACCACAAGGATGGAGAGGGGGCCATAAGAGTTTCTCCTGTAAAAATAGGTGCTACATGATTAATGGTTTGAGTGATATTTCAAAATGTTCTCCAGCAAGAAGAAGACAAACCTGCATTGTTCTCACTGTCCTAACGCCTTGTAACGAAGACAATGACTGGATGAGCTTGTTGCAATGGAGTAAATGAGCTAACTGAAGCAAAGTATAGAGCAATGCCTTACGTGATGAATGTGTGGTTGAAGTGATAGTGTAGTGAGCGAATGACTGAAGTGAGATGCAGTGTTGTGGATGCGAAAGCGAGGAAGTCAGTGAGCGAGTGAAGTGATACACATCTTTAGTGAATGAGAGTGCAGCAATGAGCATTAGTGTGTGTGTGTGTGTGTGTGTGTGTGTGTGTGTGTGTGTGTGTGTGTGTGTGTGTGTGTGTGTGTGTGTGTGTGTGTGTGTGTGTGTGTGTGTGTGTGTGTGTGTGTGTGTGTGTGAGAGAGAGAGAGAGAGAGAAAGAGACTGTGTAATGAGTCAATTAGCAAGTTTGTGAGTGAAGTGAGGTGAGTACGTTAGCCCAGTGCGTTAGGTGCGCGAATGAGTGGCTGAGTCAGTGGGGGAGAGGGGTGAGACGCGGTGTTGTGAGTCAGTGAGGGAGAGGGATGGGACGCGGTGTTGTGAGTCAGTGGGGGACAGGGGTGAGACGCGGTGTTGTGAGTCAGTGAGGGAGAGGGGTGAGACGCGGTGTTGTGAGTCAGTGGGGGACAGGGGTGAGACGCGGTGTAGTGAGTCAGTGAGGGACAGGGGTGAGACGCGGTGTTGTGAGTCAGTGAGGGAGAAGGGTGAGACGCAGTGTAATGAGTCAGTGAGGGAAAGGGGTGGGACGCGGTGTTGTGAGTCAATAGTACAGTGAGTGAGTCAGGGGTTCAAACGCAGTATACGGTGCAGTGAGCGGGGAGGGGGGATACTGTGTAATGAGTGAATGAATTAGTGACTGAGGTAAAACACAGTGTTGTATGTGAGTAAGACGGCAACCTCATCGCAGTTTGGTGAATGAAGTAGGTAGGTAATATGAGACACGATATAGTTGGTGAATGAGTGGGTGATATGAGATGTAGTTTGGTGTTAGTGAATGAGTGAGTGAGTGAGGAGAGAGGCAATACAGTGAAAAAAAAGTAGGTGAGTGAGTGAGGTAAGACGCGATGCAGTGAGTATGATGAGGTATACAGTAGCGAATGAATGAGGGGAGAAGCAGTGTGATGCGTAACTGAGGGGAGGTGCAGTGTGGTAAGTGAATGAGGGGAGAGGCAGTGTGGTATGTGGGTGAGGGGAGAGGCAATGTGGTGAGTGAGGGGAGATGCAGTGTGGTAAGTGAGTGAGGGGAGATGCAGTGTGGTAAGTGAGTGAGGGGAGATGCAGTGTGGTAAGTGAGTGAGGGGAAATGCAATGTGGTGAATGAGTGAGGGGGAGATGCAGTGTGGTGAGTGAGTGAGGGGAGATGCAGTGTGGTGAGTGAGTGAGAGGAGACCCAGTGTGATAAGTGAGTGAGGGGAGGAGCAATGTGGTGAGTGAAGGGAGATACAGTGTGGTAAGTGAGTGAGGGGAGAAGCAATGTGGTGAGTGAGTGAGGGGAGATGTAGTGTGGTAAGTGAGTGAGGGGAGGAGCACTGTGGTGAGTGAGTGAGGGGAGATGTAGTGTGATGGGTACCTAAGGGGAAATGCGATGTGTTGAGTGTGTGAGGGGAGATGCAGTGTGGTGAGTAACTGAGAGACACAATATGGTGACTGTGGTTAGTGACTTGGGGGAATTGCAGTGTGGTGAGTGAGGGGTGATGCAGTGTAGTGAGTGACTGAGGGAAGATGTAGTGTAGTGAATGTGTAAAAGGAAAATGCAGTGAGTGGCTGAGTGAAATGAGATGAGATTAGATAAGAAGTGATGTCGTGAGTGGGGAGAGAGGCAATACATGAAGGTGAGATGAGGTGAGGTGAGTTGCGATGAGTGTAGAGTGAGGGTGAGACATGTTGCAGAGGGATATGAGAGGAGTTAAGGCAAGAGGGATTCGGAAAGCAGCTAATTGCGTATCGATCACTGGATGGAGTGGGAGGAGGAAGGGAGAGCAGAGGGGAGGAAGGTAAATGAGAGAGGCAAGAGAGATGTAAAGGAGGTAGGAGAGGGGAGAGGGAGGGGGGAGCAAGGTAAGGAGGTAGCAGAGGGGTGTGGAAGGGAAGAAACTAGCGAGGGAAGACGGAGAAATGGGGGATAGGTGAGGGAGGTAGAAATATTAGGGAGACAGAGAAGACTGGGTTGTAAAGAGAGAAGAGAGAGAGGAAGGTGAGGGGTAGGGAAGGCAAGAGAGACGTGAAAGAGCTACGAAAAGTAAGGGAGAAAGGAGAGGGGAGGGATAGAGAAGAGGTTAAGGAACTAGAAGAGGAGAAAGGGAAGCAGTAGAGCTGAGAGAGACAGGAGAAGTGTGGGAACGAGAGAAGTGACAGAGGAAGGAGAGAGGAGCGGCAGGTAATGGGATTGATGTGGAGGAGTGATTTTGGGTGAAAAGATGGAATGGTAGTGAGGGAAGTGGTGGGATGGTGGTGAAGGAGGTGGTGGAATGGTGGTGAGAGTAATGATGGTGAGGGTGGTACTGGGATTTAAGATGAGGGAGGTGGTGCGATGGTGGTGAATGAATGGTGGTGAGGGGGGTGGTGGGATGGTGGTGAGAGAGATGGTGGTGAGGGACGTAGTGTGATGATGGTGAAGGAAGTGGTGAGCTGGTGGTGGGGGAGGTAGTGGGATGATGGTATGGGGTGGTAAGATGATGATAATGAGAGGTGAGGCAGGTGGTGGGATGGTGGTACTGGAGGTGGTAGGATGGTGATATGAGAGGTGGTGGGATGATGGTGAGTGAGATGGAATGATGGTGATGGAAGTGGTGGGATGGCGGTAAGGGGAATTATAGTGAGAGAGTTTGTGAGATGGTGGTGGGGAGGCGGTGGGATGGTAGTGGAGGTGAGGGAGGTGGGAGGCTGGTAGTGGGGGTAAAGGAGGTGGGGGGCTAGTAGTGAGAGGTGAGGGAGGTGGTGGGATGGTGGTAAGGCAGGTGGTGGAATGGCGGCATGGTAAGTGATGGGATGATGGTAAGGGTTGAGGCAGATGGTAGAATGGTGGTGAGGGTTGAGGCAGGTGGTGGAATGTTTGTAAAGCAGGTGGTGGGATGGTGGTGAGGGTTGAGGCAGGTGGTGGGGTGATGGTGAAGTGGGTGGTGGTATGGTGGTGAGGGTTGAGGCAGGTGATGGGATAGTGGTAAGGCACGCGGTGGGATGATGGTGAGGGTTGAAGCAGGTGACGGGATGGTGGTAAGGCAGGGGGTGGAATGGTGGTAAGCCACGTGGCGGGGTGATGGTGAAAGAAGTGGGATAGTGATGTGGGAGGTGGGACAATAGTGAGGTAGGAAAGATATGCTAAATGAGGAAGACATACTGACAGCTGAGCCAGGCTGGTACCTTAAGACCGGAACTACAATCTAATGTCAAATTAATTAAGCTCTTCTCCATGATGACGTCTCTCATATCTTAGTTTGCCTGTTTCTTGCGATTTTATTGTACACTTGAGAGGGGTTAGATACAACCTTCATCAAACCCTTCAACTTTTAGGGTGATATTTTAGCCATTCCGTTGTACTGAGAATATGACCCATAATGTTTCCACCGTCACTGAGCTCTGCTCAGAGGTGCAACCCAACAAACTGCCCACACGCTCCCCAGCCCAGAGCTCAAATCATGCATCCTGTCACTGACGTCACTGTATACGATTTTTGGCAGGTCAGGCTTCGTTTTTACAAAGGAATATGACATCGACCAGTGTGATTCTGACGTAATACAGACAACGAAATTTTCAGTAATTTTTAAGGATAAGGGGTTAGGGAGGAAACATGATGGAAGACTGAGATAAGAGAATGAAGAAAGATTCAGGATGGCTACATTCCACCAAACTCTCATCTAACTGTTTAAGTATGGCTACCTTCTGAAGATTTATTCAACTGTAGCGATATGACTTGGCCTGAATGTGTACTGTGTTGCTGTGAGTGAATGATATACATACTGTACATATCTACCTGTTATAAATATCTGTAAATACATACATATATATACAGACAGATAGATAGATGAATACAGTAGATGGATAGATAGATACACAGATAGATAGACAGATACACAGAAAGACAGATAGATAGATAGAGATTGATAGATAGATACACTGACTGACTGAGAGATAGATAGATAGACAGACAGATAGATAAGTAGGTAGGTAGATACTGAGCATGGCTAGGCGTACTGATTCAAGGAGGACACATACAGGCAGATGACAGGCTCAGGCATACCCGTGGAAACATAGCTTGTGAATTTAGTTTACGTTTTACTTTAAATCACATCACCATTACAGATCTTGTCCTCTTAATTACTCAGCACCTTCATAGTTCATGCTGAGCTAATTAACCCTTGAACCAGGGGACGCATTTTTAATTATATTTTTGCCAGACGTATTTTAAAATATATTTTTGCTGGGCATATATTTAAATATATTTTTGTTCTCCCTAGACAAATTTCATCAGCTTTAGGAAAGACTTTTTGAACTTGTGAGGTTAAGCAGATAAAGGATTCATTAACTTCTTCAATCCGATAGGCTTTGTGAAGTTAAGTATAATTCTCTGGAAGCAACAGGAATAAGATTAAAAAAGAAACACGCACCAACGGATTCAAGATTTTTAACCTCAGGGTGCCTCAGTACTCATAACTCCACCTTAATAACTAGATTCCTACTACCGCGAAAGTTTTGGCTGAGTAGTTACTGTGGAAGCTCTGTCTCCAGTACAGAGAGCGATCAGTTGCCAATGTTCTTAATGACTTCGATCCCTGCCTGGCTGTGAGTGATTATATTGACCCCGGTTACACATAACTCCGCCAGCCTTTAATTAGCTAATACGTATGCTGGTTGAAAGGGCTCGTGCATCTATGAATAACTGTATGGAGGCTCGACTTAACTGTTTAACTTCTCGGATTAGATGACTTTTTTGTATTCTTTCCACCGTACGAAAGGCCTCTGTTACTGAAGCGCTTAATGGAGGCTACATCTAACTCCTCCATTTCAAATTTCCTCTCTTAAACTGAATATAATCATCTGGAGATAGGAAGACTATAATAAGGAATAAGTCACCGGACTGAAGGGCTTAAATATTACAGAAGAATCCAATTATCATGAACCACGGTTGCGGTTCATAATAGGGATCGCCAAGAAATTTGCTGAAAACCCTAATAGATCAGTCACCTAAAAAACATCTTAGAAAGCAAACTTATTCTTGAAACAACATCCAGAGGGTTCCTTTTCATTAGTTTAGGTCAGCCAAGCATTGATAATGTGGAAAAGAAGTGTTGTAAGAAAGTTTGGTATATTCGAAATTTGCCAATTTGGTCATATTGGTATTATTCATATTACTGTTTCACAAGTTTTGCAAGAAAATCTATTAAGTATATTGGGATAAAAAACAAGTCAGTCGTACTTAATGAGTCACTGCGCGTGTCCATGACCTATTTCAAAACACTTAATCGAAAGATAATCATCCACCTTCTGGATACATAGAGATTCCTCTACGCCACTGCAAACACGTGAGAAGCCATTCAAGTACGGAATTGCTGTCAAGTAACAATAGTGCATCACTAGCAGCGTGACTATATTAAATTATATATTGTACTACGTTATTACTAAGTGGAAAACTCTACTTAGTAGATTACTTATGCAGGCAATGAATCGCCAATGTGGGAAAGAGTCTTTGCATAATTAACAGGCACCGGTGCGATTTTACATGATTAGATTAACATTTAACTCAAGGGTTTTATTACCTTTTTTTAGTTCATCCCCGAAGTCCCAGCAGGCTTGTGTGTAGACGTCAAGTGAGACAATTGAAAAGCGCGGGTTTGTGCTTTGTGCACTAACTGGAAGTGACCATGTTGTCATATTATGACCATTTCTTAAAGGGAACTAATGCCAAACTTGGATCAGTTTTTCAACGATATTGGAATTCATCGTGACAGTAACCATCTCACAAGTCAACTGCAGGGAGGCGCAGAGGAGGGGGGAGAGGAAGAGATGGAGGAGGGGGATGAGGAAGAGGATGAGGAAGGGGACAAAGAGGACATGGGGGAGGCACAAGAAGTGTCCTCAACATCAATTATTACTGTCTCTAATGTAGAAATGTTGCATTTTCAATTTCACAAAAAAATATATAAATAAATAAATAAATAAAAATTACCCACTATTATGCAAAACAGTCGTGCAAAGCACATATTAGATTTTGATTCTGTCTTGTAATCAGTCTGAATATATAGTGTTTCAGATTTTACTCATTGCAACTTCTAAAAAATTATCTTTGTTTAATCAGTCTGCAATAATCAGTCTGCAAAATACAGAGATTCTGAAACAATCAATGTCTACTGTAAGAGGCCTCACAACTACAGTAAACATAATGAAGACCAGAATTTAAAATAACAATCAACAATCAGTGTGTGCAAAGCCACAACACTACAGCAATGATAATTATTAGAAAATGCCAAGTGTTTAGTGTCATAACATAAAAGCTTTAATGGTAATTGAAACGTAAGAATTTTAACTGTTTAATTCATAAATGGATTATAACGAAAAGTAAGCAAACTAGGTAAGTAAAAAACTTAAGTATGGGGAATAGGGATTGCTAAAAAAGGGAAACAAGGAAGGATCGCTGGGGAGCAGGCAAAACCAGCAAGGATTCAAGTAACGCTGACAATGTAAACCCACATATCCCTATTCTGGCTTAACAAACTGTTAATACCAGAGTCAAAAGGGATTTGTGGGTTTACACTGTCAATGTTACTTGAATCCTTGCTGGTTTTGCATGCTCTCCAGCGATCCTTCCTTGTTTGTTTACTTTTATTAGCGATCCCTATTCCCCATTAATAATTATTAATTTTTACTTACTTACTATAACAGGACGTGAAATCACCTGCAGTTTCCGGACAGATACATTTATCCTGCATAATTCACGCTGCCCTCCTAACGATACTATAAGACTCATCATTTAACTCCTTCAAACCGTTGGCGTATTTTTAGATTAAGCTCTTGTTGTTTCGAGGCGGCTTTATTCGTCTTAGGAAGAGTCTCTATTACAGAAGGCTAAACCTAACCCACATAGGTCGAAATCTTCTCTGAAGCTAAATACAATCATCAGAAGAAAGCAATTAAAAAATAACGTCCGTTGACTGAAGATATTAATAATACGGCCTATTTATGACACCATGTTGCACTGCCCTTTGCACTAATCATAAATAAGCTGTATATAAACAAAGGAACAGGTTGTGAACATGTCAAGGTCCTGAACACTACACTTGACAAAGGTCACTTGAAACATGGAAGAGGAAAAATCTAAAATCGAACTAGGAGCATTCCGAACCTGGCTATTTGTATACAGTACATAAGAGAGTATACAGGCTAATACTTGCTTTAGAGTCCAGGACGAGAAGAGGGTGAGACTGTGTGAACAGATTAATGCTGCGTGCTCATCTAAGGGGGAAGCCATGAATAAAAGGGTTCAAGAGACCAACGTTTAAAGCAAAAGTAATACGAATGGTCATTTATTGCAGCGAAGGTGTACATACACGAAAAATGGTTAAGAGAAGTACGGCCAGTGAGGCGGAATGCTAAGCTGTGTATATCTTTTGTCAGTGGGCTGTATCCCCAAACAAATGGAGTTTCAGGGAATAGGGATGAATACTACTACTCCCGAAGACGAACGAATCTCCAAAGGCTAACGCGAGATCTATATCTAGGACATCAGTAGTGAATTCAACTTTCTGGTGGGGGGGGAAGGGGAAGTAAGGGGGTGTTACTTGGAAATCCTATTTTTCTCCTCACTCGACAAAACTTGCAATTCATAGCAAGTACACTGGTATATTATTACAAATACCATTAAAAAAAATCCAGAGGATCCGTGCTTCACCATTATGTGGTAAGTTACTATTTTTACCCTTTACTTTTCCCTCCCGTCTCTTAGTATTGTGTTCCAGGAGGTTTGCTTAGTAGAAACCCCCTACCTGAAGTTCAGAATACGCCTTGTGACTGGAATGAAGCACCAGGTTTAAAGATCCGTGTTTACCTATACTCAGGGGCAAAAAATGATCTACCATTTCACTGCGTCTACCTCGCACTTCGGAATATCCGTCATTCTCCTCTTTGATACATCATAACAAAAAACATCATCTGTGGCCACAAAAACATACTAAGACTATCAACTAAGAAATATAATCAAGCAGAGAAAATTAACAAGGAAAGCTGGTGAAATATTAAGCGAACTTTTTTTTCTCTGCATGGACACAAGAGCTAGACAGAACACCTTAAGGAAGAGGTAACTACATGGCAGACAACTGTATGGTCGAATGAACTGCAAATTAATTCATTTAATTACTAGTAACGGATGGTATTCTCTTCGGCTGAGGAGACCTCTTACACGAGAATGTGAAAGTATAATGCACGAATTAAACTACGAAAAAGGCGATGCGAGGAAACCTACTAGAACAACGAGAATGTGGCTCTATTGCTTTACATAGTTTAAAATCACAATTATCACTGATCAGAGATGAATAGTATTCATTATACCACACTGTAATTCAAAAGTCAAGTTGGTCATCAAGAAAGAGCTCATAACAGGGGACAGTGAGTTGGTAACTGTCTTGCATGCAACAGTTGGTGTTATTTGCGGTCACGATGACCCACCGGCGCCGAGTGTAAGGTAACTTTTCTGGTGAAACGCCTTTTAGTATCTTCTCAGCGGAAATAACATGCCGTTCCCAGATGCTACGGGAGTTTTTCTCCAACTGGCTCATCGTCAAAAGCTTTGGTCCTGAATACTTTCAGTGGGGGATATCTGAAAGTAATGGTCTGTGACAGAAATTCACACCTAATACAAGAAACTAGGGCAAACACTGAATATGCACTTGCAATCATTACTGTTGAAGCCCTGCAGAAAATGTCTGCCAACGTGGTAATAATAAAAGTACGAGCTTATAACCACGAACACAGATCACACTTTCAACATATGTTGCAAAAATTAGTTGTTATTGTCGCCTATACTCTGGATATGACTTCCATGTAATAAATATAAGTATAAAGCTTGCAATATAGGCATAATATATGTGATATGAAAAACGGGTAATAGGAATTCTGAATAACCATTTAGTTATGTGACTGTTTCCGACATATGTTGGCGCGTGGGAGGGCTGCCGGGCTTTACAGAATGGACTATTTGGTCTATACTCAGAGTCAGATACATGAGAATCTAGTTGAATTATCCAGCGAATCTGGAGAGAAAATTTCTCAGCAATGAAGGCTGAACAATAAACGCAGGAAAACAAGATAGATCCCTGGTAATCCATGGTGCAACTATTTTAACTCTTTATAAGAGACACCGTAATATTCTACTTCCAGACAACTGCATTCAGCGTAGATTATTCGCACTGGAGGGGTTATCTATAGCCTTATTAACCCCCTCGGTGCTGGTGAGGGAAATCTTTCCTACGTGGCACAGATATAACCAGGCGGTTCTGTTACCCAGTTATACAAACATCCTTCAGGTCCTTCTCTGTCCTCTGCAATGAGAATGGTGGAGTGTAGGAAAACGCGGCTATTTCCAGCAGATCACTAAGTTCGCAATCAGATGACCCTGGGGTAGTGACAACAACAATTAAACCCTTAATGCAACAGGTCGTCAAAAAATTCTATTAAATCATCAGTTTCACAGCCAGAAGAAAGGACATTCTCTGGCTGAAGGGGTTAAAAGCAACACCTAGTGCATTATTAAGCAAGCCTAGTTAAGTGTAAAAGCAAATATCCTGACACCAAATCAACCATCACTTCCCATCAAAAGCCCCAGGGCGAAGCAGTCATCACGCGTCAATAACACCCGCCACCATCAAACAGTCCTCAGCTTTCACTATCGTATGAAATAAAAGTTTCATGTGGCGGTGGAAGCACGCAGCATTCCACCAGAAAAAACAGTTTATGTGCAATGGGTGGACATGTGATGCATTTAGAAATTACGATACTTTTGCGCAGAAACTTGTGCGGCCCAACAAGCGGTCTAACATGTCAATTTTTCTTTCTCTCTGTGTATCTACCCATGCCTGTATTCAAGATTTTTAAGTGGGTACAGTGCGTGAGCCGGTTGTGTGTGTGTGTGTGTGTGTGTGTGTGTGTGTGTGTGTGTGTGTGTGTGTGTGTGTGTGTGTGTGTGTGTGTGTGTGTGTGTGTGTGTGTGTTTTAGAACGGTTGGAATAGCTGAGAGAGACACTCCCCCCCTTTCCCCACCTCTCTGTCAGTGATAATACCACAGCTGAAAAGCTGTACTTCAGTGTACGTTAAAGGACAATACCCAGCATCACTGGGTAATTAGATGGGCTGGCTTATACCTTGTATGTATGTACGAGTATGTATTCGTATGTACAAAGAGATGGACAGACAGATATGAACAGACAGATAGATTGATTGACTGGCTGAGTGATAAACAGATAGATAGCTAGACAGATAGACATATAGTGAGAGACACAGACGCATCATGCAAATGTAATTATAATAGGGAACCATTCTAACAATAATAATTGTCGATATCATCATGAACATTACCACAACCACCACAGTCATCAGTATTATTGTATTATCATCATCACCATCACCATCACCTCTACCATCGCTATTAAAACTTCTTTCACAGTTTTTTCAACCACGGTCAAGACTACCATCATTACATCATGTGGTTAGAAACTGACTGCGATTTCTCCGATGTCAAATAATAATCCCCAAAATAAGTAGGTCATGTTTATCAGAACATTCATCTCGGTTAAAAAGCACTGATCAGTGGCAGTTGGCTCATTTATCAGAGGAGATGGTCTGGTCATGCGCAAGTGGACATTAAAGTACGGGTGGGCATTGGAGTGCTGGCGGGCATTAGATTAGAGAAGGGCATTGTAGCACTGGTGGGCACTGGAGTTCAGACAGGATTTGGAGAGCAGGTGGGAGTTAGATGGGCATTGAAATGCTGATGGGCATTGAAACGCTTGTGGGTATTAGAGCACTTGTGGGTATTAGCGTACAGATGGGCATTGGAGTGCTGACGGGCATTAGATTACAGACAGGCATTGAAGAGCTGGTGCGCATTAGATTACAGATAGGCATTGAAGCGCTGGTGGGAATTGGATTACAGATAGGCATTGATGCGCTGGTGGGAATTAGAGTACAGATGGGCAATGAAACAGGACCTCTGGTGGGCATTACAGCACTGTGGGAATTAGAGTACATATGAGCAATGAAAAGCTGGTGGGCACTGAAACGCAGGTGGGCATTTGAGCGTTGGGGGGCATTAAAGTACAGATGGGCATTGGAACGCTGGTGGGCATTGGAATGTTGGCGGGCATTGGAGTGCTGGTGGGCAGAGCACTGGTGGGCATTAGAACGTAGGTGGGCATTAGAGCGCTGGTGGGCATTAAAGCACAGGTGAGCATTAGAGAGTTGGTGGACATTAGAGTGCTGATGGAGCGCTGATGGGCACTAGAGCGCTGATGGGCATTAGAGCGCTGGTGGGCAATTAAGTACAAATGGGGATTGGAGAGCAGGTGGGCATTAGAGAGCTGATGGGCATTAAAACACAGGTGGGCCTTACAACGTTGGTGGGCATTACAGCACTGATGGGTATTAGAGCGCTGATGGGCATTAGAGAACAGATGGGCATTAGAACACTGGTGGACATTAAAACACAGGTAGGCATTAGAGTGCAGGTGAGCATTAGAACGCTGGTGGGCATTAGAGCTCTGGCGGGCATTAGAGTAGGCCTACAGATGGGCATTAGAGAACTTGTGGGCATTAAAGTGGAGATGGGCATTGGTGGGCATTAGAATACTGATGGGCGTTGGAGTGCTGGTGGGCATTAAAGTACAGACAGGCATTGGGGCGTTGGTGGGCATTAGAGTATAAGTGGGCACTGGAGTGCTGATGGGCATATGAGCGCTGGTGGGTATTAGAGCGCTGGTGGGCATTAGATCGCTGATGGACATTAGAGCGCAGGTGATCATTACAGCGCAGGTGGGTTTTAGAGCGCAGGTGGCCATTACAGAGCACGTGGCCATTAGTGCGCAGGTGGCCATTAGGGAGCAGATAAGTAACAGAGCGCTGGTCGGCACTGTGGGGCTGGTGGGCATAAGAGCACTGGTAGGTATAGGAGCGCTGGTGGACATTAGAGGCTAAAAGAAGCAGCATTTATTTAACAAAGAAGCCAACTTGGTTTTTCTGACAACTTTATACACTGCAGCTCGGATATGTATTGTAACAGTGACGTCATCTATACATGTGCCTCTGCAGTCATATATGTTTACCAGAAAGTTAGGCAGGGTCCTTGTGCTAGTGTTGCAGTCTACTGATCAATTACCTTAGAAGACAACTCTATTCATGCGCACATACGCATTCATTAGCATACATTGATTCAGACCACGAAATCCACTTTGGTCTAAACGTCAGTTTTGACAATGACTGACGCAATAGTTTGTGCATGGATGGTGTCACACACACACACACACACACACACACACACACACACACACACACACACACACACACACACGTCCTATTCGACCACTGGACTAATTTGCTCCAAATTATTTCACATGGAAAAATAATAAGCCAGCTCAGCTACTGTTCTTTAGAAGGTTATATCAGCTGACGGTTGTCGAAGCTGCCTTAGGGTTTTATTAGATAACGGTTTTGTCGACACGACACAGGCAAGCGGTAGGCGAATGAGTTTTTTTTTTTTTTATCCAAGTTACTGGCAAAGCTATATACTGAAATGAAAACTGTCGTGTTTATTGATATACTTGTATTATTTTCCCCTAGACGGAACTGGGCCACTACAATAACCAAAATACTGGGACGTGGTTGCATGAAGTTCAGTAAGCCTTATTTATGTGGTAGCAGCGAGTCTCCTTGGCGACAATCAAGTCGACCCTCCAGCCTGCCTACACTTAGCCATCAACTGAGCTGAAAGGAACCCTGGACCTTTGTCACGTTACAGTAAACACGCTATAGCAGGTGGATGAGAGTTATAACAGAGTGGGGAAATACATGGTCAACCAGGGAAGGGGGGGAGAGTCGAGCGGATTATTTTCATCGCTTTCTGTCTGTTAATCTATCAGTCAGTCAACGTATCTTTCTGTCTATTTGTTATCATATATGAACAACCATATATCCATCTGCCTATCTATCTGTCTATCTTGCTATCTCTCTACCTTCCTACCATCAACCTATCTAACTAAATAGCTGCTGTCTGTCTATATATCTACCTGTTTATTTTTCTGTCTATCTTTATGTCTATAACTTGTCTGTTTTGTTTTCTGTCTATTTATCTGCAGTATCTTTTTGCCTATCTATTTCTCTGTCTCTCTAAGTAATTTACACAACGCCTAATCTCAGAAGTCATCAGATGTTGCTGTATCAAAAATTCCTCCAAGCTTCCATTACCTGTGCTACCAGCCAGTCCATATCACACTCACACCATCCACTTCGTTTTACTATGAGCCGGTACTGAAAACTAACGGGCATGCTATCTGCCTGGCTATCTGTCTGGGTATCTAAGTAATGTCACGAATATCTCTTCCCTAATTCATGACAAAAATTTATCTAAGTCCCCTTCACCACTGCCCTCACTCACTCGTACACTCCATTTTAGCTCTCCACTTCGTTGTTGTGTTTACAGCACTGAAAACTTTTCTTAATGCTTAATTTCTTCAGTATGATGATGTCTTATTGTAGTTTATTCTTGTTATCTCCAGATGATCATACTTAACGTATTCAAGGGCTATGCTTATGCCTTGCAGTCCAAATAACCTCTCACTGGACAGAATAAATTGGTCTAAATATTAAGAATAAGTCATAAATGACGTCTTGGAAATGAATAGGTTAACCCCCTTCATTATGATAAAGTTTGTACAATTCACCGTTAGTGTGACCAAACGATTTTCTTTCGTTTAAGAAAAACTGTTCCACCTGTGGGGAAATGATTTGGCATTCATTACTTCCATTCTCTGCTACAGGGATTTCTCATGTCTGATAAAGGCGTCTGGAGGTAACAATATTCGACAACACAAAGACGTCGTCATACTGAAAGACTTAATGACGTACTTGCAATCCGTTCTGTTGTTATGCATGTTATCTGTTACCGTAATTATTAGCAATAAATCAATGACCTTGATTTAAGAAAGCGAGGCGTACCTAGACACAAGGCCGTATTCTCGTTGGTTTAGATTTCATAACACCTCTTCCATAACGATTTGTTTCATCTATTACACCTTCATATCACCTTATATATTACGAGTTCGAGGTGTAACAGGCAAAATATACAGCTAGGGAAGAAGTAATACAAAGATTCCGGTTCCAGCAAGAATACTGCTCTTACTGGTACTTTGAGAAACTTTTTCATACACAGGGGTGAATAGCAACATACTGGTACAGTTTTTTGTGGGAAAGGTCTGCTTATCTTGTCATATCAGTCTAGCTACGCTGTGCTTTATAACAGTATTAGAAGCAAAGTTAACGGATAATAAAGATAGTAGAGACCAAGGATATAATGGAAATACAACAAAATATGAAGAAGGATGATGCCGAACTGGTGACTTGTGAAGCTGTGTGGTACATAGGAGGACTACTGGGCCTCAGTGAATGAACATCTATCCAGGTCTGAACACATGAAAAATAATATAAACTTTGTGATAGGCTGAAAAATGATTTTGTCCCAGTCGCAATGAATGATCAAACGTCTGGTAATATGACAACTGATACACAGACAGACAGATAAATCGATACATCGAATGATACAGTCGCATTTGATACATTTACGCGCTTGCACTGATGAGTACATAAAAGTGAGGCATTCTGATGACAGTTATCCTACAACTGTGCTTTCCTTTTTCCAGTTCTAGGCTTACCCACCACAATTGGAAGAATGGGAACGGCTGCTGTTGCTGTTGTTTTTGTTGATGATGATGATGATCTACCCAAGGACTGTTCATGTGATTAATGTCATCTCCATTTTCAAAATTTTAAATGTTGTGTACAATATTTAAGAAATCTATGCTTTTAGAATAATGATGCTTACGACCTTCATGCTTCGAGTGACTAACAAAATACTGCCAGGACCCCACTATGGATCGTGCTCTTCTTGGCTTGGATTTTGTAACACCTCTTCCTCAGCAAATTATTTTACACGATGAACCTTAATGTAGTTTAGTATATTAATTACAATTTAATATCGTATACTATGTCAGTGATGCAAACTGTTTCGATGTTTAAACGGTGGTAGTGGCATACAAGAGAATATTATGGTAACACACGCAGACTAAATCCCTAAGGCAGAAATGACACGAAAGCTTTAGTCCCAAAGAGAATACGGCTCTTTACCATACGACTTGGCTGTCCACGCTCACCGGGATGGCTCAGCTCTTAATCCAAATCTTCCTCGTATAAACAATATATGTCGTGTAAATTAGGGTATACGTCACATTCTTGGGAATAAATCAATCCTTGAATCAGATGAATATTATTTCATTCATTCTATAATTCTTCCAGATAATTCTATTCTGTTTCAGAAAGGCTTCTCGTACTGAAGGCCTCATCTAACTCCTCCGGGTCAAAAATTATCTCCTAAACTGAAAATAAAATAATCTGCATATAACAAAAATACTCGTACAGTGATAAAGGTGTCACTGCACTAAATGGTTTTGGTAGCTGTTAAGTGCTTTTGTACCTGCTAAATGCTTTTGTAGCTCCTAAATGCTTTCTCACTGTTCTGAAAGGATTTTGTAGCTGCGAAGTGCTCTCTCACAAGGAATCAAATGAGGGTACTGTAGTTGTAATGGTTTCTCTTCCTAAGGGGACTATATTATAGCTGTAAAATTCTTTCTGACAAGGAATCACCACAGCTTAATTACCACGCACAATCTGGTAGCAATGTCTAAATATGATACCCATTGCAAATACTGGTGTGCTTCATGTATTATATATATATATATATATATATATATATATATATATATATATATATATATATATATATATATATATATATATATATCCAAAGTCACTCCAACACTACAATTACACTAACAAGCACTTCTCACCCTACATACAATCTCTACTAGACAGCCTAAGCCACTTGGTAGAGATACATTGGCTGTATCGTCCCGACTTCGGTCGGGATAGGCCGGTCCTGCAGTGGATACTCAAACGGCTGATGATATATATATATATATATATATATATATATATCATCAGCCGTTTGAGTGTCCAATGCAGAACCGGCCTATCTCTACCAAAGTCGGGACGTTACAGCCAATGTATCTCTACCAAGTGGCTTAGGCTGTCTGGTAGAGATTGTATGTAGGGTGAGACCTGCTTGTAAGTGTAACTGTTGTGTTATAATGGCTTTGGATGTGTGTGTAGTCTGTGAACCAAGTGTAATCGGCCCGTGCAAGCCGACTGGGTGCAAGCATACTTTATAGCATGCGACACTGGTTCAATCACAGCACCCCTGATGTCCGCCAAGCAGTACGTGGCCAGAAGAGCGCTCCCAAAGTTTATTACCCAGGCGGGGCGCAAACCCTCGTTCGGCAGTGTACGAAAACGCACACTTTACCACTGTACCACAGTGGCTCCATATATTTATGGTGTGGTAGGTGGGGGCGCTCACCATCCACTCACTTGATGTAGTGCTGTTCTCGGGTGTCTGCCCTTTCCTCTGCTCCATCCTTCTTTCCATCCATCCTCTTCAGTCTTTCTTTCCTTCATTCTTTCCTCTTTCTTCTGCCTGCGGGTTACTTTACACTCCCTCTTGTGTCTTTCTTTCCTTCATTCTTTCCTCTTCCTTCCGCCTGTGGGTGACTCTACACTGAGTGACAAGCCAAATGGTTTCCTGTACACCAGGAAACCATTTACTACGCTGGGTGGTAACCATATATCCAAATTTTGGCTCCTGGTGGTTTAGTGAGTAATAAAGGTGCTCCGATCGGATTGGGCCGGTGAAGGTTTATATCCAAGGGGTGGTTGGGGTTTATTGCTCACGTAATGCCACTCAGGGATGAGTGAGGCTGGTCACTCATTTTTAATGCCAGGACCAACTTTCCTAGCCCCGGGCTCCTACGCTCCTCATGGGGCAACGTAGGATTAGATGATGAATGGATGGATATATATATATATATATATATATATATATATATATATATATATATATATATATATATATATATATATATATATATATATATATATATATATATATATATATATATATATATATATATATATATACACAGTGTGCTTGAGAGTTTAATGACTTTTTCAAAGCAATATGGTGTAATTTTCGGCACCTTTCCCTACTCGTATACCTTTGTGTGTGTGTGTGTGTGTGTGTGTGTGTGTGTGTGTGTGTGTGTGTGTGTGTGTGTGTGTGTGTGTGTTTAACTTCTCTTAGGATATTTGCTGGATTTGAATGAAACTTCCTAGATGAGTTTGTTTGGTTACCATGGTTTTTAGGGGAGGACGGCCCCCTCACCAAATTAAATCCTCAGAAATAATGAGAGGAGGACAGATACTGTATGACTCTGACATCTTAGTATATGTTGTACAATAGACTCACATCCCTAATGCGACTTGCGAGGCCAGACCCCCCCCCCAACCAAAAAAAAAAATAAATAAATAACGATTAGCATTAGTAGAAAGTGAGGGAATGGATTTCAGTGCAACTCGTCAGGTCAGTTCGTCTGGTTTACTGGTAATGTCTTTCACTATGTAAAACAGCTACTTCACCATTAATTTCAAGGGGAGGTCAGCCCCCTGCAGACTTATAAAGGCTACAAAATAAGGAAAGGAGGGCAGACATGGGATTGATATCTTAGTACATCTTATACAATGGACTCTCATCCGTAACATGATTTTTGAGGAACGTGATCCACACACCCCCAGTGGCTCTTGTGAGGATCAGCCCACTCCCCAAAATTAAAGATCAAAAGGGAAAAATTTGAATGAGACTTCCCAGATGAGGTTGTCTGGTTACTTCGAAGGTCCTCCACTATATACAGTTTACCAGCCATGATTTTTAAGGGAGTTAAACCCGCCCTCACTAAATGAAAATTTTTCAAAAATAGTGAAAGGATGGCCGATATGGCTTTGATATCTTAATACAAGCTGTACAGTGGAACCTCATCCTTAATATGGTATTTGGGATGCATGACCCCCCCCCCAGTGATTCCTGGGGGCCAATCCCCCTCCCAGAAATAAACACGATCATTAATAGAGGAAAGTGAGTACACTGATTTCAACGAAATCGTCAGCATGCATATGGCAGGGTTGGGAATGCAGTTTCCATGTTTTCTCTGAATGCACAGAATGAAACTGCACATCTGCTTATTATAGTTGTCCAGCTTTTTTTCTGACAAGGAATCTTCATAACCTTATTTCTACGATTTTATGCAGTCTCATTCCTATGCCTGAACAAGGTATCCCTTGCAAATAATGGGATGGGGAATGAGAGTTCAGCTCATGTTCGACTCTCTTTCAGAGGAGGTTGTATTATATTTGTCAGTTCTTTTCGCAAAGAAACACCAGTCTTTTTTCTACGTTTTTATACAGCCTCAATCCCACGCTTGAACATAATGTCCTTCGCAAAAAATGGCGTGAAAAAGAGCACAACGCACCGACCAGCTCGTGCAATGTCGTGTTTACACTGGGGTTGGCTCATGTCGCCCTCAGACGTGACTGTGATACGTGATCCGCACTGCTACCCTCACACCACTTCCCCCCCCCTCCCCCAACTCATTCACCTTCACCTACCGATGAACTCTCCCTTCTATCCCTTTCACCGTCAGCTGGGCCCCTCTCTATCAGCTCAAACACCCAGCATCCCATCCAATCCCTCATCGCAGGCATTATTCTGATAGGTCCAATCTACCTAGGAACCGCTTCTGATCCATAAATGATTATGCAATACGCCCCTGCCCCTTGCTGATGAAGATAGCCTGCCCTGTTCCCTAAACCCTGTCTCCCGCGCGCGGCTCATTCGTTTGCTCACTTTTCCTCTCCGCTGTGTCGTGCCCTGATTGAGGAATTCTGTGTAGCATGTACCAACATCCAACAAACCGGGTTTCCATTAGTTTAATGCGTGGCTGTGATGGCCTTTGACTTTGAATTCTGAAGCAGCCGCTCTGTCTCCAGGCTACAGTGAACGTATTCCACGGTAGGTTGGTCGCGTCGCGTGGACGCTACGCCATGAGAACATTCTGGGAAAATGCATGCGGTTTTGTTTGGGTCCAAGTGACGATACCTAGAAATTTTGATTTTTTTTTTTTTTCTGTGTGTGCATTACATCACGGGGGTATATGTCATTTATTTCTGCATATCTGATAACACTGTGTGACATGCTGTTGTTTCCAAAATAAGTACTGTGGTAAATGACAAAGCACATATTTTTAATAAAAACTGCACGGTGGGCTTCAGGAGGCTTTTAAAGACATCAGATATCTTTGATACAGAGTTTTCTTCTTTCAAACTCTGGTTCGACTAATACCTTGCTTCGTTTCAGGCTTTCAGCACTTACAGACATAGAGATTCAGTTACTATACTCATCAGTTAACATTCTTATCGTATCTCCCATATCAAGAGCTAAGGGCACAGCAATCGGCAATCCAGTATTCTGTCGCAACTGGTTCGGTTTCCAGCAGGGTCACTTCATTAGCGGAAACTAATGTAGTGGCTCACAATGGCTAGTATACACATTAGGCCATGAAATGTGGCTGTGAGGCTGAATGGACGGTACTGTTTCGAGAAAATGAAGAGGCACTTCGAACTGAACTCGTGATGGGCAACAGCGATTATCAGAGTGCTGTGTGTGTATCCAATGGAGTACATCCAAGATTATTTTATGGCTCAGCAACCTAACCATCATACAGAGGGCTTGAGTTGGGTTGTATCGATGACTGAAATGAAGATATAAATAAGTCTGTCATTTAGGCAAATGACTGAGGGCGAGACAGTACAATGGATGAGTTGTGAGCGGAATGGGAATGCCTGGGAGTTTCTGTTTGCTGAAGTACGTCTAAGAACAGCTGGAAAATATCTGAAATTAGCTATAATACGTCTAAGAACAACTGGAAAATATCTGGAATTTGCTGATGTACATTTAAGAACTGCTAGGGAATATCTGCAATTACCTGAAGTATATCTAAGAAGATCTGCTAGAAAATATTTGAAACCTGCTGAAATACATCTAAAAAAACAGTTAGAAACCATTTCGAATCAACTAACGATTTAGCGGTAAAATGATATTAGTTTCCTTGGTTTTGGGAAAGATCAGTGTAATTAGGCCTATAATAAGGGTTATTCGTTATCCTACTTAATATTCAGAGCTTCACCTGCTGGCACTGGATTACAGATCTCATAATGTCGTTCGTCTTAGTACATATGTGGTTTTATTAGGTAAGGGGAAGAAGGCAATACGTACAAGAACAGTGATGAGCCGACTTTCCATCTGATGACGTTTTTTTTACTTTTCTTGCTACCATCAGATTGGCTAATTCATATTAGGATAAAATTTTCAAAACGCACTAATATAGTCTCCATTAACCCCATCACTACAAGTAATCTTCCCCAAATCAAATACAGTCGTTCACAGTAAGGAAGAATAAACTCAAACTATTATATGCATTCTTTGACTGGCGGGGTCAAAGCTAAAAAGAAGGAAGTTGCAACGTTCATCAGTTTTTGCAGTAAGTGGTGGCAAATCCGCAGGAAGAATTTGAGATGTTTTGTCTGAATTAAGTGAAGCATATATAAATGTGTGGAAATATACGATGAAGATTAATAAGTGCATTTGACCCTTCTACAACACCAGATTGACAGGGGCAGAAACAGATGATGTGGGAGCATTTATATATGCTTTCGAAGCGTGTTTACGTTGTAGCGTGAACGTAAGGATGGAGAAAAATGTAACAATATGAATAGCAAACTGGGTGAATTATTAACGATGGAAACTCACAGAATGAGCTTGAGTTACTACATTCAAACTGTCATAATACTCTCTCCACTTTAACCTAATCTAAAATTGCCATCTTTCCATCTTGAATTCTGAGCATGTTAAGAGATCAACATGCTAATACGATGTTAGTCGCAATCTGTAATATGGAAAGAGTGTAGATCCGTGGTATTGGCTTACTTTGCCACTGGCCTACGGGAAATGACGTGCAATAGAATGAAAACTTCCACCAGTTATAGCAAGAAGCTGACGATGGTGCGGTGACGTAAAACTTCAGTTATACTGACAGTATTTGTCTCTTAGCCCCTTTAGTACTGTGACTTCTTTTTTATCTTATTTTTGTTACCCCAAGACCATTTTATTCATTTGGGGGGAGACTTTTCGAACAGAAAAGGTTGAAATGACACTTGATTTACCTCAACACCAGATGAGGTCTCTCATAAACAGAGTACCATGATCTGGTGGTACGGAAAACTTATACAATACGTATCGCACTGAAGGGGTTAAGGGAACGCAGTTGAACTGGGTATATATATATATTTTTTTTTATGTGTCCGACTCTGGGCATAGGCTTCACAGCCTGCGCTCAGGTCCCAATAGTCCTCCTGCATGCTATACACCTCTCTACATGTCACCACTTCGGCGCTAACACCCACCGTCCATATTGAATACATGCTAGGGCTGTCTCATACAGGGCTGGTGTATTGGTATTAGCGGGGGTATTTTTACGACATGTCGGCGGGTTTTCTGGTAGATTAGTAAAGTCTGATTTTCTTAAATTCAAATCCTTAAACTGTTCCCTGCCCCAGCGGGATTTGAACCTGGGTCCGGTAGGACTGCAGGCCACCTCCCTCTCTCTCTCTCTCTCTCTCTCTCTCTCTCTCTCTCTATATATATATATATATATATATATATATATATATATATATATATATATATATATATATATATATATATATATATATATATATATATATATATATATATATACTTCGTAGTATGGACACGGATTACACCGGGATTGCTAAAATAAATGTCTGGACCTAATCAGCCAGGTGGCTTCAAGCGAAGCATAGGTGTGAAGGGTTATATAAAGCATCCACTGCCCGATAAGATATGCCGTAATGCAGGGGTTGGGAACGTCCGACCGCCGGGCCGTATAAAGCCCGCAAGACCATTTGATCAGGCCCGCGGAGCAATTCATAAATGCAATTTCATAAACTCATGAACGAATATATATATATATATATATATATATATATATAGTGGCTAAAGTGGTTACAGGATAGGGGTTCAGTTGAAATAAGAACTGAGTATATCGAGAGGAAGAAGCACATAAAGAGACTAGGAAGAGGAAAAAGAAAGATATAAATGATGATCTGGGAAGAAAAATGAATGTGAACTACTCTGAAAATAGGAAGTTATTCTGCAGAGGTGCGGAAATGTAGAAGTGAAAGTGGAAAGAAATGTGATGGTGTGAAGGATGCAGGTGGTAGGTTACTAACCCACGGAGATGAAGTAAGGACCAGATGGAAAGAATATTTTGAAAGTCTGATGAATGGGAATAGAGAGAGCAGAGCAGATGTAAACATGATTGGTTTGGGGAGTGTGCAGAGAAGGAATGCAGTGCCAGGATTCGTGAAAGGTGTGGAGTGAGGAAGTCGGTGGACACCAGAATCGAAGAGAGTGTCCTGAGATGGTATGGTCATGTGGTGAGAAAGGATAACAACAGAGTGGTGAAAAAGGTATACCTGAGCGAATTTGAAGGAGGGAGGAGGCGAGGTAGGCCAAGGAGAAGGTGGAGAAATATGATGGATGAGTGTGTGAGGAAGAGAGGTTTGGAAGTCGGTGAGGCTAGGGAACTGACAAAAGATCGAGCTGGCTGGATGAATTTTATGAGAAGTGCATGATCGGGGATTTTGGTACCCCTTGTGAGCATGGCAGCGTCCGGATTGACTCAATCGGATACGTTTGTGTGATGCTGCAGAATGTGGTGAATGTTTTGGCATATCTGGTAGAGCCAGGATTCCGGGGGCTTCAATGGTGAATGAATGGAAGTGTGGCCTATTTGGATTGGGCAAGTTTGTGCTGTCTAGACATTGCTACTCCTAACCCTGCCCTTGGGTGGGAAAGGAGGTCCGGATAAAGATGATGATGATGTTGTTGATATATATATATATATATATATATATATATATATATATATATATATATATATATAAATATATATATATATATATAGTAGCAACGGAAAAGTCTGAACTTATCCAGTAGGCTAAATGTGCTTAATCCCACACGCATCAACTTCATTTGGTAACGAAATAAACAGTGACACACCCAGCAGCTTGAATAACGCTCTAGTGTCCACCGTCCTCCACAGACAACGGGGTTTGACATTTTCGAAAGTTAAATACGTTGGAAACATATGGTTTTGACTAATGTGCTTCAAGACGAAGAGCCGGAAGGTGAAAGGCGGTACAACAAGAAGGCTACCCTCCCGGCAAAAGCCCACGTACAGCAACTCATACAGTGCTGAATGAAGAGCGCACATAAACGGATTTAAAATGTTCGCAGTCACTGTGAATGAACTACTGAGATAATTTGTTAGATAAGAAACACAATAGTGCAGTGCAGAGTAAGGTGGAATACTGCATGTAAGTCCACAGAATGATGGCAATGATGAAAAGCATACTGTTATAAAATCACAAACTTACTCGCATGTCAACTGCCAAGAGAGGCTACAATGCCAAGAAACTAAGCACAACGAACAACTTTAACAATAATCTGGTAACAACCCCAAAACAATGCTTCTACCTCCTCTCCACCCTCACGCTTCCCTCGCACAAGTTAATAATATACGCAATACACCTGTCAAAGCGATTAAATAAATTTTTTGTCAAACACAGCAGTGACAGTAATATAACAGCAACAATCCTCTCTACCCCACAATGAACTATGCCAGTCATTTTCTCTCTCTCTCTCTCTCTCTCTCTTTATATATATATATATATATATATATTCCGGTATACAGAGAGAGAGAGAGAGAGAGAGAGAGAGAGAGAGAGAGTGTGTGTGTGTGTGTGTGTGTGTGTGTGTGTGTGTGTGTGTGTGTGTGTGTGTGTGTGTGTGTGTGTGTGTGTGTGTGTGTGTGTGTGTGTGTGTGTGTGTGTGTGGGTGGGTGGGTGGGTTGGGTGGGTGGGTGGGTGGTTGGGTGCGTGCGTGCGTGCGTGCGTGCGTGTGTGTGTGTGTGTGTGTGTGTGTGTGTGTGTGTGTGTGTGTGTGTGTGTGTGTGTGTGTGTGTGTGTGTGTGTGTGTGTGTGTGTGTGTGTGTGTGTGTGTGCGCAAATTAATAATTTTAGAAGCACATGATTTGTCAGTATGCTGATATTCATGAAGAAAGAAATCAAGGCACATGAATACTGTAAATAACTGCTAGGCAACCAGACCATCAGACCTAAAGGCAACCAGGCAACAAGATCTCTCCCTTCCCCTGTTCGCCACCCGGAAGCTGGTCCTCACAACACGTCTGACTTTTCCAGAGCAGCGGACCCGGGCACCTGGGATGCGTCTCAATTACACTGCTGAGTGGACTGGGGACCAACTGGGAAGAAACAGATCAATGAATTTCACTTCACCGCCTTTGCACCTATCAGTTCCTCTGTTTGGGGCTCAGATCACCATGACAGGCAATGAAAGCATGTCTGGGTACTGTCAGTTGTACGAGATAGTGCAAATGAAAATGAATAATAATGATGCTGATGAAGGCGTTCGTCTACTGCACATCAACGTTTTTTTTAACCGATTCGAAACACAATAGCTCATTTAAATGCTATGATTTGCAAGATAGCGAGGGAAAATCAATGATGATGATGATGTTCTTTTTCTATGCATCACATCAACATGATAAGAAAAAATGCAGATATTTACCTCGGGGACGGGTATTATTTTCACTCGGTTTCCCTCGTTGTTTGTTTGTTTGTGTCTGTCTGTCTGTCTGTTAACAACTTTACGCGAAAACTACTGGAGTGATTTTGACTAAAATTACTGGGATGATGGGCTATGAACTTCTGATCACCTGATTAAATTTGGGGCCAAATTGGGCCAAGGCCCAGGCTATAGACCCAAATGTAAAAAAAAACGGGGACGGATAAAAATCGTTTCTTTGCTATAACTCCTTTCAAATTCGTCATATCGGCATGAAATCAAAACCTTAAGGTGAATCTCTCAAATCTGCATCGTACAACATGCATCATTACATCAAGGGGGTCACCCCCAGTTAGCAATAGAGGGGTGAATGTCTGCTGGGTGGGGCCTAAAATTTCAAATGGACATAAAATCGGCAATTTTCACGCGATTTACTCCAAATTTTATATGTGACATCTTTGACTAGATATTCCGCTGTGTTTATACGTTAGCACTAAAATGACTGCCAGGGACGGGTTTTGCTGTTCCTTGCTTCTTGTTTGTTCTATATCCAGTCAAAGTTCTTGGAAATTAAAGATTGCTTGGGTAATCTATTCTTTGTGCCGTATAGGTAACCATAGCACATCCTATAAAGCGAAATTTTTCGCAGTCTTTTATGTTAGATATTAGATTAGCTTGTTAATATCGACACTGACTACATTAAAATACAAAGGATATTAAAGGGTAAAAGACAAAATTATTTCTATGAGAAAAAGGTGTTAAGAAACCTTCCAAGCCAACGTGATTACGATCTTTTTCCACAACAAACACTTCCAAATAACTACACTGACGCTACTGATGGTAGTTGCAAACACTGTCCAAGCTCGTCAGCGGAGAAGTGCAAGTTCAGCCTAATATTTCACTAATATCCATGGTCTTAATACCAATCTGAATTCCGTTCACTTTTTCCTCCAATCTACATCCCCTCTAGCCCTGTTCCTCACAGAAACCCCAAATCTCTCCCGCTACTGGCATATCCCCATTTTGTTTTTTTTTGGTTACCCTCTCCTCAGAAACTTCCGTAATAAAGGTGGGACCTGTCGTTATATCAAATATGAATTTGCAGTTAACACTATTTTGAACTTCAGTTAATTTTGATTAGTCATTATATAAACTACATTATCTAAATATCACCAAATATATCTGTGTAGTTTATCGCTCACCCAATGCTTTTTCAGAAACCAGCGTATTTGATTCCATATCCACACAGTTGAATAACCTTAACCTCATCCTTACCCTTGAAATTACCGTTATGGGTGATTTTAACGTTCATAATGTAGAGTGATTATTGCATTCTGGCAGGACTGACGATACTGGTCTAGAATGCGAGCTGTTTGCAGAATCGTTTAATCTTATGCAACTGGTAAAACAGCCAACCACAGACGCAGATAATCCTGACCATAAAGCCTATCTCTTGGACCTATTCCTGACAAATAATCCAGATCAATACAGGATAGAAGTACTGTCACCACTTGGATCCTCCGACCACAAGCTCATCAAATCCTCACTGGTCAGTTGTCCCAGGCCTCCCCGTTCTGAACCAGTCAGGGTGAAAAATGGCACTTTGATAGGGCGGACTGGGATGGATTTAGAAAATATCTTGCTGATATTCCACGGCAGTCTTTCATGTCCAGTGTCAGCATTTCTACCCAGTCCCACATTAATGACCTTATACAAGCTGGTATGGAATTGTTCATACCCAGTCAACAGTTCACTACGAGACCGGACTCCCCTAAATGGTTTGATAGCAATTGTGCCAGAGCAATGGCCCAGAAGTCCTAAGCATATAACTTTTACTTAAAATCAAAATCATCTGAATCGCTCAGTCAATTTAAAATTGCTAGAAACCATGCAAAAGCAGTAATGAATCTCGCTAAGTCAAACTTTCTTCACTACAGGGACGTTCTGACTGACTTTCTCTAAGGCTTAGAGGAAGTCAGCCAGAATGCCCCTGTACTAGAACTTGACTCTCCCGAAATTGACCCACCTAAGATACAGACTAGATACGTAAAATCCATTCTACACAATTTACCAATCAACAGAGATCCAGGTCCAGATGGAATTCCTCCAATTAATTTGAAAAAGTGTTCCCCAGAACTTGCTCTTGTTCTAACTAAATTATTCAGACTGTGCATACGTACTTCATACCCTATTCTTAGAAAGAGCCAATATCCTCCCAATTCCGAAGAAAGGAAGTTCCTCTGACCCCTCTGATTACGGACCAATAGCTATCACATATTCTTTTGGTAAAGTATTTGAGATACCGTAGTAATTAATATGCACATAGTTAAACATCTTCAATCTGACAGCATAATTAGTGATAGTATAGTTTTCGCCACGAAAGGTCCACTATTGATCTACTCGATCTCCTGACCCATACCATCCATCAGTGGCTCCAACCCTATTCCTTATTCATGTTAATGATCTCTTGTAACCCATAATCTCATTCAGTCATATGCAGATGACTCAACATTTCACAGTTCATTCACACTGAAACACTCATTCGCAAACTATGATATCTCAAACTCACAACTCAGTACAGCAATCTCCATAAATCAAGACTTATCTAAGATCACTGAATAGGGGCAAAATAACACTGTATCATTTAGCGCAAGGAAACCCAAATATAAACAATTTACTAATAGACAGAGATTGCATGTCCCTATATTACCTTCAGTGCAACTAATATTCCCATCTCTAAAAGTATTGAAATTCTCAGTGTTTCACTTAACAATGCCCTCAGATGGACTTCTCATATTGGATCATTTGCTAAAACTACTTCAAAGAAATTTGGATTATTGTACAGAGTCCTTCTTCACTGACGAGCAGTTAGCCATAATTTACAAGAGTCATGTGCGCTCTCAGCTGGAATATTGTTCACCCTTGTGGAGTGGATGTGGGGAGGCTGCACCAAAACAACTGGACAAAATTCAGAACAAAGCTTTTAGAATTATTATTAACTCTATTACAAATAAACTACCTCCCCTACAAGTAAGAAGGAATGTTACCTCCCTTGCATTATTTTACAGATATTTTTTTGACAAATGCTCAGAGGAAGTTGCATCCATTGTGCCACCTCTCCACGCCTTCCCCCGCGCTACATGGGCATCTGGTAGCGCTCATGACTGGACTGTCACACTGCCATATTGCTGAACTTCTGCCTATCAGAATTCATCTATTCTCAGAAGTGCACCTCTTTGGAACTTGCTTCCTCAGAGTGGTTTCCCCCAGACTTCAGCCTTCGGCTGTTCAAGTCCAACTATTACCTTTTTATTTTATTTTATTTTATTTTTATTTTATTATTATTTTTTTTAAATGGAGGACACCTGTAATCTGGTGTGCGGATTAGTTTTCTTGTTCGTTTGTTTTTCCTTCCTCTGTTCTGTTATTGAAAAATATATATATAATATTAGTCTATGTTCTATCATTAATGCCTTAACTTTTATTATTTTATATTGTTTTTGCCATTTAGGCCGTTTGCTCTTTATCATCCATATCATACAATTCATAAGGTATTTCAGCCCGTCACTGCAGTCTGTGTTAATTAAAATAGGCTTTTTAGTTATATTATTATTATTATTATTATTATTATTATTATTATTATTATTTGTGGTAGGTGGAGGCGCTCACCATCCACTCACTCAATGTAGTGCTGCTGTCAGGTGTCTGCCCTTTCCTCTCCTCTCTCCATTCCTTCCATCCTCTTCCGTCTTCCTTTACTTCATTCTTTTCTTGTCCTTCTGCCTACGGGTAACTTTACACTTCCTCCTCTGTCTTTCTTTCTTTCATTCTTTCCTCTTCCTTCTGCCTGTGGGTGACTCTACACTGAGTGACAAGCCAATTGGTTTCCTGTACACCAGGAAACCATTTATTACGCTTGGTAGTAACTATATAATCAGATTTTGGCGCCTGGTGGTTTAGTGAGTAACTATTGCGCTCCAATCGGATTGAGCTGGTGAAGGTTTATATCCAAGGGATGGTTGGGGTTGATTGCTCATGTAATGCCACTCAGGGATGAGTGAGGCTGGTCACTCTCATCTTAAATGTCGGGACCAACTGCTTAACCCCGGGCTCCTACGCTCCTCATGGGGCAATGTAGGATTGGATGATGGATGGATGGATGGATTATTATTATTATTATTATTATTTTTTTTTTAAACTAGTATACATGTACAGTAAGCAAGCGTAGTACGGTGGGTGCTGGCAAACATCAGGTAAATACACATATCGAAATGTGACCTTATCATAATACTTTGAACTTTGTCTGGTTTTTCTCAAAATCGAATCCCATCATCCTTGGCTCTCCGAACCCTTCCAGAAAATTTGGGTTGAAGAGGATTAAATAAGTTCACATTGCCATTTTACCTAGACCTTTGTCCAATATTTCTTATAAAAAAAAAAAAAAAAAAAAAAAAAAAAAAAAAAGCTGACCCTCAAAACTTCCACCAAATGTGGCTCAGAGTAGATCAAAACTGTTTTAGTTAGACACATGGTAGAAGGTGGGGGCGCCCATCGTCCACTCACTTGATGTAGTAATGTTTACTTCTTCCATGTCTCATTCTTCTTTTCTGTCAGAATGTGAATCGAAAATCCACCCTATAAATAGTCGAAACTTTCGAGTTTTTGTTCACTGCACGGGACGACCTGACGAGAGTACTAGCGGAGTCTCTACACAGCAGAGCTACGCCCATCTCCTGTCTCACACGACTCCTCTACACAGTTGCACTGTTATTAATTGGTCAAATATATAATTTTAACTTGCTCAGTTACCTGTTCTTTTATATTATTGTCAATTTAGGATTACAAAATTATATACTGGTTTTATTTATTTATTTTTTCTTTTAGGTCTGAAGATGGTTTATGTATAAACCGAAACGTCGCCAATAACTCATGTATGTCATCACGCTGGTTTTGCTGGCCATCATTAGATTCCGCTTCCCACGGCATAAAAGTATTGCTACTGTAGATATAGATAGATAGATAGATAGACAGACAGATAGATAGATAGATTTACTGTGTGTGTGTGTGTGTGTGTATATGAGAGAGAAAGAGAGAGAGAGAGAGAGAGAGAGAGAGAGAGAGACTATAGACACACACACACACACACACCCAGATAGATAGACAGATAGATTTACAGATAAATTTATATTTATATATACGAGGTCTATTCAGAAAGTCTTCGAACTCATTTTTTTTTTTTCTCACCAACCAGCGGCAGGATAGGGATGGTTTTTTTTTGTAGCTCAGTATAAGATCTTCGTGGGCAAGCGTTATTAATGCCAGCCGCAACAAATGACTCAGTGGCTGTCAGTGAACCTGCATTCATGGCTGTCCACCTTACTGTAGTCGAGTTCCCGCGCTCGTCACGATGACCGAAAAACTCGAACAACGTTACTGTATCAAATTTGCCAAAAAGCAGGTGATACCTAAATTCAAACTATCAGGAGGATCCAGCAAGTCTGGGGGAATGAAGACATGGGGGTAACGCAAATCAAGGAGTGTTACAATTTCTTCAAATATGGCTGAATGTCAGTCGTGAGTGATCCATGTCCAAGGAGGTCACCAACAAGCAGGAGTGCTGAAAATGTGAAGAAAGTCTGCGATTTGGTCATGGAAAATCGTCGGCTGACTATCAGAGAAATTGCTAATGAAAATGGAATCAACGATGGATCGGCAAACGAAATTTCAACCGATGATTTGGGAGTGCAGAGTTGCTCCCAAATTCGTTCCAAAGTTCCTTCCACGTGAACAGGTTCTGCAGATGAACGTTGCTCAAGACATGTTGGAGTGTGCAAATCGCCATCCTGACTGTTTGAAGGCTGTTATCACTGGAGATGAGACTTTGGTGTATGGGGTAAAACCAGAAACGAAAGCACAGTCGTCCAAGTGGAATCATGCAGGGTCGCCTCGGTCAAAAACAAAGCACGACAGGTCTGCTGCAGGTGAAATGCATATTGGCTTTTTTTTTTTTTTTTTTTTTTTTTTTTTGATACCGTGGTGTTGTGCATCACGAGTACACACCAGATGGTCAGACTGTCAACAAATATTACTACCTTGACGTTATCCGTCGTCTTCGTGACGCAGTTCGGTGAAAGAGACCAGACTTTTTGGAAAGCAGCAAGTTCGAAGCTGCACCATGACAATGCCCTTGCCCATTCCTCTCAATTGATTCAGGAATTTTTGGCTAAGCACAACGTCCCGCAGGTCCGGCATGCTCCCTGCTCACCAGACTTGGCGCTATGCAACTTTTGGTTATTCAACAAATTCAAAACTCCGTTGAAGGGTTCTTGATTTGAAACGACAGAAGGGATCATGACGAATGCAACGAGGCACCTGCAAGAGACACCGAAAACCGACTATGAAAAACGTTTTACTAACAG
>NC_136967.1:21633173-21930673 GCF_032717465.1 Coenobita brevimanus
TATGGAGTATACAGGAAGCTGTTGAATGCTGTTGAGATTATGTATGAGGGTGCGTGTGGATGGTGAACTGAGTGAATTTTTCTTATAAAAGTTGGATTGAAATAGGGATGTGCCATGATTCTATGGTTGTTCAACCTGTATTTGGATGAGTTATAAAAGAGATACAAGGTAGGGCAGTGGATGTTGGAGCGGCCCTAATGAGAGAGTGCAGCGTTTAGAAACTTCCTGTTCTGTTGTTTGCACATGTTGCTTTATTGTTAGGTGAAGACGAACGAGAACTGCAAGGCCTGATGAATGAATCGGGAGTGTGTGTAAGAAACAGAATCTAAAGTTGAATGTAGGGAAGAATAAAGTTATGGTCTTCGAGAGAAATGAAGTCAATGAATGCACAGTGAGGCTGGATGGTGAGGAAATGAAAAATGTGAGTGCATTTAAATACTTGGGTAGTGTGATGAGTAAGGATGGAAGTTTAGAGGGCGAAGTGCTTGAAAGGGTTCAGCAGGAAAGAAAGGTTGCTGGTTCTTTGAAAGCAGTAATAAGAAACAGAAAAGTGAGCATGGAAGTAAAAAAAAAAGAAAAAGTCACCGCATGATAGTACTGTGACACCAACTTTAACGTATGGAAGCGATGCTTGGATCATGTTGAAAGGACAAAAGTCAGGAGTGAGAGCAATGGAAATGAACTACCGTATCTGAAAGGAGCATATGGAGCTGCATGGAGAGACAGAATAACAAATGAGGAAGTGAAGAAGCGTTGTGGTGTGGAAGTGGGTGTGACAGAAAGCATTAAAAAAGCATTAAGGTGGTTTGGCCATGTGGAGAGAATGGAGAGCGAAAGACTAACGAGGAGAAACTATGTGAGTGAGGTGGAGAGGGAGAAGGAGGGGGAGACCGAGGATGAGATGGAGGGATGGAATGGAAAGGTATATGATGGAGGGGGATGTGAGCTGGAGAGGAGGGCAGCGAAATGGCAGGGAAAAGGGCGACATGCAGGCGACTTTTTTAGGGCCATCCCTTACGGGATTATGGAGCACACACACACAGACACTGTATATGTGTAGAAAGAGAGAGAGAGAGAGAGAGAATATATAGACAGACAGTTAGATAGATAGATATATAGATAGACAGATAGATAGACAGACAAATAGATAGACAGATAGATAGATATGGTATATATATATATATATATATATATATATATATATATATATATATATATATATATATATATATATATATATATATATATATATTCGTATATAAACGTACGTTTGCTTGTTCCTGGACAGGATAAAATAAAAAGTAAATTATTTAGCTTAATCGAACCATATAACCAAACCATACGTGCTCCCTACGTGTCAACAAGTGGGTTGGTGGAGGATTAGTGCCCCTCCCCGTAAAACAAATAACTCAAAGTCAAATGGTCACCCCTTACGGGATTATGGCGTCTGGCAATAGATAGACAGATAGAGAGATAGATTTACTTTTGAAACTAACTCATCTTAAATATTCTTTTTATAATGCATTAACTTTGTTCGAAGAATTGTCAAATTAACTATATTTTGAAAGTGAATCGACCCAGCCCTGGTTTGTATTTAAAACTGTGTTGTCTGATGCATTCAAGCATATACACCATCTACTAGTTTCCATGTTGCTCTGCATTTTCATGCAGGTATACCAAGGTACACAAGAGTAGAGGTCTATCCTTCTGAACACCAAACTTAATACCCGCGAAGTCCCACACTCAACTCTAATATTTCCAGGTTGTTAAATATGAAGGCAGACAAGACAGACGTGGAAACGTAAAGGGTCTTGTGGCTTACACACCTTATACACATCATAACTCACCTTACAAACACCACCACACATCTTACAAACATCACCACACACCTTACAAACACTACCACACACCTCGCACACTGCATGACACAACTTACAAACACCACCACACACCTTACACACAGCATGACACACCTGACATACAGCATGACACACCTTACAAACACCATCACACACCTCACACACAGCATGACACACCTTACACATAGCATGACACATCACCAACCATCATACACACTCCACACACCTTACACACAATGCCAGCCACTTTAAACGTTTGGCCACAAACCTCATACACGGCACAACAAATCCTACACACAGCACCAAAAGCCTTACACAGCACCATCCTACACTCAGCAACACACACACACACACACACACACACACACACACACACACACACACACACACACACACACACACACACCTTACACACTCCTTACATACAGCACAACACACCATACACACAGCACCTCACACCTTAAACACAACACCACACACGTCACACATACACATTAGCACACCTTACACACAACACCACACACCTTACACGCAGCACAACACACCTTACACGCAGCACAACACACCTTACACGCAGCACAACACACCCTACACACATCATAGCAAACCTTACACGCAGCGTCACACTCCTTACGTGCAGCACTACACTTCTTACACTCAGCACCACACAGCACACATGCAGCACCACACACCATACATGCAGCACCACACACCTTACACACAACACCACAAACATTACACACATCATCACACACCTTAAACACACCAACACTCACAAATACCGTCACAAACCTCACACACACACACACACACAAACCTTAACTGTCCACTGTATTTCCAACACACAGCACCGAACACCCGACCTATCTACACACATCAATACACACGCTGTCTCTCAAATACGCACCACCACAAAGCACTGCATACCCTACCTTTCCACTACATACATTACACACCCATCACACACCTTGCTTGTCTGCTACATACCACCACACACCACTAAACATCATCACGCATCTACTTATCCACCATACACGCACCTTCCCCCCCCCAAAAAAAAAAAAAAAAAAAAAAAATGGAGTGAGAACAGCGAGTAGAGTCGCCCCTCCTGACATGCCCCTCCTCTCAGCACCTCTTGTCCTCCTGCAATATAGATGGCCCGGTATGCTACGTACGCAACTGCTGGGTGGGTGTGACTGTCGCGGTGAACAAACAGACCAATAAACAGCGGAATGCGAACCAAGACCGATCTTCGCTGCCAGGAGGTGTAAGGCAGAAATTTTTATGGGTTTGGCCAACACACAAGATCCGCCCTTATACAGTATATTTTTTTGTGGTTTGACAAACGTGAGGTACCGTACATTTCCTCTTAAATTCTGAGAATTCTGCTGCAACTTTGTGCATTCCGGTGTAAACATGGCATTGTGCACTTTAAAAACATCGCCGGTATTGCCGAGTCAACAAAACAAGAGGTCTGTAATTTTGACTACTTTATTTGTACCAACACTGTCATCACTGCCACTGAGATGATCGCAGCTAGCATTATCATCATTACTGTATTCGGGAGTTCTAAATCAGAAGATTAGTAATGGCTTTGCATTTGTGCAAATGTGTTTCCAGGAGCTCAGAAGTTAGTTGCCCATGTGTACCAGAACATCCAATTTCGCTGATGTGTCAACTTTCGTGGCATTTATTTCAGTTAGGTATGAGATAATTTTAAGCAGACACAGATGTTCAGTCAAGAACCTAAATCAAAGTAGCCATTACTAACCCACTCAAAATCTTTAATTTATGGGTCAGTTCTGGCAGCAATTGGCCTTGTAATTTAGCAGTCAGCTCTGCACAGGAGCAGTTGCATATTCAGTAACACAAAACAAAACAGGCTATGTATGCACCAGGAAGTTCTGTTTCATTCATGTGTTAAGTTTTCGGCTACTGTCTCAGTTACTTGGACGTGATCAGTGACTAATACACTCACATGCGTATTAGCAGGCGGGTACTGAGATGCCTGAAACCATGAAGTCCTTGTTAACCAAAAATTAAGTTTATTAGTAGTGCCGGAATTTGAGGCAATTAGTCCTTCATCCTTGGAAACAAATTTGCACCTACTTAGATACGCATTATCCCCTTCTTCCAGGGTACACGATTTTGCCTGCGCCGAATGACACCAGGTATATGAGGGCAACGTGAACTTATCTTCTTATTGCAGTTGGAGAAAACTTTGACATAAATCTCCACTACACTCAGAACATTCATCCAACAACAACCATTAAAACTGAATACTTTGATGGCCCCTCCCCACTCTACCACATTTCCAGCTGATCTCACCCGTTCCTTTTTCCTTCTCGCCGATTTCCTTAGCATCCCCCTCCCCCCACCGCCACTTTCATTTTTTCAGGATATTTTAAAATAAACCTTCACTGCATTCAAATGGCTAGTCCTACAGGTACCATTTTGACAGGAATATACTTTCCTGCCGCAATGCCAATGCCCTCCAAATTTTCACCCCATCTTCCCCATTCCTTTGCTCACAACACCCACTTCTTTATTCCCATTGGACGGTTTCGTGGTGCGACACAGGCAAAGCGGTCGACAGAAGTATGTCTGATGTTATTCTTGCTGCTACTTGTGATTTCATTCAAGTTGGGAGGACAACTTACCACCGCAGGGGGTTAATGACGGTTACATAAAACCCCTTCAGTTCGAAAAGTCTCTCACTTAAGCTCACTAAATTGTCTGGAGACAACAAAAATAAAATGAATATGTACATTTCATAGAACTGAAGGTGCTTAAGAGTAAAAACGTTGAAGTCTACATTCACCAGGAGTTTAGTATGGTGTAAGTGTTATTTTTGGTGGCCCAGTAGATTCGAAATGTTTGAAACACACACACACACACACACACACACACACACACACACACACACACCGCTCGCTGGTGCAGTGGTAACGTTCTCGCTTGCCATCTGGTAGACGGGAGTTCGCGCCTCGCTCAGGTTGCGAAAAGTTTCACTGACGAAGTGGGTGGTTACTGTCCCCCTTGAGCAAGGGGACCGGTGTGTGCGTGTGTGAAGGTCACAGCCTTGCCCTTAGATCGGACTATATGAGCTCTCAGCTCCCTTCCGGGAGGGTAAAAGCTGACGATCACGACCATCAGGTGATCCTGACCGACCCGGTGAATTACACACACACACACACACACACACACACACACGGAGAAATACTCTACTGCAGCTTTCGGAACCCTGTTGCAAGATTTCTGCACTCACAGATGGATACATAAATAGATAGATAAACAGACAGAGATAGACAAATATAGATAGTTATAGGCAGATAGATACACAGATATACAGCAGGACCATGGTTAACACAAACATCTTTAATGGTGCAACGTTTCGGCACATATCTCGTACCTTGACCAGCTAGAATAAAACATAAAATAATACATGAGAATAAATAATAAAAATATTATCAAGCAGCTTTTCATTGGAGATTACGGACAAGAAAAAATATATATTTTTTAAATGAAATACAGAACAACTATGAAAGAATAAAATACAGTGAAGTCAGTATGAGGTTAAGACTAAAATATCAGAAAAACTATGATATAAAGGAAAGCTAAAAACAAGAAAGCGAAAAAATTACATATAATTCTTGGGCATTAATTCTGCATTCTGCTATAAAGATTTTGTACTGCTCTATGTATTCTGTTTTGTAATCTGTTGTGCATTTTGATGAAAATGATGTGGGTTCTGCTGCACATGTGTGCATTGTTATATATTTTGTGCAGTCTGTTGTCTGTTTTCTGCTATAAGTTTTCCGTACTTTGCAGTATTTTAAAACTACTTTATATACTATACTGTATGTCCCAAATTTCTACAGACGTAAAAACTATATTAGGTAACTTTATACCATTTACATATTCTCGTCACCTAAACACTCCCAAGCTCCTTTGACTTATTTTCTGCTAATTAAAATAGTTTAGTTTTAGCTGAAATATATCCTTAAGTTGTCCCGACCTAGAGATAGTCAGCAGTGGCAATATTACCATTCACGATGCTATGATTTACTTGCAACTGAATAAAATGGCCTGGTACTGGGTGGAATAAAATCCTAGGACCTTTATTTTCCCAACTAATAGCTGCATTTGGACACGTTAATACGCTCCGAATTACGTAATATGGGACTGACTCTATATTTTTTTAACAAAATGGAAAATGCGGCACAAAAACTGTGAAAGACTAATAAAAGGTAGTATGTCCAGCAGTGAAATGCAGCGCATACCGGAGGAAGTGGAGTATGTGTTAGGGAGGAGGGGTGGTGCGAGAGGGAAGAAATAGGATGCCACAAAAAAAAAAAAAAAATCTACTTTCTGAGATTGCTTCTATTCCTTACAGCCCGGAAACGTCTCACTTAAGATATACTGTGTGTGTGTGTGTGTGTGTGTGTGTGTGTGTATAATATATATATATATATATATATATATATATATATATATATATATATATATATATATATATATATATATATATATATATATATATAATCATTTGGCGTCCCACAGTGAAGGGAGCTAGAATACACTGGTGCCTTTTATATCTTTTCCTACTCCCGCCAAAGAACATTTTACTGGGCTTAAAAAACACCTTTTTTTGGTGGAAAAAAAACAAGATAGAGTTATTGACAAATTCTCTTCATCCTGCATATATTATAGCAGCATGCAAAACAAAGCGGTCTAAAACCGGATATGTTACTACATAAAGCAAATACTGTATATGAGAAAAACTGAAGGCAAAAGGAATGAAAGAAAGAAAAAACTAAATCACGTTTAGTAATAACACTCAAAAGGAACTAAGAAGGACAGGGAAGAGATGACAGAGCAGGAATGTATGTCCCATAACTGCTCGGAGAGGATGTAAAGAACTGTTGAGGCGTAAATTCAATAAAGCAGAGGAGCAAAGAAGAGGAGAGAGCCCATAGAGTATTTGGAATGGGATAAGGAAGGGGATCACTTGCTGTATGAAAGTTACGGACAAACACGATGGAAGGAAACTGTTAAGAAGAATATAGAGTAGCGCGAAAAAGCAAAGTTAAAAAGCACAGAGGAGTCTTCTAGTAGTTGGAAGGATGAGCCTACGAAGGTTGTAAAACGCGAGGAAGGAAGAATAAAGGAAAACACGAAGTAGCGTAAACGAGGAGAGGAAAAAAGAACAGAAAGACCTTAGAGTGGTCGGCAGAAGGAGGAAGGGGCGACAGGAGGATATGAAAATTACCGCAAATAGAAAGGAGGAAAGAAAACTGTACAGAAGAGTACAGTAAGGTATCAGAGAAGAGCAGACTGGATGGGGACAACTAGGACAATGGAAAACAGAGGACACACACACACACACACACACACACACACACACACACACACACACACACACACACACACACACACACACACACACACACACACACACACACACACACACACACACACACACACAAACAAGTATAGTAGATACGAGTAAAGGGTATAAAAACGGAACATGAGAGTAAAATAGGAAGGTTCAACGCCTCATCTCTGTTTCATAAGAAATGTGAAGGATGTTACCAGTGCAAATAGTTTTTTTTTTTCTCGTGCAAACTCAGCACGATATTATGCAACTTGGAAGAGATCTTTGGAACTAGAAGAATTAGAAATAGCTTTTGTAAACCCTTTCACTAACAGCGTGTCCTTTTAAGCAGAATAAACCGAAACAATTTGTTATGTTCTCTGAATGGGTTAAGGTAACAGAAAATAAAAGGGACGCCAGATCTTTCCTATTTTCAACTAAAAGTTAAAGTAATTAATGTTAATGACTTCGCTGTACCGTTCAGAACCTTGGCTTACTCGCAGACAAAAGTGTTATCTTCAATGGAAGGACTCATATTAAAGAACGTTAACACTAGAGCTTATCACTTACCATGCATATACCCATAGACATCTACTCCTTCATAGTTTCACAGTATTTCCCTCAACTCAACTCAACTCACTTCAACTCTCTCTCTCTCTCTCTCTCTCTCTCTCTCTCTCTCTCTCTCTCTCTCTCTCTCTCACACACACACACACACACCTACGCCCCACACTCTCTTACTCGCAACCTTGTTTTCTTTTTAAAATATTCAAGGCCACAAGGGTGTGAGAGAGAGAAAAATAAAAAGATGGGCAGAAGTGTGAGAAAAACAAGACACTCAAAACCCCTGCCCGCCTCCCTCACCGCTCCTCTCCCTCGCCTCCTTACCCAGGCCTGTGTTTTCGTCGGCTGACCCCCTTCAGTGGTGGTGCAGAGGAACGCCTTCATGTTGTGACACCGGTCCGCTCGTTTTCGCTGCCCAGTTATCCAAACGTCCCTGAACTCCCTCCCTATCCACCTGAATGGAGGATGTGGACTGCAGAATGGGGGCAGCTTCAGCCTTTGGTTCACCGGGTTCATGTTTTAATGGGATTAAAGCTGCAGCTGCTACTGCCACTGCTGCTACTACTACTGCTGCTGCTGCTGCTATTACTACTACAATCTCTTCTCTTTGATAACGTATGATGTGTTTATTATTTTGTAACTCCAGACGATTTTATTAAACCTATGGGAGATCTCTAATATAAGGAGAATAGTGATGCCATCTCTCTCTCTCTCTCTCTCTCTCTCTCTCTCTCTCTCTCTCTCTCTCTCTCTCTCTCTCTCTCTCCCTAAAACTGAAAAAGAACGAGTATGTGTGGAGTTTAACACACGCGCCCTATAGTCTCAGCCCGAACTTTTGACCCTGCCCTCTGGCCTTGACCTCTGACTGATTGTTCTCACTATCTTATTTCATCTTTACTCGACTCTTAACTTATACACCCAGTTTGGTCCAAATCGGATCAAAAGTGTTTAATGTGAGCTTCTCCGGTGATCTTAACCTTTAATCTACTGTTCCAAAATTGGGATTCCCTTATACTTTGCTATGCTGAAACTTTGTCACGAAGTTTGGTTTGAATCGAATTAAAACTGAGTCAGAGAACCAAATCTCTGACCTTGTCCTGTGACCTCTACCTGAGACCGACTGATCTCAAAACCGAAACATTTCATCCCTTCTTGTCCCACAATGATTCCACCAGGTTTGGTCAAAATTAGATCAGAGCTGACTTACTTGTCCTTATCCTATGACCTTTTTCGGCCAAAATTTAACTACTTGTTCCTCTGATTATCCTAATTCATTAAGGCAAATTTGGTGTAATTCCATTCAATAGCTTTTCATAATTTTGCCTACAGAAGGACAGACTGACCAACCGAACCACATACATGACCCCCATGCGTTTTTGCGTGCAGTTGCATTAAAACTGTTTGGTAGTAAATAAAATAATAATAAGTACTCGTAATAAAGTATCGTAGTTAAGGCGGTTTTAACGCAGTTCTTCCTTAGCAGATTATTTTTGTGTGTGGTACGTTAATATTTCCTTGTGTGTTACTTAAGCACTCTGTGTTGTTATAAAATGATATAAACAGAACACAGGAGAGTAGTAAGATGTAATTCCTTACCTAACAGGTGAGAAGTATTTGCTGGCAAGTCTCGTAAACTGAGGAAAACACGGGCCTCAGTCTGCCTCGTTCACTTACCTACGTAAGTGTGACCAGGAAAAAAACAAGGTTTATACTAATGCCTATCGACTACACGAGTCATTAATGCAGATAATCAATTCTGTTAAGTCCCAGTCTTCCCCCAGAATACGACCCGCAAGTCCTAAGTTACATCCAGATCCCCAGATAGACTGCTGGATGAGCAGGGATAAGAAGGGAACAAACTGAGTCCACCAGTGTACGTAGTCCGAGAATCAAACTCGAACGTTTCCCATCTGCTAACTAAATGTGACAACCTTTGCTTGAATACTGTGAGGGCAGCACTAACAAACTTCCATGAGAGAAGGCAAGGGGTCATTATACGCGCGTACGGCAGGACGGGCTGGCAAAGCATTCCTCACAATCGAGCTTGCCTCAGGAAAGTTTCGTGGGGTTGTTTCTTGCAGCACCGTCATCTTCAGGGGATGACAAAATTTCAGTGAAGAGCAAAGACAGCTTCTTTACCGATGCACCATTGTTAGGAGGGTTAACGTCAGCTGGAGGTTTGATAGGTGACTCCAGCAGTGGGTGGCTGCGGTATGGGATCCTGGGAGTAGCCTGAAGGGTTCCTAGTTGTTTCTTTTCCGACATTTATTTACCGAAACTCTTGTGCGCTCCTATATAACGCTTTGGCAGAAGCGTGACAAACTTGCTGTCGAGTGTCCGACATGTGCAGGTGTGCACCAGCGTTCTCGAACCTTCCTTAACTGACAACTAACCTCGTTCTCGCCCTTTTCCACCATTCTTTTCCACAAGGGACTGCTATAACAATTGGAAATTCAAAATTATATTTATAAACACAATGGTGTAATATATCATGTCTTGGTACTCTCGAGGATTCTGAACTTAAGCAAGAAGAAAGAAATAATAATTATGGAGATGCAGCTGAAGCTCATAAAATCCAAGCTCAAAACCTTGCCCGATCCCGCCCCTCCTGCCTGGATAATGACGAGGGAGAGTTTAGGGGGGCAAGGCGCGAAATGAGTAAAAAGTGGAGCAATTCTTGATAAACAAGATCAGGTTGCAACTGCACTGGACTGCCTCTAAATGCAAAGCCGCAGTTATTGCGCACGCCTACTGATTAATTTCTGGCCGTCCGAAATGTCATTACGTCAGTTCAGGTTCGCGCACTCAGGTCACCGCACACTGATTCAGATCAAGCCCACGAAGGCACGTGTAAAAAATAAGCCATATCCAGGCAATGGTTTCTCAGATAAATATACTTTCTGTTGGGGGAAAGGAGGTTAGCAGAGGATGGAGATTGGAGTTGAATATGAAGAAATGAACAGAAAGGAGCAGGCAGAATGAGCTTGAAAGTAGGTAATGAGGCAGAGCTGAGAAGTTACACCCTGTAAACAGAGGCAATGTACTGTAGGACACAAGGCAAAATACAAGGCAAAGACTAAAAGGAGTCAAAAATAAGTGGAAGAGGATACAATGGTGTTGGGTGGGTAATGAAGCACAGCAGAGGAATACACAGTATGAAGATTCGTGGTTGTGACGGAAATGAACTCTAGTAAATGACAGATGGGAGACTATATGTACGGTATATGGGCGCTGTTGCATGGAAAGGGTGGAAAGTGGTTTGAGTGGTGATGGCCGGTGAGGGAAATTGGATGAAATGGACCCCGTGAAGGTGGACGTTGTACTATTACTTGGTTGAATGTTTCACCAAATTCTACCGAAAGAAGATAGTAGGTTGATTCGGTCTCGTGTGCTCAGTGCAAGGAAGGGATCGAGAGACGCAGAGATTGCAAGAAAGTCAACAGAGAGATGGCAACGAATGGCATGGAGAAACAACAGAGACCAAAATGAAGACAGAGAGGCTGAAGAACAGAAACATGAGACAAGAAGAATCTGGTGGAGAGATATCCCCCCCCCCAAAAAAAAAAAAAATGGATAGAAAGGAAATTTCAACGAAACTGGTAAAAGATGAAGCAACATTCTACTGGCTTAAGTAAAGGACGACACAACATTTACATGACTTACGTAAAACATCCTTATATGCCAAACCAACTTCTTTACGGCTTTAGTAAAAGATAAACCAACATCCTTGTAGGACAAACAAATATCGTCGTGATTTAGGTATATAAATGATAACCTAACATTCTTGCAAGAAAAACCAACAACCTTGTGGCTTTTGTAAATGATAAACCAACCTCCTTGTGGCTGGCGCAGCGGTAGCACAAGGAGCAGGTAAGGGAGGTGATCCATAACCGAGACCACCTTGACTAAACTGCTTACGAGACAAGAGCACAAGTAAACGGTGCCCTGAGGAGACAGTCGTGAGCGACGCACCAGCCGTGGCACAAGAGCCAGGCGCTGGCAACTTTGTGAAGAGGAAAATGGCACAAAGTAATAAACAAAAGTAAAAACGAATAAAATTGTTCTATTTTTTCACAGAGCTAATTAAAAACCAAACTGATCAAGCCACTTACTTAGGCAGACTCCCTGAACAAAGCATATGAGTAAACACACACTCACACACACACACACACACACACACACACACACACACACACACACACACAATAAAATGCATATATATATATATATATATATATATATATGGGGTGATTATAAAAATACCAAAAAAGGGAGATTTAAGTGTGTGTGGCAATTGGTGGGGGATAACTTTGACACCTGTAGTTGCAAAAGTCTTTTCCAAAATCTTGCTAAACAGAATAGAGCCAGTAATTGATAAATTTTAAGAGAAGAACAAGCGGGATTTAGAAAGGGTCGAGGTTGTAATGATCAGATTTTTTATTGAAAGGCATCTAGTGCAACAAGCTAATGAGATGAAAATGCCACTTAGTATGTGTTTTGTTGATTTTGGATAGGCGTTTGATAGTGTTTCACGTGGAGCTATGTTGAAAATTATGAGATTCTATGGTATACCAGAAAAGTTTGTAAATATTATTAGAAGCCTGCATGAAGGTACTTTCTGTAAGGTAATGGTGGGTGGTTCTTTGAGTGATCCATTTCAAGTTAGGTCAGGAGTGATTCAAGGAGGAGTTCTTTCGCCATTGCTGTTTGTTTTGGTTATGGATTATGTAATGAGAAAGGTTGTAAGGAGAACAGGAGCAGGAATTAACTGGAAAGAAAATAAGAAGCTGATGGATTTGGACTATGCTGATGATATTGTACTGATTTGCGGAAGTATTTACGAGATGCAGAGGGTGCTTGAGTGTCTGGTGGAGGAAGGAGAAAAAGTGGGATTGATAATAAATTGTGGAAAGACTGAAATTATTAATATGAACGTGGAGAAAAAATCGATTGTGTAATTGGGAATAATGTGGTGAAGAATGTAGAAAACTTTAAATATCTGGGAACGATTGTATCATCTAATGGATCATTAAACAATGAAATTGAGGAGAGGATTAGACAGGCTTGGCGAGCTGTTGGAATGTTGAAATCTGTTTGGAATAATAATATGCTTTCGGTACATACTAAAGTGAAAATTTATAAGCCCATGATTAGACCAATTTTAATTTATGGGCATGAGTCATGGTACAGTACAATTGCAACAGATCAGAAAGTATTAGGATTTGAGAATAAAATACTGAGAAGGATTCTTGGGGTAAAGTGGCAAGACAGAGTTACAAATGAAAGAGTAAGGGATATTACGAGAGTGGAACCAGTTAATGCGTATGTGAGACGGTCTCGCTGGAAGTGGCTGGGGCACATATACAGAAAAGAAGGCAGTTTAATACAGGATGTGCCAGAGTGGACTGCTAGAGGAAGAAGAGGTAGAGGTAGGCCGAGGGAAACCTGCTTGAGGACAATGAAAGGAGAAGCAGGAGAGGAGTGTTGGTGGGACCTGAAGGAGCTGGCAAGAGACAAAATTGGTGGAGAGAGTTCATCGAGGCCCTATGCATCCAATGGGGTGCCACAGGAAATGATTTATTGATATATATATATATATATATATATATATATATATATATATATATATATATATATATATATATATATATATATATATTTCCATTCGTCTCCAGGGTTAATAAAAGGAAACCTTTTCCCCGTTTCTGTTATTCCCAGAACCATTTCGTCGTTTAATTCCGAAAGTAGAAACTAATACCGATAAATGAATACACAATATAATATATATATATATATATATATATATATATATATATATATATATATATATATATATATATATATATATATATATATATATATATATATACTGTATATTCTCGTTCGGTGACTGACAAAAAAATATCAATCCATTTTCTCTTCCTCCAAGAGCCATTTCATCGATATAAAGACTCCGTTATAAACACGAAGTGAGTAAACAAAGGAAATAAAAAAACTAACACTCGCTTGTTCTCAAATTCAAAACAAATACTAATCAAACCTATCCTTTCTTTCGTAGAACCACCTATAGTTCGTTGGTCTTATCTTGGCTGAGATGTTCGCCCTTTTGAGTCATCATATTTCCCATTGACCAATACAGAAGACAATACCACGGCTCTACATCCCTTCCTGAACACAATTTCAAGACTAACACAATAATCTCGTGTTAATATCTTGTTACGGATCAGCATTAAAGATGGAGAGTTGGCAATGTTAGGCCGAGTGGAAGTGGACAGAGTAACGTTCATCGCAAAGCAGACCTCGTAACCAAAAGAGCATAGCTATGAAGAAAATGATGAATGCCACAACCCTACTTAGAAATCTCATGTTCCTATGGCGTACCCTTGGCTGAATAAAATCGACTTGCGTTAGCTGGAATGCAACACTAAAGTTGTCCCGAACTTGAGAGAGCTAATAACATAAATCTTACTAACCTCAGACGCCTATGATGCACTGCTACGAAATGAAATAGTTTGGCGTTAATTGGAACAGAGTATCAGAGTTATCTTGTCTTGAAGTTTAGAGGTTGAATAAGCGAATAAATTAAGAGAAAAGACCTCAAGTTTCAGACCAAGATTAGACAGCCCTATTATTCCTTCCCTAGAGCCACAAACTTCATCACTGGGCAGATCCTTTGACGAAAAATAATAGTCGACGAGGAAACTTAAAAATGACGCCACCCTACCTAACTTTGTTCACAGGATAAGTGGAATTAGATTAAACCTGCTAATGCTTATCTAGAACCACTTTACTGCTAGGCAGGCATGTTGAAAAAGGTAGAGGGGAAAAACTGAAACTGAAAAATGCCGCCACCATATTAACTTCGTCCACAGAGTTTATGAGAGAGAGAGAGAGAGAGAGACAGAGACAGAGACAGAGACAGACAGACAGACAGACAGACAGGCAGACAGACAGACAGACAGAGACAGACAGACAGACAGACACAGAGAGAGAGACAGACAGAGACAGAGACAGACAGACAGACAGACAGACAGACGGACGGACGGACAGACAGACAGACAGAGACAGAGACAGACAGACAGACGGACAGAGACAGACTTACAGATAGAAAGACAGACACAAAGACACACAGATATAAACAAACAGGTAGACAGACACACAGAAAGACAGAGACAGTGAAGTCAATGGAAGGAAGGAGGAAAGGAAAGGAATGAGCTGGAAACAGACATTAAAAGAACTGAGAAAAAAAGATGGTACAGAAAAACAAGGAAACAGAGAACGAGGGAGAGAGAAGTCAAAGAAAGGTCGTGTAGTGGAGAGACAGGCAGTAGAGGGATGGACAGAGAGGACAAGACACTAAAGGAGAAATCAAGAGGAAAAAAGCAGCATTGATACACGGAGACAGAGGGAGAAGACAAAGGAAGAAAGGGAATGGGGTGGAGAGAGACAGTGTAAAAGAGATGGGATTAGGCACTAAGACACTGAAGGGGATGCAGAGAAAGGCAGCACGGATACAGAGAGACAGAGGAAGGAGACATGGAAGAAAAGGAATAAGATGGAGAAAGAAAGCAGAGAGACGGGGAGAGACAAGATGGCATTGAAAGATACATAGACACCAAAGAAACAGAAAGACAGAGATGAGCAACAAAGAAAGGGTGGGAATGGAGTGGGGAGAGACATTATAAAGGCAGATTAAGTAAATAAAAGCAGAGAGATTACAGAAAACTAAAGGAGAGATAAAGATACAGAGAAAGAGAGAGAGGATGAGAGCCAGAACACAATGGATGGGGGAAAGAGTGGACCGAGAGAAGGGAAGAAACAATAAGAAAGCGTATGGTGTGTATATTCAGACAAAAATAATGCAGAGTGGAGAGAGCGTTCACATGACCGGGAGTGGGTGCAAACGGAGAAACTGGGAGAGACAATAAGACAGCGAGAGGCACAGAGAAAGAAGGCAAAGAAATAGAAAGTCAGGAATGAAGGTAAAAGAATGGTATGGAATGGAGAGAAACAGCAAAGATATAAAAGAAAAAGGAAAATGAAACTGAAGGAAACAGAGAGAAGGTGGATATGGGCGAAGAGACAGAGCGTGACTGGTGTGGGTCGCCGGAAGGAGACCGTGTGGGATGGGTGGGGCGGCGGAGGTGTGTAGAGAGGCAGAACATGAAGGCGGCGGGGGTTTCTTGAGAGACAGAACATGAATTTGGTGTGTAGACTGAACCTGAAGGCGGCGTAGGTGTGTAGAAAGACAGAGCACGAAGGAGACGAAAATATGTAGAGAGACAGGGCTCGAATACCGTGGACGTGTGTAAAGAGACAAAACGTGAAGGCGGCAGAAGTGTGTAGAGAGGCGAGCGTGGGTGTGTGGGTGTGTAGAGACTCGAGAGAGACGCCGTAAAAGGATTATCACCATCTCGCTGTTTTCCTTAGCGGGACGTTCATAAAAGCTTTCGGGAATGGCAGCTGTAAAGAGATTAATTTCCAGATCCCCCTCGCGACTGGAAGCTTCTCTCTTGTCTCGGCTCAAATCCAATGACGCCGAAAATTAAGTGAATATCAAACATTTGCTCAAACATTAAACTAAATTATCAGCGTGCTTCATTTTGGTGCTTGTTGTCTACTTCAGATGCATCCAGAAAATTGGATATGCTCTTTAAATCTCCTATAACAGCCCGAATTTTCATCGTTCTTTAATACTTTCCAGCACTATAGAACAATAGCTTCCTTACTGCTCCCTAAATCTATATTCACGTTGGAAGTGGATGTTTCTTATGGAATCTACATCACATTACATATAATAATCTGGACCCATAAACTATATAAATATGATGTCTTACCTTTTTTAAATGATCCTGCTCAGTTCCGACTCAGTCTTATTAGAGGCCACTGTAATAATCATGATTCTTCAGCAAAGAATCTGCAACAGAGAAAATATTATAAATTAACTTGCTGGAAATACTATGAAGTAAATATTCTCAGCTTTGATTTATTATTAAAGTATATGACGTAACATTAGTATTCCGAACATGAGCACATTTTGCATGAAATGGCATTTTTTATATTTCGTGCTAAAACTATATGCCCCATTATTCTGATTCTAATGAATAAAATATGTTCAGCTTTCCACAGCGCGATACCACACCGCTGTACCTCATGCACGGAAGCCACAATAAAGTGAAAATATATATATATAAAGATCGATACAGTTAAATCCAGGCAAAGTGCGATCTGTCACTTCATCCCACTCCTCTCTCCTGCTAATAACCTTTATCCTTTACAGCTCTCTCTTGTCTCTCCTTTCTCTCTCGTCCTGTTCCCTGTTATTCCCTCATGTTATCGTTCTCCCCTCATCCGAGCGTTCCATGAAACCAAACTACTGTGATGTATGTACATCTTTACACACACTTTAGTGGTGGGATCTGTTGCTGACATCACTTCTATTAGTAAAATTATTTAGAAGATAAAGCAAGAAAAACTTAATCACATACTGCAGACTCAAATTTTGTCATGTGTATCATTAAACTCTGATTGTCCTCCACTAAAGTAACATTTTTCTGTTTTAATTGGAATAGCCTCAATGACTCGTGTTCTCGTTGGTCTAGGAGGCTCCCCAGTACATCTTCTTGAGTGATTTATGTTGCATATTACATCTCTCTCTCTCTCTCTCTCTCTCTCTCTCTCTCTCTCTCTCTCAACAATATTCCTCCCTCGTCGCCCCTACCTGCCCACAAACACGCCTGGCATAATATACCTGCGGTGCCGACTCCCCCATGTTCAATTACCACTGAAATACGGAACGGCATTAGCGTTCCGATATTACTCCCGCCACCATTACCGTTCCACCAGTGTTACCCCTATAAAGTCAAGCCTCCCTCTCATGCTGGGACCTTACTAACCTTAATCCTCGGCCTTAAACCTCGGGGGATGACTCATTTATTTTACTCTCGCTACCATTAAACGAAATTACTCATCACTGGGAATAGAACCTCCCTTCTCTTATACGTCGACGGATTTTTTGCTACATTCCTGCTATCAACAGACGATTTTTTCCAGCTAAGGAGAGTTTTTTTCTAACGGTATGAGATTTTCATCCTTTATTAACCCCTTCAATATCAAGAGGCTTTTCTAAACTAAATAAAACTGTCCGAAAACAGCATGAGTAAACGACGTTCTCGCAGTGAAATGAACCCCTTGAGTACCATGATGCCTGTCTATATTTTATTTTTGCTCCTACCAGATGACGTTATTCGGTTTGGGTTGGCCACTTAGTAGCCAAGAAATTAAAGTTATACCTTATCCTGTCGGTTCGGACAAAATTATATATTTTACGATGATTAAAAGCGTTTGGAGATAGTCAAAATTAAGAAACATGTTATCTGTCTGAAGTGGTTTACTTCGATTAGTGTTATGAGCAACATATAATCTTCTGCTGGAAGCAGGAAAATAATATAAAACTCTAAGTTCTCAGACAATGCATAATCATGAAAGTTTTTAACATCTTTGGTGTTCTATATCTCTTTTGAACGTATTAAAATCATCAGACGTAAGTCGAGTACTGCGAAAGTTCGGTAGCCTAGATAAAATCGTTCAGTGGTAGTAATAATATAATGACCTGGATCTCACACGTTCTGAAACAAGTGTTTGAAGTCTACCTCCCTCTGTAATCTTGCCGGCCTTCTCCATAGCCACCAGTTATCTGAAGAAAATCACTAAAAATATAATGGGTATAATTTCTCGCGTTCTGAGGAGATTATTTAACGTCAAGCTCTGCCCGATTCTGTTATTTTGCTAGTTTTAACCCTTAGTGGAGGCAAAGCCACTACTGTATAGGATGAATGAAGTCCGGTGACAGTAATAAAAAAGTTACGGAGATGTGTCACCCTCAGCAAATGTTATTGAAGACTGTTTCTGAATCTCAACAAGACCTAGAGCCACAACTGCTCAGAATACATTCGTCTGGGCGTAGCAATAATGTAGTAGTTATGATTTTTCGCACTGAGAAAATTAATTCAAATGGCAGGGTGGGGCATCGTGGGAACCAGGATCGGTTCTAAATCGGAAGAGATGCTTAGTTTAATTTGCTAGGGTCATCTCTGACATGATGTCGCGTCCAATGTAGATAAACATATGTAATATTGTTTTTCCACGCGTAAGACTATTCTCATCCTCAAGAACATATTTTACATATATAGTGCGATTTTTTTTTTTTTTTTTTTGTAAATACAATCCCTCTTTAAAAGAACACAATATTTCCACACCCCTTTCTCTAAGAGGAAGTATAGTTAATTCTGTCTCTGAAATTACAGCGAAAATCATTATCTAAATCAAATACAGGTTTACATCTAAAGAGGCAGCAAAATATACTGCTACAGCAGCAGATAAAAATCTGTTTTAAGGAAGCTTAAAAACTTATATACAATAACTAAGGACATATTATCAGTATTCGTTTAGTTCCTAGAGACGAAACAATATATCGATGTCAACGAACTAAAATGTAAAATAGACAAAAAAAAAATCCAAAATAAATACAGTACCAGTACCTTAAAAGATCAGATCTAAGTGAGAACACAAATTTCTATTGAAAAAAAAAAAAACAATTAATACAAAAACAAAGCAAACATATCTAGCCTGGTCCATAACATCGTTCCCGCACAATTAAATAGCCTATTACATTTCAATATTCCCTCGTATAATAGTTAAAAAACTATTTATATCTGAAAGGGCGTAAATAAAAAATACATAAGGTGTATTTATATGCAAATTAAATAGTTACGGAATAAGTGCTACGAAATGTCCTACGCCAACCAGAATACGGCAGTATGGTTCTTTGTCACTGTCAAGCCTACGACTGAGATAGTGTTAAAAGATCACCGTGTTCCCCTTGTCTCGGTTCTGCAGTGACAATAGTATCATCTGCTACTAATGTCTCCCCCGCGAATAATTCAAAGGACCGGAGACCACGCTGCTCTACCTCAATAAATAGATGACGAATTCTTTGTGACATCTATCTATTATCCTAACTCGGTTTCCATGTGCTTAGGAGGTGGGCAAATCTTGAGCCCACCTTTCAGATTTTAATGGAACGTGAATCACAGGCGAAAGTAAGTCCTCATGTGCAGTCGCTTCCCCTCCTGTGTCAAATAAGAGTATGCTGAAAGTCTTATGTGTTAACAGCTACGGTCTGACAGTCGCTGACATCAGAATTTACCTCCACATCTCAATATTTTCGCATCGAGTTTATCCGCTTTCACCTAACTGAGACTTGCTCATATATATATATATATATATATATATATATATATATATATATATATATATATATATATATATATATATATATATATATTGCATTTGTGGAAGCAACAAAGTCCATGGAGAGTTTTCTGAAAAGCTGTGGCCGTCAAAGGATGTGGATCATCTCCTGTCCAGTGAAGTGGGGGGATTAGGGGGGGATGATGCCCAAAGGAGGCGGTGGCGCGATCCTCAAAGCCGCGTTGAAAAGTGAATAAGAGCCATTTTTCATTCTGTGTGGCTGCAGCTTACCGCCCGGCAGGGGTAACGTGGCCATTTTTGCCGAATGCATATATTTTGCCAAAGCCTGAGGATTTACAGGGGACTGAATATGGTTTGGGCTTTTAGGACACTTGCGATGTGGAGCCCATTTACACAGCAAAAATATTATATATACACTGTATTGGGATCAGATGCTTACCAAGAGACAGACAGCCAGACAAACTGACAGTCAGATATATAGGTGGATAGACAGATAGATGGTAAGATGTAAAGATTGATTGGTTTGTTGAATATACACACGTATCTATCTATCTATCTATCTATCTATCTATCTATATATATATATATATATATATATATATATATATATATATATATATATATATATCCACCCCTGAATCACATCTTTTTTATGTTTCTGCCCGGAATCGTGCTAAGTCTGTTCTTCGCTCTGCTAAAAATAATTTTACCCGTACTACATGCTCTCAATTCTCCATCTCGAATTCTTCCAGCTCCTTCTGGCACCTTGCCAAAAAACTTTCTAACAACTTTACCTCATCATCCTTCCCTCCTCTTTTCTACTCTGATGGCTCTGTAGCTATTTCGTCTACTGATAAAGCAGATCTCTTCGCTCAACCTTTCTCCTCCAGTTCCACCTTAGACAATTCCGGTGCTGTTCCTCCATCACTTACCCCCCTCTGACTTCCTCAGGGCTGACATTAAAATTTCTTCAGCTGATGTATTTTCTGCCATCACTGGCCTCAATACTAACAATGCATATGGGCCTGATGAAGTCCCTCCTGTTGTCCTCAAGAACTGTGCTTCTGTGCCTTACACCCTGCCTAGGTAAACTCTTTCGCCTTTGTCTTTCAACTTGTACCTTTCCTTCTTGCTGGAAGTTTACTCTCATTCAGCCAGTCCCAAAGAAGACTGACCACTCCCAACCCTCTAACTATCGTCCAATTCCTTTAACATCCTGTGTCTCAAAAATTTTTGAGTCTATTCTTAACAGAAAACTTTTAAAGCATCTTTCCTATCACAACCTTTCTGATCGTCAGTATGGGTTCCGTCAGGAACGCTCCACTGGCGATCTTCTCACCTACCTCTCAGACTCCTGGTCATCCTCCTTTCGGGACTTAGGCCAAAGCTTTGCCATTGCACTTGTCATCTCAAAGGCTTCCGATAGAGTCTGGCATAAATCTGTATTCTCCAAACTGCCCTCTTACGGTTTCTATCCTTCTTTCTGTGCCTTCATCTATAGCTTCCTTTCTGGTAGTTCTATAGCTGCTATTGTAGACGGCCATCGTTCTTCTTCTACATTTATCAACAGTGGTGTTCCTCACGGCTCTGTCCTATCACCAACTCTCTTCTTTTTATTCATCAATGATCTTCTAAGCTGTACATCTAACCCTATCCACTCGTACGCAATTGATTCCACCCTTCACCTTTCCATTCGGTTCCCGCAATGTCCATCACAGCCGTTATTTCAACAAACAAGGGATGAGGCTATGGCATACCTAATGTTTGACTTGGCTCGTTTCTCTGACTGGGGTAAAACTAATCTTCTTGTTTTTAATGCATCAAAGACTCAGTTCTTACACCTATCAACTCGTCAAAATCTTCCAAAGGAGTACCCACTAAAGTTTAATGGCATCCAGCTCAGTCCTGCATCATCCTTGAACATGCTTGGGGTTTCATTTACTCGGGATTTATCTTGGAAAGATCATATTGCATATTCCGGGATATATAGTTTGTCTGTTAATAGTTTTGGCGAAGCTGTGAAATCACATGCTTCTAAATTCCTTGGGGATTTTGCATGCAAAATACCCTGTAACATTCTCTTTTAGCTTGCCATCGTTCACCATTCTCTGTTGTACCCTCAACAAATTAAATGGCTTTTTAATGGATAACGATTATAAAGTCTTTAAGGTGTGTTATACTCAATTACCTTTACCAGCATAATACCTTGAACTTCAGGCCTCTCAATGTTAGAGAGATATTTAACTTAGGAGCACAAAGTGAAATTATATATATATATATGTATATATATATATATATATATATATATATATATATATATATATATATATATATATATATATATATATATATATATATATATATTTGCTCTTGGCGAAGCTGCGATGATATACGCAGCAATTTCTCTTAATGCAACTGCGTCGTTATGTATCTATCTATCTATCTACCTATCTAATATATATATATATATATATATTATATATATATATATATATATATATATATATATACATATATACACAGGTGGTAGGTGGAGGCGCTCACCATCCACTCACTTAACGTAGTGCTCCTCTCAAGTGTCTGTCCTTTCCTCTCCTCCCTCCTTCTTTCCTTCCATCCTCTTCTGTCTTTCTTTTCTTCATTCTTTCCTCTAAGTCCTGCCTGTGGGTGACTCTACACTGAGTGACAAGCCAAATGGTTTCCTATACAGCAGGAAACCATTTACTACACTGGATGGTAACCATATAACCAAATTTGGGCGCATGGTGGTTTAGTGGGTAATTAAGGCGCTCCAATAAGACTGAGCTGGTGAAGGTTTATATCCAAGGGATGGTTGGGGTTTATTGCTCACGTAATGCCACTCAAGGATGAGTGAGGCTGGTCACTCTCATCTTCAATGTCAGGATCAACTTGCCTAGCCCCGGGCTCCTACACTCCTCATGGGGCAATATAGGATTGGATGATGGATATATATATATATATATATATATATATATCATCAGCCGTTGAGTTCCACTGCAGGACTGGCCCATCCCTACCGAAGCAGGAACGATACAGCCAATGTCTCTCTACCCAGTGGCTTAGGCTGTCTGGTAGAGATTGTATGTAGGGTGAGAAGTGTTTGTGAGTGTGACTGTAGTGTTGTAGTGGCTTTGGATGTGTGTGTAGTCTGTGAACCAAGTGTAATCGGCCCGCCTTCAGCCAACTGGATGCAAGCATACTAGTATGCGACACTGGATCAACCACAGCACCCCTTTTGTCCGCCAAAACGGTCAGTGGCTTGGTGAACGCTTCCCAAAGTTTTTACAATTCTGGCGGGAGGCGAACCCGCGTCCACCAGCGTGCGAGACGCACACTCTACCACTGAACCACACAGGCTGCGAACCCACGTCCACCAACGTGCTAGACGCGCACTCTGCCACACAGGTTCCATATATATATATATATATATATATATATATATATATATATATATATATATATATATATATATATACAAGGTCCAACACAATCGCCCAAGTGTACAAAGATGGCCTTTTTTTTTTTTAAATCATAATAATCAAATTAACTATAGTCGCCTTTCACGAAGTTCCCTTCGGTGTTGACAAATAGCTGCATCCGAGGTTGCCACTGTTCAAAGCAATTCCACAGGCATTTGATTCATCTAAAATTGTGGTAATCATGAGAGCAATGGCAATGATGAGAGGAAATCCAAGACAAATTGAAGGGTTATTTAAATGTGTTAGACATATCAGCAGAGACGGCATCTATCAAGCTTTATAATGACGAGATAAAAGAATAAAGAAAAAAAAAGAAAAAAAACAATATCTCCAAAGATATTCAGTTGATGACTACACGACTTTTCAGGAAATTAAACTATTAAAGGAAGTTTTTCGGCTTTCGGCTTTTTGAGTTTTCAATTTAGGATTTTCTCTTTAATGTAATCATAGCATTGTGAGCGTCTGAACAGCCTGAGATTCACTGGTGGCAGTTAGTTGCTGTAGTTCGGGGGAGTGGCTGCTAAAATTTATTAATAACTTAAACAAAGCGTGTCTAATAGCAAGTTCCTAAAGGAGTACGAAGAGAACGAGTTACGTTTAGTATAACTTCAAGTATTTCCAGTAAAAATCGGAGAAAATATACACACTTTGCAAAGGTATGTATATTCATATTAAACACAGGCAGTTCAGACATTGTTGGAGGGACAGAAATCAAGAGTGAGAGCTGTGGAAATGTGTTATTAGAGAGGAGCATGTGGCGTTACATGGAGAGACAGACTGACAAATGAGGAAGTGAAAGAGCGTTCTGGTGTGGATGTGGATGTGATAGGAAGCAATGGGAGAAACACACTGAGGTGGTTTGGCCATGTGGAGAGGATGGAGAGTGAGAGACTGACGAGGAGAGTGTATGTGAGTGAGGTGGAGGAAGGGAGAGGGAGGGGGAGGGCAAGGATGAGATGGAGGGATTGAGTGGAAAGGTATATGAGAGAGGGGTGTGTGAGCTGGGAGCAGGGCAGTGTAATGGCGGGAGACAGGGCGACATGGAGGCGATTTGTTTGTGGCCATCCCTTATGAGATTATGGCGTCTGGCAATCGATAGACAGAGAGAAATCAGAGCTTGATAAAAAGGAAATAATAAAATTAAAAATAATAATAATAATAATAATAATAATAATAAAAGCAGATGTGCATTGTCTCCGTGCATTCTTAGAAAACATGGAAACTGCATGGCCGACTAGTCCTGCGTTGTGTATGCCGATTCCTTTGAAATTCAAATGCTCACAGTCCCCTATTTCTGATCATTTTTATTTTTGGAGGGGGGCCGACCCCAAATATCGCATTACGGATGGGACTCCGTTGTACAACAAAGTCATATCTGGCCTCCAGTAACGGGAGTCCGTTGTACAATAAAGCCATATCTGGCCTTTCACTGCTTCTGAGACTGTTAAATTTGGTGAGGGGGCTGGCCCCCCCTAAAATCATGGCTGGAAATGTATATAATGGGAAACCTTAGAAGTAATCAGACGAACTCAACCTGGGATATTTTATTCAAAATTTTCTCCTGTTTCTGACAGTTTTTACTTTTGAGAACCCTCTCAAGAGTAAGTGAGAGGATCACGCTCCCCATTTATCGCGTTAAGGATGAGAGTCCACTGTACAAGTTGTACTAAGGTACCAAAGCCATATCTGCCCTCCATTCACTACGTCTGACAATTTTTAATTTGGTGAGGGGCACCTAACCCCCTTAAAAATAATGGTGACAAACTTTGTAAAGAGGAAGACATTATTAAGGAACAGGACGAACTGACCTGGGAAGTTTCGTTGAAACCCATGTGTTCATTTTCCCCTATTTCTGATCATTTTTTTTATTTCTGGGAAGATCACGCTCCCCAAATATCGCATAACGGATGAGAATTCATTCTACAACATACACAAAGATATCAAAACCATATCTGCACTCCTTTCACTATGTCTGAGAATTTTTAATTTGGTAAGGGGGCTGACCCCCAAGAAAAATCATGGTTGCAAAATTGTATGTTATGGAAAACCTTCCCAGTAGTCAGACGAACTCACCTGGAAAGTTTCATTCAAATCCATCAAATGGCCTAGGAGTTAAAGCACACACACACACACACACACACACACACACACACACACACACACACACACACACAGCTTGAGTCTAGCCCAACGGTATAGGACGCGTTGCCGAAATCGATACTATCCTGCTTCGCAGGATTAATAATTATCATCGTCATCATCATCATCATCCCGACCTCCTTTTCCACCCTAGGGCAGGGTGAGGAATAGCATCGTCCAGACAGCCCAAGTTTGCCCAGTCCAATGGGCCACGCTTCCATTCATTCATCATCCAAGTCCCAGGAATCCTGGCTCTGTCTGATATGCCTAAATCATTCACCACATTCTGTAGCTTCACATAAACGTATCCTAGAGTCAATCCGGACGCTGTCATGTTAAAAAGGGGTGCCAAATCCCTGATCATCCACTTCTTCTCACAACATTCATCCAGCCAGCTCGATCTCTTGTCATTCCCCTAGCCTCACCGACTTCCATACTCTCTTCCTCACACTCATCCACCATATCCGTCCACCTTCTCCATGGCCTACCTCGCCTCCTCCCTCCTTCAAATAAGCTCAGATATACCTTTTTAATAATTATTATAATAATATAATAATAATAATAATAATAATAACAACAACAATAATGATAATAACAACAACAACAACAATAATAATAATAATAATAATAATAATAATAATAATAATATAATAATAATAATAATAATAATAATAATAATAATAATAATAATGAAGTTACGAAAAAGAATGAGATGGAGGGTTTCTGGTAAACGCACTAACACCATGAACTGTATTTCGCCGAGGTGTACGAAATGAAACGTATATAAATAATCAGTGTGGCCTTCCAGCTCTAACAGTTGGATCAAATACTATGAAATTAAAGTCCACAGAACGGAAACTTGGGAATGCTCAGAATGGAATACAAAGACAAATGTTCGGTATTATGTAGAAAGATCAGCTCTTGCATAAAGGAACTAACAAAAAGAAAAAAAATAATAGTAAAGGCAACTAACACATTCACCCACGAATATGTATCGCCCGCCATCACTAAAAAATTAGAATGGTAACCTTTGCTAAAATAAAATAGTTGCAACTTACTTTGCCAAAACCTAATTAGTTCAGGCCACATATCCCAGGATACTACCTACAAAAACTGGACATAATTTGCCTACAAATTTTTAGATATTTTGGTAACAGACAGACACACACAGACACAGATATAATGACACATAAAGACAAACACAGACGCAGGTGATTACATTATCGCCTCGCTAGGCAGGCGATAAAACTCAGAAAGCATAAACGGATGTGGCCAGGTTGTACTTTCTGAAGATTAAAAAACTTGTGGGTGGTTACATTCGCTGACTGGAAAGCCAGACGGAGTGAGAGGACGAACTCTACAAAGGGCAAGGATGAAATCTGCGTAATTGCTGGTCTGCGAAGGAATAAGTTAACAACTAAAGGTAAGTGGGAAAAGCTTGTCGTGCCCTTTGCCATGCAGTGGACAAAGCAGGATTATGATAACCAGCACGACTACGCAATTAGCTGCATAGGACCGTAATTTATTGGTATGTTAAATCTAATAAACCAAGCTTTATAACGAAACACCTATGAAACACTTAGACTACTCTGCGTCAAGGCAAAATTGTACATTCCGTTGTCGATAAGTAAGTTTGCTGCTGAAGATTTTTGCGGCGGTCTAGGCAATTGGCTCGCTAACCAGATTCCAAGTTGCCACGTGGGCAGTTAGAATCAATAATGGATCATGGCCAACAACACCCAGTGGGAAGACGGCTATACTGCCAAACTCCTGATGGCCGTAATTAGCCGAGGCCGAAGCGTGTTTTCGCAGACGCTGCAAATCCGATTACCTTCTCTGATGCAAATTTGATTTTCTTCACGCTGCAGGTGCCAATTGAAAGATGAGCCCTGGGAAAAGAAGAGAGAAGGGGGGAAGGCGAGGTGTAAGTTCTGACCAACCATTCTGAAGGCAACATGAAGTACTTTCTGACTTGCTTTGACCAGCCATATCCGGAGACCATACGGTAATGCAGCCTGAGGCTGGCAAATCATTACAAACAACTTAATGTGAGAGCAGTCCCTGAACTTTATTGCAAAGTATTTTTCCTCATAAGCTCTAGCGTTGTCACAGAGAATGGCTCTCACTGATACCTGAACTGCGTTGCCAGGTGTGAAACATATAATCTGATTGCTGGGCGTAATTTAGTAACATAATAATGACAGAATGCTTTTAACATGTATATTTTGTACATTGATTCCATACAGAGCGTGCATTTACAGGGCGATGCACATCTTCGTGTGAGAGAACGCTGTATCTCGTGACCCTATAGCATGGGAAGGCCAGAGGGTCGGCTGTTGTCGTCAAGATATATAAGCCAGGAACGACCATAATACGTCTCAAACAGCGCTCTTCTCGACAGAAAAAAAAAAAAATGACCATCTCACAGATTCAAAAAGTGGTGCGTTAGTGCACGGCGTTCTTGACTAGAGCTTTGTTACTGTAATGCAATACCAATGTGACAGAATATGAACTATATTTTGTTGTTATCGGTGTTTACCTTGATTTCACTTCACGTGGGAACCATGGATCGTTATAGTTCCCATACACATTTCCATCCCTACAGAATGGCTTGATGACCAGTTACACAATCTGAAACAAAATACTTCCATTTTATCATACCCTACGCACAATATTCAATGAAGGGTCTGGTTCCAGCTGTTGCCAACCATGACTCACAAGAGCGGTAGACACTACATTGAGTTACGCAGCACTGCATTAGATTTTACAAGCAACGGCGATCTGGTAACTAAGAAGACCAATGCAATTCAGTTAATGATAAACAAGCAATACGCAAATCGTATGCGTTATTCTTCTGCAGAGGACGATGCCCCAAGTTTACCAAACCACAAGACACAATGCCTTGAATAAGAAAGATAGCCAGCACGAAGACCTTTCTTTCTTTCCAGACCCCTTCACTTTCACTCTCACTTCGCCCTCCTTTCCTCCTGCCTCTAGTTTTTCTGCACTTTCGTTTTGCCATCCACAGATCTCTCATCGCGCCAGACCTTACCTTTGGCTCCTCAGTCGTTAACAGCCCCATTCTTCCAGTACCAGTTAGGATGCGATTTTCCATTATAACTAACAGTCCCTTCCCATTAGAGCTCTTTCTAGGTCACAATCTCTCACCGAAGCTTCTCTCCACCTTTTCCCCTACTTCATGTGTACACTTTCCCCCTATCCCCTTAATGAAATTAAAATTTTATAAAAAACAAAAACAAGAAAAGATGGGCGAAAAAAGTTAATCAAGCTAAAGAATCAAGAAGGATTGATGACATGAAACTGCTTTACTGTATTAACGCTAACTATGAGAACAAAGTAGGATATTTCTAAAGTGTGACTCACAAACCTAAGTTTTGCCCGGTTCCAAGTCGGTCACAACCCATTACGGTGGAGGACAGAATAATCATCCAGAGTCTAGGCATATATACTGGTGCAGAAACACAAGTTTTTGCGTATGCAGGTAACACTTCGCTTTCTGTTTAGCTTAGGGCTAATCCCTCTCTACTGCATGAGGGACGTTAAGACGGATAATCAATTTTTGCTAGGTCCCAATCTTTCCCTAGAATGCGACCTACAATAATTATGTACTGTACATCCAGGCCTCCAGTTCTACTGCTGGGTCAACAGGGACAAGGGCGAAAAAAAGAAAAAAGTTCAAGACTGTGACCGGGCCGGGAAAAAAAAAAAAAAAAAATCGGGTTCTTTTAGCTGCGGCCTGTCCGTACTAACCCTTACATCACCGCCCCCTCCACCCATTATGCTTCGTTATGCCTGGAAAATTATCTAGACAATGTGGCAGGAATGAGCAAAGCAGTGGAAGAGGGACATACGACCGTTCTGCTGGGCTAAACGAGACAGATGTAACTGTTTGAGAAGCACAGATTTTCCAAGGCTGAATAACATCAGCTAGCATTATCCTCTCCTTCACTGATCCACCTGGTGAACAAGCCTACATCTTTTCTATCCTTAATGACCTAGAGCAGCTTGTACAGCACCCTACCCATATCCCAGACCGCCTTGGAGAGAGCTCCAACATACTTGACCTCTTCCTTACAATTAATCCTTCTGCTTACACTGTTAATCTTTTCTCTCCGTTGGGCTCCTCCGATCACAACCTTATCACCTTAACCTGTCCTATCACTACGGTACGGCCTGTGGACCCTCCAGGGAAACGTCGTCTGTGGCATTTTGGAGCCGCAGACTGGGAGGCCCTCAGGCAGTACTTCTTTGATTTTCCCTGGAATGATTACTGCTTCCATGGCCGGGAGCCATCTCAGTGTGCCTTGCACATTACGGAGGTTATTCTCTCGGGCATGGATGCATACATTCCTTTCTCATATCCTTTGACTAATGCAAGAAAGCCTTGGTTTAATCACGCTTGTTTTAATGCTGTCCGCAACAAGGAGAGGGTCTACAAAAGGTACCAGAGCCAACCCACCCCTGAATCACATCATCTTTACGTTTCTGCCCGTAATCGTGCTAAGTCTGTTCTTCACTCTGCTAAAAATAATTTCATCCGTACTAAATGCTCTCAACTCTCCAACTCGAATTCTTCCAGCTCCTTCTGGCACCTTGCCAAAAACCTTTCTAACAACTTTACCTAATCATCCTTCCCTCCTCTTTTCTACCCTGATAGTTCTGTTGCTATTTCTTCTACTGATAAAGCAGATCTTTTCGCACAGACTTTCTCCTCCAATTCCACCTTAGACGATTCCGGTGCTGTTCCTCCATCACTTCCTTCCTCTGACTTCCTCAAGGCTGACATTAAAATTTCTTCAGCTGATGTATTTTCTGCCATCACTGGCCTCAATACTAACAAGGCATATAGGCCTGATGGAGTCCCTCCTGTTGTTCTCAAGAACTGTGCTTCTGAGCTTACACCCTGTCTAGGCAAACTCTTTCGCCTTTGTCTGTCAACTTGTACCTTTCCTTCTTGCTGGAAGTTTGCCCTCATTCAGCCAGTCCCAAAGAAGAGTGACCACTCCCAACCCTCCAACTATCGTCCAATTGCTTTAACGTCCTGTATTTCAAAAGTTTTCGAGTCAATTCTCAATAGAAAAATTTTAAGGCATCTTTCCTATCACAACCTTCTTTCTGATCGTCAGTATGGGTTCAGTCAGGGACGCTCCACTGGCGATCTTCTCACCTACCTTTCAGATTCCTGGTCATCCTCCTTTCGGGACTTTGGCGAAAGCTTTGCCATTGCACTTGACATCTCAAAGGCTTTCGATCGAGTCTGGCATAAATCTTTAATTTCCAAACTGCCCTCTTACGGTTTCTATCCTTCTATCTGTGCCTCCATCGCTAGCTTCCTTTCTGGTCGTTCTATAGCCACTGTTGTAGACGGCCATCATTCTTCTCCTAGATCTATCAACAGTGGTGTTCCTCAGGGCTCTGTCCTATCACCAACTCTCTTCCTTTTATTCATCAATGACCTTCTAAGCTGTACACCTAACCCTATCCACTCATACGCTGATGACCCTACCCTTCACCTTTCCATTCGGTTCCCGCAACGCCCATCTCAGCAGTTACTTCAACAAACAAGGGATGAGGCTATGGCACACCTAATGTCTGACTTGGCTCGTATCTTTGACTGGGGTAAAAATAATATGGTTGTTTTTAATGCATCTAAGACTCAGTTCTTACACCTATCAACCCGTCAAAATCTTCCACAGATATACCCACTAATTTTTAATAATATTCAGCTTAATCCTGCATCATCCTTGAACATGGTTGGGGTTTCATTTACTAGGGACTTATCTTGGAAAGATCATATTACATCTCTTGTAAAATCTGTTTCCAAGAGATTGGGTGTGCTAAGGCGACTCCATTCTTTCTTTACCCCTGCACAATTGTTGACTCTGTACGGGGTTTTTATCCGCCCCTGTGTGGAGTACAACTCTCATGTGTGGGGAGGCTCCCCACATACAGCTCTTCTTAATAGGGTGGAGTCAAAGGCTTTTCGTCTCATTAACTCTCCTCCTCTTACTGACTCCCTTCAACCTCTGTCTCTTCGCCGCACTGATGCATCTTTATCTCTTTTCTATCACTACTTTAATGGTCACTGCTCCTCTGAACTGTCTGCATGCATTCTTCCATCTCTACGACGGGCGTATCTAGCAGCAAACTCTCATCCCTTTTCTGTCCAACTCTCTAATGCAAGAGTTAACAGTTACTCCCAGTCCTTCATTTATGCAACAGGTCAGCTCTGGAACTGTCTCCCTCTGTCTGTATTTCCTGCTTCCTATGATCTCCAGTCTTTTAAACGCAGTGTGTCTAGGCATCTCGAAATGAATGGATCTTGAATTTGGCTCTCTTTTGTATTTTGTTTTTCTCTTGGAGGGAACTGTTACTGCTGGCTCATGGCCTTTGGTTCCTTCTTCCTCGCATTAAAAAAAAAAAAAAAAAAAACTACTAAAATGTGGCACCGCGTTTATCTGGTTTAATGGCGGGAGATGGGTGGCGTGATGGTAGGATGGGGGGGACATGGCCATCTTAACAGACCTCTTGACATACAAGGCACGGTTCCTACTGCAGTCTAGGTGACATCTTCAGCTTTACAGCCCCGTTCACCGTGCATAGTTATCGCTTTAACAAATTTTCTCGACACTCAAAGGTAGTTTTGATACTTTTTGCAATTAAGAAAATGGAATCGAACTTTCACAACCGTAAGTCCGTAACAACTGACTAATCGTCAAAATATTCTTGAATTCTTTTTTTTTTTTTTTTTCCCTGAATTACCAGTCTTCTATTGACGTGGTACTGGAGGGGATCCTTGCATTTTGGTTGCCCACAATGAAGATAGGATGACATACTTTTTGCTACGGAGAGGATCAGCGTATTAAACTAACGTAAAGCATGAAGTGGTGGATTTGCAGATACAAAGTGGAACATATAACCTGAGTCGCCTTTCCCGCTTCACGTCATATACACCTCACATGTATAGATGCAAGTGATACATTGTCTGTCTTGGTTTAGAAATGACGGAGATGAGTTTTACCTGCTCAGCTGCTTATATCCTTGCAGTGAGCCTGGCAGCCACAGTTGATGCCTAAGGTGCAGTGTTTGGTGGCAAAGCTGGATAGGCTCTTCTGAGAGTGGCTGTGTCAGGACACTTTTTTTTTTTTTTATAGGCTATCTGTGCGACCCTGGGAATGGGCTTAACAGCCTGTTTCCTAGGGTTTGGCATTCTTCCTACGAACCACACACCTCCATGTATCACCACTTCAGAGATTACACCAACCGTCCATATTGAAAACATGCTCATACAGGATTGGTGTAGTGGTATTAGCGGGGGTGTTTTTATGACATGTCGGTGGGTCTTCTGGTAGATAAGTAGTCTGTTATAACGAAATCTATATTCTTAATCTATTTCCTGCCCCAGCAGGGAATAATCGCGTCCGTTAAGACAGCAGTCCACCGCTCTTCCGACTCGGTCACCGTCTTACGACACAATCGGCTCTTTCATTTCCTTGAATACCAACATGGCTAGGGATCCAGTTTAGGGAGATGCATTTGCCTTCTTGCTCTTGCAGTTGCTTGGCGAGAGAGAGGACACGGATTAGTGGATGTTATAATTATAAGTGTATGTATGGCTGTCAGAGTCTGTGATTATAATGTGTGTGACTGGGGTTAGTTAAGGGCGTGTTGGAGGGCCCCTACTATAACAGCCAGCTTAATCTGTAACGTAAAGGCACCACACCTAAGCAGTTTCATTACAGAACACAGCAGCTCCAGCAGTGTTGTCCGTGATGTACGTCAGTAACGCCTCTTCTTACGCGATTTGTTCGGCCTCTGTACATACATATAAATATATATATATATATATATATATATATATATATATATATATATATAAATATATATATATATATATATATATATATATATTGCATGTAGCCGGTGGAAAATGTCAGTACTAAAAAGATATACATCGCCAGCATGATGGTAGTTGTAGCTAGTGGTGGTGGTGGCGGTGGTGGTGGTGGTGGTGGTGGAGATAGTAGTAGTAGTAGTAGTAGTGAAATTGCACAGAAGGTTGGGGCATCGAACTGGCTGACAACCCTGCCACTCAAGGCAAAAGGCTTCCACTTCAACAAACAAGAATTTATTGACGCCATAGCCTTCAGATATAGGTGGCCAATAGAGAACCTACCTCAACACTGTGCCTGTGGCACTGCCTTTGATGCAAACCATGCAATGATTTGCAAGAAGGGAGGCTTTGTTTGCATCCGACACGATGAAGTACGCGACCTCACTGCCAAAATGCAGCAGGAAATATGCCATGATGTTACGACTGAGCCAGCTCTGCTACCCCTAGACGGCGAGCACTTCATCCACAGAACAGCAAACACATCAAATAATGCAAGAGTGGATGTCAGTGCTCGAGGTTTCTGGACACGTGGGCAGAGAGCGTTCTTCGACATTAGGATATTTGATCCCATGGCAGCATGTCCTCGTGAACTGTCTCTCGAAGCTGCACACAAAAGGAATGAACAAGAAAAAAACAGAAACTATCAAGAAAGGATCCAAGATGTGGACCACGGTCGATTCACTCCACTTGCGTTCACATCAGATGGGATGGTTCCAGAGGCGGTGAGATTCTACTCGAGACTGGCAGAGGTTCTTTCTGAGAAGAAACGTCAACCGCAGTGTTCTGTTACGGCCTAGATGATATGTCGACTGTCATTCTCCCTCGTGAAGTCTGCACTCCTATGTCTCAGGGGCACAAGATCATCAGCCCTCGGGCCTGTCTCTGGTGGGTATGTATTACTAAGCTACTGTGGTCGAGAATCGCATAGACCAGCGACTCCAATAGAATAATGTCTTTATTAACACTATATTAGCAATGAAAGTAATAACAGATGGTTGGTAACCACAGCCGTTGGCGTGACTGGGGCCAACAGATTGTAATATGAGGGTTATGTTAACCTTCACATTACAACTCCAAATGGTGAACTGTATTAGGAAGGCTGGTTTTGAGCATCACAATATAATTCCTTAATGGATGGAGGTGATGATGATGATGATTATTATTATTATTAGTAGTAGTAGTAGTAGTAGTAGTAGTGGTGGTGGTGGTGGTGGTGGTGGTAGTAGTAGTAGTAGTAGCAGTAGTTGTAGTAGTTTTAGTAGTGGTAGTAGTAGAAGTAGCAGTGCTTTTCCTAGTGGTAGTAGTGGTAATAATAATAATAATACAATAATAATAATAAGAATAGTAATAATAATGGTAACAATATTGATCATTTTAATAATAATAATAATAATAACAACAATAACAACAACAATAATAATAATAATAATCAGGTGAGGTCGCTGGAAAATCATGGTGGTAACAAGGGTGACTGATGATGATGATGATGATGATGATGATGAGGAGGAGGAGGAGGAGGAGGTGAAATAGAAGGATGATAATAATGGTGCTCATGATGATGGTTTGTAACGATTAAGACTCAACTGATAATGATGATGATGATGATGATGATGATTATGCTGATTACTGATTTGTTTCTGCTGATGATAATGATGATTTTGAATGTTAATGCTTATGGCTGTAATAACAATGATAACGATGATAATAACAGCAATAATGATGATAACGATGCTAATAATGATACTAACAATGATGATGATGAAGGAGTGTCAATACCTCTACCTACTACTATAACTCTTTTGCCCCCAGACGCGTGCGGCCTTGAGTGCGACTCCGTGTACAACCCCCTGTGTGGCAGCGACGGCAACACCTACCCCAACTACTGCTTCCTCTCCCTCCCCGCCTGTGCCAACCCAGCCATCACTCCCTCAAACACGGACCATGCAGTAAGGAATTGTGTTTTTTATTTTAGAGGCTAAAAGGTTGCAATTTTGAGAGCTTAGGAGACTTTGTACACCACCTTTTCCTTCCTTACCAGTTTACAACTACTACTAATACTACCGCTCCTCCTCCTCCTCCTCCTCCTACTACTACTACTACTACTACTACTACAACTACTACTACTACAACTACTCCTACTACTGCTGCTAAAGTACTACTACTACTCCTCCTCCTCCTCCTACTACTACTACTACTATTACTACTACTTCCACTGCAACTATTATTATTATTATTATTATTATTATTATTATTATTATTATTGTGATCCCAAATGGGTCAGATTCTTTCACGCTTAACTCGTGGAAGAATAGCAATGTCTTAGAAGCAAAATAAATTGCTAAGGAGGAGGTGCTATAAAGCGGGCCTAAGGTTGACAGTTAAAGCACCCAACAAACCTTCTCCCAGACTAAGACACGCAACTACCAATTCATTCCCTAATATTTTTTTTTACATTTTTTTACTAACTTTCCCCAGGTTTTTCAGACTAGTGTTTAACTTAGTTATTCATTTAGAACCCAATCAATCTCCTTTGCATCATTATTCTGACAAGTTTTATTTCTACTTCATCATTTATTCTGCATAAGACTTTTATCATTCACTTATTAACATTTTTATCTCTTATTAGATTTCCACTTTTAATCATGCATATTTAATTTAGGGCAGTATGATGATGATGATGATGATGATGATGATGACGACGATGATCACTATGACTGCTCACATATATTCATTTTGGCTGATATGATAATGATGCTGATGATGAGGATGACGACTACGATGACAGTTTACCCTTTCATTCCTTCTTATTTTATACCAACTTCACTTCTCCCCCGGCCTCCCCAAACCCACGCGACTTCATCTGTGAGGCATGTTCAGCCCCGTGTGCGGCAGTGACGGGCGCATCTGTTCGAACCCCTGTGTGCTAATGTACTACTCGTGTTATTACTCTGGGTCCGGCTGGTCAGGAGACACTTTGGACCATGTGGTGAGTGACAGAAAAAAGAATCATTAGACTAACGCCGATCAATCACACGATGTCATGAAGTCTGACAATCTTCTACGAAACGACCCGCAACAGTCGAGGTAACATTCCGGTCCCCTTTGAACTGGGGTTGGGGTAGATATCCGTTTTGTTTACCATTTTTTTTGCACTATGTTGTAAGTTTCATTTTCCCAGATTGAGCACCCATCCATTTTTTCTTTTTACTCTAGCCTAACTTTTCCTGTCCTAACACAGCCTAACAAATAAACCTAACTGACTGATAATCTAATCTAACCAGATACTAAAAAAAAAAAAAAACTAACCCATCCTAGATTTTCCTGGATAAGAAGTGCAAAAATGGTACCAAAAATGGTACACAGAACAGAAATCAAAAGACGGGGGGAGGGAGGACAAGAAGGTTGTGTGAGAGTTCGTTTAATGGTTGTGAGGTGGGTTGGAAAGGATGGGTACTAAATGGGGAAAAGAGTTGAGGAGGAGAGAGATGGGGAAGGATGGAAGGAAGTGTGATAAGGGTGAAAACTGGGGGGGGGGGGGAGTAGAGAGGGTGTGGGTGATCATGGTAGAGGGAAGAATGGAGTAGGGGTGGGGGGGAGGGAAATGTGGGAAGATGGATTGAGTTTGGCAAGAGTATAGGAGAAGACTGACAGTATTTGTTGTGGTAATATGTGAGATAAGGGACTTTTCTGTGAACCTAACTTAACTTTATATTTCCATCCATGGACCTAAAACAGCTTAACCTAACTGTCCTTAACGTAACATACTCTAACTCCACCCATAATGTAACCTAATCTATTTTTGTGCCCTAGTTTAACGTAACCTTACAAAACCAAACCTAACTGTCCCTCCAGCCAGGGAACGCTCCTGCCTGCCCGACTGCTACGGACCTTACCTGTCTTTGTATGAAACGTATCCTAAGCTAACCTAACTATACCTTCCAGCGGTGAACTTAACCTGACCCAACGTTACCTGTGTACTTGTATCTTTGTACCAAACGTAACCTAACTATTTCCTTCTAGCCGTGGACTTTACCTAGCCTGACCCAACGTAACCTATGTATCTTTGTACCTAACGTAACCTAACCCATCCTAACCTAGCTCTGTCCTTCCAGCCGCTGACCACTCCTGCCCCACCACCTGTTCCCGCACCAAGAACCCCATGTGTGGCTCAGACGGCCGCACGTACACCAAACCGTGCACCCTCAAGCAGGTGGTGTGTGCAGGCAACAACGTTTTCAAGATCAAGGATGGCACGTGCCGTGAGTACCATGCCAAGATTTATGGTTTTACTGGTGCTGGAGAGGGACGCCTTCATGTGGTAGCACCGATTTGAACAGTCAGTGCTGCTGTCCGGTTATACACGCGTCTCTCAGTCCCCTCCCTGTCCACTGAATGGAGGATAGTGGACGGCGGAAAAAGAGCAAACAATTCACTAGGGTTGCGCTGCAATTACAAGTACCAATATTGCACTTTTGTTGGCCTGGCACCAGGCGATTTTTTTTCACCATTCAGAAATTCTACCAGCAAATTTAAATCACCTTGGCACTCTCATGCTTGTGACAGCTCTTGTATGCTGTTAACGGTTAACGCCAGACGATTTTATTCAGGTGACAGAGAGTATATAACCATGAGAGTTACTTTATCATCATGAACCCTTTGTTGATCGGAAGAGATCTAGTATTCTCTATCCCTGCCCCTGAGAATGAGTGATGAAACCAGGAAGTGTTAATGAATTTTGTTGCCCCTCTACAGCCGTGTGTCCCAGCCCGTGCACGAAGAAGTATCTGCCGGTGTGGGAATAACGGCGTGACGTACCCGAGCCTGTACAGTATGTGTTGGAGAGTAAGGTGTGTGACGGCTCTCCCCTCGTCACACTTGCCCATGAAGGACCATGCAGTACATAGACCACAATAAACGCATACCTACTGTATATCCGTTTTACACTGGCCTAAAATTCACATCTCTCCATCTTAAGTAATGAGCTGTAGCAATCGATGAGCACTAGAATATGATTTTAGTCACGAAGAGGTGCTATGAGAGGAACCCAGGGACGTAGCACTGTCTTCTTCTATCACTGAAATACGTGAAATACGCTGCAAAAGGACAAAAATGTGGACCAGGTCAGATTAAAGATGTATATTATCCCTGTGCCATCCGCTCTTGTACTGTTTTATGCTGCTTGTCTTAGTATTCCTTCAAGATTATCCTGTTTTAATAAATTTCTTACAAGAACTTCGTTGTCACTGTTTTGCCTGCAAGCTACTCCTATTTTCATTACGTCATCCTAAGGTTTTCCTATTTTCCCCAATATATCCCGGGGAGGGGGTTCTATTTCCATCTCACTACTTTAAGATTTTCCGATTTTCATTCACATTCCCTTAATATTTTCCTCTTTTCATCATTTCCTTTCTTTCTTTCTTTCTATCTTCATCAGTCTACTCCAAAGATTCTAAACCTTTGCTGTCTGTCACCTAAGTTTATCTATCAGCTAACACCCCTTTCCCCCACGCTCCTTCCAACATATAACATACAAATAAGTTCAGTACGGTATTAGTCGATATAGCACCACCACCACCATCATCATTCTCCCTCTATTTCACACTGAAAATCAGAGGATAATTAGGATCAAGAAACAGAAGTATAAAATAGCTATATACAGTGCCCGGAGAAATTATGACAATCACTTCATTCTGCACTTGACCTAAAAAATAATAATTACTGTATGATTATAATGCAATTACGAAATTAAACCAGATATTACTCAGAGTGGCACCAATAAGTTTCAGAAGGAAGACCAGCAAGATGTCAACAATCATTTATTTTTTTTACTCACAGTATACGAAGCATGTATTCACTTTAGTTAGAGTCCTTGAGTCACCTATTACGCTGTGTAGAACAAAGAAAACTGACTGAAATTAATGATACATTTAACACACATGCTTTTTTTTGTTTGTTTGTTTTTATATCTGAGTCGATGTTGCATAAAGGACATTTGTCAAAACGTATCATTGTCCGATCACAGAATATGGAGGTGAGGGTCAGGAATACTACTAATTTTTACCACTGTCACAGTTACTATCTAATTCATACAGACATCATAAAAGGTTCATTAGACTGTGGTATGTGGTCTGACAGGAGTAAGATTGTAAGAGTTTATTATTAGTCAAAAATATGCCCTCTCAACGCCAGACTGAAATTTTACCCCTTCTCACCTTTATTAAATCCTTCAATCCATTTTTTTAATTGTTTAGTTTATTATTGCTATCTCGAGGTGACTGTATTCAAACTGAGGGCTACCCGTCGAATGAAGAAGTTACCTATAACCTTAATAAATTAATCCCTTCACTACGGTACCTTCCGAAGCTGAACATAGTTGTCTGGAATATAAGATACAAAATACATTCTCAGATTGATGGGATGCAAGAGGTAGACCGTGAAGCAGCTCAGACGGGACGCAGGTTCGAATCCCAATGCGGAAGGACATTTCAATAAGTCACCCCTTACATCTCCTCCTTCACTGCCCACTGACTCCTTCATAAATCTCTCTTCGATCTACAGTGACTGTGATCTTAATTCCATCATGTTCTATAATGATACAGTATGGTATGCTCCTGTATGTTCACAATGTTACACTTCACAGATTTTAATATTCAGCCCCAGTGACGATGTTCTGCTGTGGCCAACGATGTTCCACTACATTTGATTAGGTTACACTATGTTCCATTTCTACATTGTTCCAGTTCACAAATCTCTGTTCGTCCGGAGCGACTATGTTCCACTAAGCTAAATACAGAGTAATGTACGTTATTATGCAACAAAGGAGGTGGAGGGTCTTGCCACACATCTCCTCCAGCAAATATAGTCAATGGTTACAAATTTGTGCATACTTGTTCCATGTACAACAAAAAGAGATGGTGGTTCTTGTCACACACCCTTTCAACAAATAGAGACGTAGCAACATACATTTAGTTGGTATAGTATATAACATATAATGTGAAGGAATCCGTACGATATGTCGCTTATATAGTAGAGGAGTGCAGCACTAAAACAGTATACATGATCGCAATGCAGCACTTGCCACAGCCACATCCCCGGGTCGTAGGGAATAGTGAGCGAGGGTAAAAACACACGAACACATCATACCTCCAACACAGGTCTGCACAAGTTGAAAACAAAGGAAGAAGTATCATCTTCATGGGAGGGTAAACATCGTGGGGAACATGGCCTCAATCAACCTCCAACTCCACCCACAAGGGTGGAGACAGCGACTCTTTCCACTCACTCTGAGTATCTCTCGACATGAATAACTAGCTCCAGCCATGAGCTCCGTGGCCTTCCCCTTGGTCTCCACCATTCCGGGTTAACTCTCTCTCAGAAACCACCTTGTGGGCAGGGTCAACCTCAGAAAAATGGGCCACGTACCCATATAACTCGAGTTGACGCTGACGTATTATGTGGGTAACAGGCTAGAAAGGAGGTAAACAGAGCAAAATCTGAGTCTCCGAGACTTTTACTGGACAACCTAAATGGTGCTGAAGGAAAGACTATCGTATTTATGGTGGCAAATCAGATGAAGAGGAAAAACAGGGCTATTATAGGTCTGCAGTGTGTGAAAAATGAAGAAAAGGTGGCGATGGACAGTGAGGATATTAAAAGAAATAACAAGGATGAATTCCCCGAGCTAGGACCAATGGACCATGTAACTCTGCAAGGCAAGTGAAGATCCTTGGAAAGATCGCTACATCCCTCACCAGAAACACACTACCCTGGGGTGGTCTCGAACTGTCGATCCTACGGTCGTGAAGCTCGAGCGCTACCACTGAGCTATTCTTGTCCCAGAGAGGGTATTAAAGACGCCTAGGGAAAGCATTATACCCAGTTGCTAAACGAAAAATTTGAGTATGACTGGAACAGGGAAGGCTTGGAGTCTGGGGATCCTGTGTTTGACCCTTGACCTTTAAATGATGCTGGTACTGTGGCCAAGGCAATAGTCTTGGCGAGATACAGTTGGGGAAGGCGGTGGGTGTGTCTGGGTTGACTGCTGAAATGTTGAAGGCCTCAGGCGATAGTAGTAGGTTTAGTTTTGATAAATTCGATAGCATATGAGTGTTGTGCCAGATGACTGGCTAACGAGTGTGATAGTAAATGTGTACAGGCCTAAGGAAAGGGTGATGCCCTGGAAAATGGAAATATAGAGGCATAACACTTTTGGACCCGATAATGAAGAATGGAGAGAGTCCTAGAAGGTATGATAAGGGTAAGAGTGAATACTGAGATGATGCATTTTGGGCTTATGCCAGGCAAAGAGACCAGTGATGTCATTCTCACTGTCCAGCAGCTTCAGGAAAAATATATAGGAAAGAAACAGGAGCTGTAATTTGTTTTTGTTGATTTGGAGAAGGCCTCTGACAAAGTCCCTAGGGAGGTGGTGAACTGGGCAACGAGCAAACTTAGGATTACGGAGTGGCTGGTTAGAGTGGTTATGGCTATGTATGCGAGTGCTTTCACTCAGGTGGGAAAGAATGGATATTTGAGTGATGAGTTTTCCATGAACATCAGCGTGCATCAGAGTCAGTTTGACATGGTGCCTGAAGCCCTCTCACATGACTTCAGAAATGGACTCCAATGGGAGATGTATGCTGATGATTGGATGCTGACTGCAGAGAATGAAAAGATGACAGCGGAAAGATTTAGGAAATGAAGAGACAGAATGGGTCACAAGGGTCTCAGGGTAAATGTGGATAAAACGAATGTGACGATACGAGTACCGTATCTAGGGCTGGTGGCAGGACTGTCAAAGCAGGAGTGTGGCCAAGTGTGGTTTGCCACAAGGGTGCGGGAAGTAAGTCCATCTTGTCCAGTGTTTGTGATAAGTGGGTGCATAAAAGATGTACAGGTGTAAGAGGCAGACTGAAATAATGCTGAGTTGGTGTGTGTGGTGTGTCAGAGAGAAGGAAGGAAGGAACAATGATGAACTAGCATCAAGCCACAATATGGCTAAATGGCACTCAGGCAGAAGGGAGCAAGGGAAAGAATTATATTAAATATATGATGTGAAAAGCAGTAAGAAAAGTGATAATAATGGAAGCATAAAAAATGAGAGATTCGTCTAGAAAATCAGCAAACTGTGGGAGCCGATGTAGTGAGGAAAGGAAGGGGAAAGCTGCGAAACAGTGTTGGAGAGTAAACACGCAATCATGAAAAGGTAACGGGTAGTTTGTGTCGGAGAGGGCATGAAAAGACTGTCAGGCGTGAAAGGATTATCTTGCTGGTGAGTCTCTCGAATGTGTGGAAGAGCTTGTGGCTAGGGCAAGGAGTGGCTGGAAGAAGTTCAGGGAGTTGCTGCCTCTCCTGACATGAGGGGGCTCTCCCTCTGTATTAAGGTATCTCAGCAGCATGTGTTAGGAGTATAATGCTGCATGGTAGTGAGACCTGGGAAGTAAAGGAAGAGGATAATACAGTAAAGTCCATTAACCCTTTAACCGCGGGCATTGTTTTGCCCCGACTGTCCTCTCCCACGGGGGTTTCGACCAAAATGTAAACAAACTTTAAACCTTTATAACTCTGCACAGAATAAATCTAGAGCGAAAAATAAGGTACCATTAGAAAGTACTAACCTTCGGCTTTGCAATGATGTAGGTTTCATGATTTCGTTGACTATCACTGGATGGGCAGTGCCATTAGAAGTGAGCGATCTAAAATCACTATTTTTCGCTCACACACCATTACCTTCGCTCATACACCATTACCAAATGCCAACTTCATTCTGATAATAATACTATAAAGATATATGAACACTGCACATACGATAAACACCCACTCTGTGTTCACTGAGGCAGGTAAAAGGCACTGTAATTACCCGCACTTCACTGCCACATCAGCGGTGTTGTAATCACTATTTTTCGCTCACACACCATTACCAAATACCAACCTCATTCTGATAATAATACTATAAACATATACGAACACTGCGCATATGATAAACACCCACTCTGTGTTCACTGAGGCAGGTAAAAGGCACTGTAATTGCCCGCACTTCACTGCCATATCAGCGGTGTTGTAATCACTATTTTTCGCTCAAACACCGTTACCAAATGCCAACCTCATTCTGATAATAATACTATAAACATATATGAACACTGCACATACGATAAACACCCACTCTGTGTTCACTGCGGCAGGTAAAAGGCACTGTAATTGCCTGCACTTCACTATCACATCAGCAGTGTTGTCACTCACACAGCTGGACAGATATTGATGCGTGTTTGGTCCGGGGTGGGGTGGGGGGCCCAGGGGGTGGGAGGTGGGGCCCCAGGGGGGGGAGGAGGGAGGTGGGGGTCGGCTGGAGTGAAAGAACTTAATAGCTACTCTCCCTTGAAACAATTGGCGCACAGAAAAAACACGGGGTATTCAAAATATTCACAAACATTCGAGAATGACACCCGCGGTTTGGTCCAGTTTTTGCAATGTCATTCTGGAATGACACCCGCGGTTAAAGGGTTAATCCAGAATGCAGTAGCCCACGGACCTTCCAGATCATCAGATTTTCCGGACTATCAGAAAGGTACCTGAAAATGTTCAAAACACACTCAAAAACACAATAAATCATAATTTTCAAAAATGATAGTTTTCTTTACTTACCTTTGTAGTGTAGTGCAGATGCAGGCTGTTTGAGGTGCGGAATTGGATAGTTCGGCGAACCACTTTCGGCGTTTTCCAAATGTTTCTCGATTTCTTACCCAAAAAAGCTAAAAATGACCCTGGGCTGAAAATTCCAAACCATTGGTTTTCAGAGCCATCGGATGCCGGATTATTGGAAGTTCACTGTAGTAGGCTCCAACGTACAGATATGATGATGATTAGATGAATGTGAAGTGCGTCTCTGAATGCAAGGCCTGGATGGGCGAGACTTACGATTGAAATGTTGAGAGGATGGATGGGACTGGAGTGTACGGGTGTTGTGATGAGTAGATTGTGATGGTTTGGGCATGCTGAATGGATGGAGTATGACGATTGGGTGCACATGAGAATTGTGATCATCGGGGTTAGGGCTGCAAGAAGCTGACCGAAAAAAAAAAAAAAAAAAAAAAGGGACGAGATCATAACGAGTGACCTCGAGGATAAGGGACTGAATAGGGTAACTGCCAGAGACAGAAGAGTGAAGGACCCCATTAGGTGACCAAGGCGGTGCTCATAACATCACCAGCAGGAATGTATTAAATCTTAATCCATAATCATATGCAATCCTTAGATTTTTTTCACCTCCTGACTGTGTCTGTGAGGGGAGGGGATCTTCACCATATTGGTAAATCCCACCCATCCTCCCCCTTTACTAAAGACTTGTTGAGGAGCGGTATTTGCTAGAAGGGCAGTACTGGTAGGTTCTCAGTAATTCACGTATTATTCAATTATGAGTGAGTTTTGCCAGTTATCCTGATATTTGTGAGCGGAGGTAGTCTGTAAAGTTATGCATTAAATTTTATGCCCTTTTTTTTTTCTCGATAATGTTTTATTTATATGACTTATTTATATACTTTTATATCAGTCTGCAGGTTATGCTAAATAATTTTGAGTGTTACATAGTGTAAGAAAGCTCAGTATTATTTTACAAGTTGCCAATATGCAGTTCGGGGATATTACCACCATAAATGCATATCATAATACCTAAGAATGCTAATAAACCCCAATAACCCCATTCGCAGATCTATATTTACAGATATATTGAATTTAATAAAAATGTCTGAAAATACCATACCTTGGATCTTGACTCTGCCAGACTGCGTAAAAAATGTGTGCGTTCGTACATGTGTTTCTCCTTCCATCTACCGCGCATGTGTCTTCTAGGTCTGTTTCAGCCACTCATAGGCATACTTTTGGTCACATGATGGTGTTCTACCAATCAGTTTGAAGTGCGCTCTTTGGTTAATTCAGGGTTGAAAATTCGAATCCTTCTCGCTATGGCTTCTGACGAAGTAGGACGTGATCTGTGCACCAGGTGTAATGCTGATTATTTACGTGTTATGCGTTTCTGAGTGATTTTTGTCTTCGTTTTCTGTTGAAAATGCTCCATTTCAACTCCTCAACCAGTCTAAGTTCATGATTGGAAAAGAGGCAAAATGAAGCATTTCAGACAAAAATGACGGTCAAAATCACTCAAATCTCATCAAAAACTACCAGAAAAATACACTGCACAACCTGGACCTGTGTATCTCAAAGGTAAGCATTCCGCTGCGGCAGGTTACATTAGACTAGGTTAAGTTAGGCTAGGTTAGGTTGGTTAGGTTAGGTTGCCTCTGGTTAGGTTAACTGGTTGTGCAGTAGTTTTCTGGTGGTTTTTTATGTGATTTGAGTGATTTTTGCCTTCGTTCTCTGTCGGTTAGGTTAGGTCTGTTTTGTTAGGCTAACCGGTTGTGCAATACATTTTTCTAGTGGTTTTTGATGCGATTTGAATTATTTTTGCCTTCGTTTTCTGTCGAAAATGCTTCATTTCACCTCCCCAGCCAGTCAAAGTTCACGATTGGTAAAGTGGCAAAATGAAGCATTTTCGACAAAAATGAAGGTCAAAATTACTCAAACCTCATCAGAAACTACCAGAAAAATATACTACACAACCTAGGGGGTGTGTTGGCACCTTGTAAAAATTTACTGAAAACTCTGGGGTATTTTGAATGTCTCTGAGTGGTACCACAACTGTTGTTCCTTCGAGAATGTACTAGAACCTTGGAGAAATAGGGAAAGCTATTTAAGGAGGTGGAAGAACCTGGGGAAATCAGTTTCGTTTCAGTTTTAGTTTCAATGCAGTTCAGTGATAGTGCGGCCTTATGAAAACTGTATAGCTCCGATACTTGTAAAAACAGTGAAATGTAGTTGGTATGCATTAAGCGTAATTATCTGGTGAATAAAGACCGCGAACTTGTAAAGTCAGTGTTTATTAACCACACCTGAGCCGATCTTATTGTTGGCTTGTTGCACACCGAAAGGCTGACCATAGGAAGAACAACTTACTGGGCAGCGTCCTTCCTATAGTGAACTACTGCTGTTGGAGTCTGTGGCAGTGTGGGGCGGGGATGTAACACTACTAAACGAATCACTTGCAGCAGAAAACACCATAGATAAGGACCAGGTATTACTTATTTTTCTTGAACAGAGCAATGAAAACGAATTACAAATCACGCCAGTGCCCTTTGTCGGAAATTTAGGAATAATTCCTCCCATTTTCTATTTTAGTTGGTGATGGGCAGTCGTATTTTGGAAGTATACTGTATTATCACCCAGGGTGATGGGTATATAGGATTACGTATATTTATACTATGGTTCATAATTTAGTCTTTTTCCTAGCCATGGATGGAATGTGCACATATGCATTTTTAGTTATTTGATTGGTGGATCGCCTCTGTTCTTCTCTCCAGAGGTCTAAGTTTTAGTCTCGGCTAGGCCTCGGTCAATTACGAGTCTCGAGACCTCAGTTGCTCGGGCTCTCGCCCATGCTCTCAGTCCTAATTCATTGAGTCTTAGTCTCAGATGATCTCGAGTCGAGAGAGGGGCAGTCCCAGTCATGCTTTAGTCACGCTTGGAAGCAGTCTAACCACTCTCGTGGTATAGAGAGAGAATTCGGTTGGGACAGACTGGACTGATTAATTAATTTACGACAGTGCTTCCTCCTAGATGGGAATGAACATTATCAATTCACTTTAATTTATAAATAGTGTAAATAGTAATGCTTACGTAAAAAGTACGTATTTGGTCCAGGCCGTAACCTCCAGTAATCCGCCAAGCACTAGCAACAAGCAAAATCTTCAACAACTCCGACCATATGGCAACAACCTACAAGCCTCTCCATTGCTACTCTTAAGCTAAGTAACTAAATGACCCTTAGTGACGAAAGACTGGGCGAATAATATTTCACCAGGGTTTCCAGCTTTTATTTAATGATCCTTAAATAGATCGTTTAGTTGCTTAGTAGGGAACATAACCTACACGTCGTTACGATCCAGGTGAGTCCTGGGAGTAAGACATATATATCCGGACAAATTATGTAGTGTTGTAGGCCTATTTTTGTCTTGTTTAGTGCAAGTGATTAGCCAGTTAAATATTTACGACACTACCGGGGGTATATTCTAAATTTTTTCTAATTTTTCCCCCACAAAGTGGTCCTTCGAACCGGATCGTTAACACTCCAACATGGCGACTGCTCTGGAATTAAATTATTATCGGGTGGCTTATATAGGCCACTCTCTGGTCACCTGTGACACCTTGATGTCTGTGCCTTCACCATGGCCCTTGGTGACCATGGAGATGATCAGAGTAGGGGGTGCCAGAGCAGACAAGTTTTTTGAGTACGAGGAATTTGCAGAAGTACTTAGACCTGGCTATAATTTGGTTATAGTCATGTTGGGGGGAAACGATATTAATGAGTCAACTGACGTGCAGGACTTAGTGGCTAAACTACTACAAATTAATGAGGCTATAGAAGATGCAGGTGCTAAATGAGTGATATGCACTGTAGATAAGAGGGAATGTCCACATAATCATCCTCGATATGTGGATCCCATTGTTTACAATAAGATCATGAACGCGGTTAATAAGAAAATAACCAAGGAACTAAAAGGGAAAATTATTTTGCTTGGTGGTAAGACCTGGAGGTACGAGTCATGGACCAAATTCACCCTACTTGGGAAGGAAGACGTAGATTTTGGGCCAAGGTGCGAGGAGCTATTAAATTTCATTATGATCAGTGGGTTGCTAACACAAACTAAATATGGATTAATTTTGTAGTAACCCCTAGAAGGCTTTAATTTGTAATCTAAATTTAATTGTACTATTAATTTAGTTGTTCAGATTTATGCATCATTCTTAGTATTGCTGTTTGATGCTGAATTCTTCTATGTACATTTAGTTAATTTAATTCTAGTGGTTTCATTGCTGTAGGCTACATTTAGTGATTCTATTAATTTTGATTTTCAGACTTGGTTCAATATGTCCTTGTCAAGGAGGATTGCAGGCCATAAGGCCTATGTCACCACTCTCAGTGGTAAAGTAAATGATGAATTCCAATCCTCTGACAAAGACTACACTAAACTTAAGGCCTGGAGCCAGCAATTACAGAACCAGCTGACTGTTATGGGAACACTTTATGATTCTTTATTGGAAGCCACAAAGGACGATGATGAATTTAATGAAATTTTTATAGCTAAGACTAACGAAGAAGAGAGAATTTGCCTACTAATAGCTCAAATTAATTCCTCTCTGAAAAGTGAGTCTACCCATTTAACTTGTCCAAGGGCTGAGTCGAAGCTGCCCACACTTAAACTACCCGAGTTTGATGGCACTTCGGCTAATTGGAATTCCTTCTGGGATCAATTTGTTGCCAGTATTGATTCCAGAAAAGATCTTAGTCCAGTAGACAAATTAAATCATTTAAGAGGAGTGTTAAAAGGTGACGTGAAGAAACTCATCGATGGTTTCAGTATAGAAAGTGATGGATATAGCAGTGCAGTGCAGCTACTTAAGGCAACTTTTGATAATCCTAAGAGAAATCAGCACGAACTTGCAATGCGACTGCTACACCTTAAAACTCCTATTCATACTTGTAATTCCTTGGCCGAATATAGGGCTAATCTAGAATGCACCCTTAGGAAAGTGGAAAAAATGGGGTGTGATTTAAGTAGTTCCAGTTGGCTTATCTCTCCACTAGTAATGAAAAAGTTACCCAGTAAAACTATTGAGAGAATCCAGCATGTAACAAATGAAGATTATCCCCAGCTACAGGAAATTAGGGACTCATTATTAAAAGTCATCATCATTTAGAGTCCAAAGGGCCTGAAGCTAAATCAGATTCCAGTACTGAAGGTGCTTAAACTAAAGAGAAGCCAGATAAAGTCAAATTATCTCCTAAATCAATTCCTAAGATTTACCACACTTCAGAACAAGTATCTTCACCCACATCTCCCAAGAATGCTCAGTCACAAACCTCTGCATCGGCTAGTCAGCAGCCAGCTCAGCAGCTGAAGTGTATTTTGTGTGATGGAGCACATCTGTCCAAGAGCTGTGAGGCGTATTCAGGTCGTTCTACTCGTGTAGAAAGACTCTAACAGATAGGACTGTGTGGTAGATGTACTTGTAGGCACAAGACTGATCAATGTAACTTCAATTTGAGAAGATGTGACCTTTGTAAAAAGGGGTTTCATCACAATGTCTTGTGTGATAAGCTGAATACACTTAATTCACAAATTTGCTCAGTCACTCCAACAAATCAACATACCATCTCAACTGCTTTACCGGTTGGAGCTGTTCATATTATTAAGAATAAATCTCAAATTAAAGCAAAAGTTCTTTATGACCAAGGATCACAGAGGACATTCATTTCTCAGGACCTAGTAAACAAGCTTAAATTAAAGCCTAGTGGTACGATTAATTTACAGCTGTCCGGCTTCATTAGTGAAGATCAGAGAAGAGAATATCAGCTAGTTAAGATTACTGTTAAAGCTGGCAGGAAGTACACTAGACTAGAGGCTGTGGTTAGAGACACCTTACCTAACAACATAAGAACAGATGGTCTAGAGAAGTGTTTGACCTATTTGAAAGATCAACAAATTAAAGTATCTGATCCTGGTTTGACTGATCACATAGATAAAATAGATCTCCTTATTGGTGCTGACTTCTATCCTAAATTAGTTTATGGTCTCATTAAACTCAAGGGCATAAACTAAAAGTACAAGGAGGATTAGTTGTATATGGCAATATTCCTGACAAGTTTGTAAGTACAAGGAAAGCAATTCAGGTTGCTATGGTAACGAATATATGCTTGCAGCCCTCACTAAATTCAGAAGAGCCTGACATTTCCAATTTGTGGAAAATGGATAGCATTGGCATTAAACCTAAACAGGTAACTCACGAAGAACCTTTTGTGCTTGAAAATTATAAAAAGACTGTTCAGTACTATGATGACCAATATTGGGTAAAACTTCCTTGGAAAGTCAATCGACCTAGTTTGCCCACAAATTATAAATTAGCTCTTAATCGCCTAAATTCAAATTTAAAGAGACTTAAAGGTGAAGGAGATTTACTAGATAAATATGATCAGTTAATCAAGAGTCATTTAGAAAAGGGGTTTATCGAGGAAGTTAAGCAGGCATAGGTTGGACAAAATACTCATATTCCTCATTTGGCAGTAATGAGAGACAGTAAGACTACACCTGTGCGAATAGTATTTGATTGTAGTGCCAAATTAGGCTCCCACACTAACAGCTTGAACGATTGTTTGTACACTGGTCCAACTCTAACCAAAAATCTTAGATGTGCTGCTAAAATTCAGAACTAATGAATATGCCTTTACAGCAGACATCAGCAAAGCTTTTTTACGGATAGGACTTCAAGAAGAAGACAGGGATTTCACCAGATTTTTGTGGCCAAGTAATCCTCATGATTATAACAGTTCTCTGGTAACTTAGATTTAAATCAGTCCTTTTTGGAGCCACTAGCTCACCCTTCTTATTGCAAAAGACGCTAAATTATCACTTAGTGCAGCAAAAAGAAAATATAGAAGTGGCTAACCAAATTAAAGATTCGCTATATATGGACAATCTTCAGGGGACTGTAAATACTGAGGAGGATCTAAAGAAATTTCATCTGATAGCTAACAAGATTATGCAAGAGGCTAACATGCCATTGCAGGAGTGGACATCTAACTCCACTGAAATAAATTCTGATTCTGAAGTCTGTAATAAAATATTAGGATTGTGGTGGGATCCAGACATTGATGTCCTTAATGTAAAAAATGTAGAGTGGGATACAGTTGATAGCAAAAGATCTTTATTAAGTAACTTTAGTAAAATTTTTGATCCCCTAGGACTAATTTCTCCCCTAACTATTCCTTTAAAAATTCTAATTCAACAAACATGAACCAGAAAATTAGGCTGGGATGACTCTTTACCTACAGACTTGCTAGAGAGTTGGGAAACCCTCTCAAAAGAATGCAACAACCTAGCAAGTGTTAAATTTCCGAGAATGGTGGGAAAAGAAGGTTCTTCCTATGATTTACATCTGTTTTGTGATGCTTCACCCAAGGCTTATGGAATAGTTGCTTACATCAGTAATTATGAGGATGTTCCTATAATTTTATCTTCTAAGGCAAGAGTAGCTCCTCTAAAAGGTAAAACTTTACCTCAGTTAGAACTAACAGCCATGTATGTAGCAGTCCATTTTGGGGTGTATATCAGGAAGACCTTAAGTAATATAAAGATTAATACCACCTGAATTGGTCAGACAGTGAAGTAGCCCTTCAATGGGTAGTGAACAATAAAAGTAACATCTTGTATGTCAAAAATCGAGTACAAGATATGAGAGATGCTGATCCTGACTGTTATTATCTCCATCTCACAACTAAAGATAACCCAGCTGATTTGTTAACTAGAGGCCTAACTTATGATAAATTTATAAATAGTGACTCCTGGTTTCATGGTCCGGAATGGTTGAATAATAAAGATCTTTGGCCAGAACAGAAATTTAAGACGAAGATGGAGCCTAATGCGCTGACTGTCCTAGAAGTTAAGGAAAAAGAACTTGAACCCTTGTTTGATCCGGAAAGAGTTGGTAGTTGGAAGAAGTTAATAAAGATCACCAGTTTGGTTTTCCAATTTTGGCAAAAGATTAGGGGGAACAAAACTCTAAACCTAATGAAACCCCAACAATATTGGTTGCTATACTTACAGAAGAGTAGCTTCCCCGAAGTTTACCAATATTTTCAGAAACCACTTGTAACAAGGATGCCAGATTTGGTTAAGAGTTTAAACTTATTTGAGCACAATGATTTGATCAGATGTATTGGTAGGCTGGACCAAGCTGGTCTCCCCTTTCACACTAAATTTCCACTGTTGTTGCCTAGACAGCAACATTTGACGAAATTATTGGTCCTATATGCTCATGAAACCACTTTGCATGGTGGTGTTTCTGATACATTGTGCAAATTGCGAGAAAACTTCAGGATCCCTAAAGGCCGACAAGTTGTGAAATCTACAATTAAATCCTGCTATACATGTAAGAGGTTAGAAGGACGACCGTATCATTATCCTTCACCACCACCCTTACCTAAAGAGCTGGTGGAAGAAGCTAGACCCTTTGAAATAATCGGTTTAGATTATACAGGCTATATGGAAGTCTTGAAACCAGACACCCTACAAGAGCAAAAGGTGTATGTGGTACTGTTTACTTGCGCTGTCACCAGGGCAGTTCACTTGGAGTTGGTCGCAGATTTAACTGCCGAAACTTTTTTGAATGCTTTTAGGAGATTTGTGTCGAGAAGATCTTGCCAGAAATTAATTATCAGTGACAACGCTTCTAATTTTAAATTAGGATCCGAACTTCTACATCAGGTCCTGCAGAGTGCGGAAGTCCAAGATGAATTCACCAGCAGAGAATGTGAGTGGAAATTCATACCGTCGAGAGCTCCATGGTTCGGTGGTTTCTATGAGAGACTAATAGGCATAGTAAAAGGGTGTCTTAAAAAGGTATTATTCAGAAAACCAGTAAACATGGATGATTTACACACTATAATTACGCAAGTGGAATGCCGTGTTAACAACCGCCCCTTAACGTATGTCCTTAACAGCCTCGATGAGCCAGAAGCCCTCGCTCCTCATCTTATTTGTGGATATCGATTGGACTCCTGGCCTGCAATAACTACGGCACCCTGTGATTTGGATCCCTCTTACGTTGAAGCTGATAAATTGAACGCTAAGTACCATCAGTTATCCAAATTGATTAACAAATGGCAGGATTCATGGAAAACTCAATATTTGTCATCCCTTCTTGATAAACATGTATGCCAAAAGTCGGCTAATAAAACGGATGTTGATATGAAGGAGAGGGATGTAGTGTTAATTCACACTGATAAGTCAAGGAATAGTTGGCCATTGGGGAAAGTTATTGAAAGCTATCCGGATAAGCAAGGGATAGTTCGTACAGTGAAGTTAAAGACGGCCCAAGGCCTTGTACTCAGGACTATCAATAAATTATATCCATTAGAAACAGCCGTGAGTTCCCGTCCGGAGGCGCTTAATACAGCACTCGGGGACGTTACTCATGGCCGTAGGGATACAGATGTGGGAAGCTCAGATAGACCACAGCGGGGAGCCGCACAACGGTTCCGAGCTCACCTGGGGGAGTTAATTAAACTGGGTGATGTTTAGATTTCTTGGCCCCCAGGATGTCGGAAATTTAGGAATAATTCCTCCCATTTTCTATTTTAGTTGGTGATGGGCAGTCGTATTTTGGAAGTATAATGTATTATACGTAACCCAGGGTGATGGGTATATAGGATTACGTAAATTTATACTATGGTTCATAATTTAGTCTTTTTCCTAACCATGGATGGAATGTGCACATATGCATTTTTAGTTATTTGATTGGTGGATCGCCTCTGTTCTTCTCTCCAGAGGTCTAAGTTTTAGTCTCGGCTAGGCATCGGTCAATTACGAGTCTCGAGACCTCAGTTGCTCGGGCTCTCGCCAACGCTCTCAGTCCTAATTCATTGAGTCTTAGTCTCAGATGATCTCGAGTCGAGAGAGGGGCAGTCCCAGTCATGCTTTAGTCACGCTTGGAAGCAGTCTAACCACTCTCGTGGTATAGAGAGAGAATTCGGTTGGGACAGACTGGACTGATTAATTAATTTACGACAGTGCTTCCTCCTAGATGGGAATGAACATTATCAATTCACTTTAATTTATAAATAGTGTAAATAGTAATGCTTACGTAAAAAGTACGTATTTGGTCCAGGCCGTAACCTCCAGTAATCCGCCAAGCACTAGCAACAAGCAAAATCTTCAACAACTCCGACCATATGGCAACAACCTACAAGCCTCTCCATTGCTACTCTTAAGCTAAGTAACTAAATGACCCTTAGTGGCGAAAGACTGGGCGAATAATATTTCACCAGGGTTTCCAGCTTTTATTTGAGGATCCTTAAATAGATCGTTTAGTTGCTTAGTAGGGAACACAACCTACACGTCATTACGATCCAGGTGAGTCCTGGGAGTAAGACATATCCGGACAAATTATGTAGTGTTGTAGGCCTATTTTTGTCTTGTTTAGTGCAAGTGATTAGCCAGCTAAATATTTACGACACTACCGGGGGTATATTCTAAATTTTTTCTAATTTTTCCCCCACACCCTTCACTGCTTCCCACTCTTCCTCGCACTCCTCCTTGATCCTCTCCTCCTCTCCGCCCACACATACGTCTAAAACCCTGGGACACTTGTTGGACCACACTGCTACATTCCTTGTGATAAAATCCCAAGACAAACAAGGCAAACACAATGTGCTTGATGGTGTGCCAGGTCAGTGCTTGCAGCCATGCCCTTTCCATCCCAACCCACAGGGGCCAAGACAGGCTAGGACCACATATGTAGCTCTGTGGCTAGGACGGAAGGCATGCACCAGCCGCAGCGCCTCATAATAAAACAAAAAGGCCATAAGCCAGTGACAGGCGAACTGCCCTAGCCCTATTATCAATCTAGTCAACATTAAACTCAAAATAAACCGTTCATTTCTTATACAGCAGAAACCATACAACAAGATAAATTAAGTCCACTACAAATTGTGCCGAGGCCTCATCAAAGCTCCTGCTTTCCAACCTAGGAAAATCTACCAACCCCGTTTTCTGCTCCTCAAACTCTGCCATCGGCTCTCTCTGTCTCTCAGCAATGTACTCTCTACTGAGCTCTATAGTATGGAATGGCTTTCTCATGGGTAGCACCACACCACAAAGCCAACCAGGAGACAGGACGTGTGTGCTGGGCAATCCCCAGGTCCTGTCCTCTCCCCTTACTGTTATTTAACCAGCCCATACACCACTGACCAGGCTAATGTATGGCCCGGCCTGCACTATAGGTGCAGGGAATCTTGAAATGAACGAACGAATGGGTAGCACCACGTAGGCCTAGTTTGTGTGACAGCCGCCAGGGGCCCATGGCGGCGCTGATGTTGTTTATATAAAGTACATCACCGACGCCTGTGTCTTTTGAAATCAGCCGATAATCCAGAAAATATAGTGCCATGGCCCACTGCTTAGCTTCTGTAAGCAACAATGAAACAGAAACAGCAAGCTAAGAACAGTGATCCAATGGGGTGCTTCTGAAAAGCCTAGTATTCCGTCAGATGGCTCCACTGTAGCAGTAAACACCTTCCCGCGCTGTTTTAAAAGCATAATTTTATTTGTTAAATATTTACACTGTTGTGTGAAATTGTGAATCATGGTTATGTCATATGCCGTAATATAAATAATACAAATAGAACACGAATATATAACTTATCATGAATTGTTTATATTTATCATAAACTGAAATTAAAATATCACTGATGGCATGTGATGGCAATCCGCCATTTCAGTGGTCCTATATTATTTAATTTCTGCTACATTTAGTGCAAGTTAGATTCTTAATACATAGTTTGTTCAGTGTGTAAGGTACGCCTAGTGGGTATCTTGACTCATCCAGTCTCTATGTAGGCAGAAATTTAATGTTGAGTAAATACTGGCATTCACCATCATAAATCATCCGGTCCGAGGAACCGTCCCAAAACCAAGATCGTTTACGCGTCATTTTTTGCCCGGTCTCACCGAGGACAGACGACTGTGGAAGGTAAACAAGCCAAGACATTCTGGAGGCGACAAGTGGTGGTGTTTCAATGTGGCGGCCAAAGCTACACGCTCGCTGCGGAGATACCCTCTCCATATTATAGTGCTCAGTGGTACTCTCCCACGATTCTTGGCGGTGTGATACTCAGCAAAGTTTTCTGGTATACCGGAAGACAGGAAACACTCAGGTTGGATGACAAAATTGGCTGAGGTACTGTACGCGCGTAAAAACTGACCACCTTTTAAGAACTTGACCTCACCGTTCCCGTCCCGGGGCAACAAGTTGTCCAGCCATTCTGTATCAGTAAACGCCAGTGCCTCACAGACACTTTCGGGGAACTGCGGCACGGTCTTTAAAATTAGTGTAAAAAAAAACAAAAATGCTTGCTACCATATAAATAAACCTTATGAGATCAAAGACTTTTAACAAGTTTTATATTACCTTTTTCCTTTATTTTTTTGGTCTAGCTGGGTCTTGACTATTATCAGTAGTGATTACGGTGCTATTGCAGCGCTCAATCTCCTCTTCACGAAAAAACTTTAGAAGCAAAGATTATCATCCAGCACGCCCGCACTTCCAAGAACGTTCGTCATATTAATTACTGCCCGGAACACGTAATGGCTCGTAAATTTTATAGTCTGAAATTTATCGACATAAGATCGAAAATACTGCAGCAGAGTTTGAATTTTTAACAGACCCCGTTGTTAATATTCACTGCTTTATGATGACAATTATATATATATATACAGTGGAACCTCGGTCCTCGAACGTCTCGCATGTCGAACAAATCGGACCTCAACCAAAAATTTCAAGAAATTTTTGCTCCAGAGGTCGACCAAAATATCGGACCTCGACCAACCTGAACGTAGCCAAACGAAGAGAAGCTGGCCGACGGAGAGTCACGCGTCCACCTTTGTTGTTCGTCAACGTGGTCGTTCTGCTTTGCTTCACATTTTTCTTGATTCAGTGCAGTATTAGCCCCTAATAATGGCTCCAAAGAAAGCAAGTTCATCCAGTACAGCTACTGGCAGTGAAAAGAGGAAAGTAGTGGGGAAAATAATTGAAGAAGTGGAAAAATTATTGCTTATCTTCATCAATGAGAAACAGTTAGCAGGAGACAGTGTTAGTGAGTATATAATTTGTGAAAAGGCAAGAGAAATATACAGTCACCTCGTCAAGGAAAGCACTGGTACCAGTGCTGAAACTTAAATAGGTAAGCATCTGGGGTCTTGGAACGGATTAAAGTGATTTACATTATTTCTTATGGGGAAAATTAGTTCGGTCCTCGACCAATTCGGTCCTGGAACAGCCTTCCAGAACGGATTGTGTTCGAGGACCGAGGTTCTACTATATATATATATATATATATATATATATATATATATATATATATTTTGCCAGACGCCTCAATCCCGTACGAGGTGCCACAAACAAATCTCCTCCATGTCGCCCTGTCCCCTGCCATTTCACTGCCCTGCTCCCAAATCACACACTCCTCTCTCATATACCTCTCCACTCCATCCCACCATCTCATCCTCGGCCTCCCCCTACCTGTCCACCCCTCCACCCCACTCACATACACTCTCCTCGTCAGTCTCTCACTCTCCATCCTCTCCACATAGCCAAACCACCTCAGTGTGTTCCTCATAACGCTTCCTATCACATCCACATCCACACCACAACGCTCCTTTATATCCTCATTTGTCAGCCTGTCTCTTCATGTGACTCCACAGGCTCCACTTAAATAACTCATTTCCACTGCTCTCACTCTTGACTTGCGTCCTTCCAACAACGTCCAAGCTTCACTTCCATACGATAGAGTTGGAATCACAATACTGTCATGTAGTAACTTTTTCATTTCCATGCTCACTTCCCTGTTTCTTATCACTACTTTCAAGGAGCCAGCAACCTTTCTTCCTTGTTGTACCCTTTCAAGCACTTCACCCTCCAAACCTCCATCCTTACTCATCACACTCCCCAAGTACTTAAACGTACTCACATTTTCCACTTCCTCACCATCCAACCTCACTGTACATTCACTGACTTCATCTCTCTCAAAGACCATTACTTTACTCTTCTACATTCACCTTTAGATTCCGTTTCTTACACACTCTTCCAAACTCATCCACCAAGCCTTGCAGCTCCCTCTCGTCTTCACTTAACAACACAGTATCATCTGCAAACAACAGTACCAGGATTTTCCAAACACTACCCTCTCTCACTAGGGCCACTCCGACATCCACTGCCCTACCTTGTATCTCTTTTATTACCCCTTCCATGTACAGATTGAACAACCATGGAGACATGACACATCTCTGTTTCAACCCAACCTTCAAAGAGAAAAATCCACCCAGTTCACCATCCACACACACTGCAGCCTTAGCACCATCATACATACTCTTCACAGCATTCGACAACTTCACATCTACTCCATATATTCTTAATACTTTCCACAATCCTTGTCTATCCACCCTGTCATATGCTTTCTCTAAATCCATGAAGGCCACATACAGCTTCTTTCTCTTCTCCAGAAACTTTTCCACTAAAGATCTAAGAATGAATATCTGATTACACAACCTCTTCCCTTCATAAAGCCTCCCTGTTCTTCTCCAACTAATTCCCCTGTTATTTTCCTAACTCTGTCAATAAGTATCCTACCCTACACTTTTCCTGTTACACTAAGAAGACAAATGCTCCTATGATTACCACACACTTCTTTTTCTCCTTTTCCTTTGTACAAGGGAATAATTTTACTTGACTTCCAATCCTCCGGAACTCTACCTTTCTCCCAGGCCAATCTGCCCATCTTCCACATCCATTCTACTACTATCTCTCCCCTATGCTTCCCCATTTCACCACACACTCCATCAATTCCTGGGGCTTTCCCCATTTTGACTTTCTTCATCACTTCCACAACTTCTGTCCTACAGATTTCTTCCTGTCTTCTCACATGTCTCCTTCTCTCAGCCATTCCCCAGCCACTTATACTCGCATTACTTCCATTCTCTATGTTCAACAATTCCTTAACGTGTTCTCTCCATCTGCTCACTTTTTCTCCTTTCTCCACTAGTAATCTACCATTTTTATCTTTCACTCCCCTACTAACTTCACTGCCACCCTGTCTTACTCTCTTCACCTCTTTCCAGAACATTTTCTTAGTCCCTCCACTTTACACTCAGAGTCCTTCCAAATTCCTCATCCGCTTTCTTCTTAGTCTCTCTTACTAATCTTTTCACCACTTTCTTCCTTTCTACATATAACTCTCTCTTCGGCCTCTCAACTTCCACGCCCCTATTGCTCATCCATTCATTGCATGCTTTCTTTTGTGCCACAGCCTGTCTCACCTCTTCATTCCACCATGCTGTTCCTTGCACCCCCTTCCGTCTTCTCTTCACCCCACACACCACATCACATGCTGCACATATTTCTTATGTGAACACCTTGCACACATCTTCCACATCCTGAATCTGCTCCAATTCATATTTACCCTCTTGTTCCACCACATCGCTCTTATATTCTGCCTTTTTCTCATCCTCTTGTAACCTTTCCACTCTCCTTGCAACTACTCCTTCCTCCCATCCTTCCGTTCTTCTATTTCTCCATCTTACTTGGATCTTGATTCTGGCCATCACCAAGTAGTGGTCAGAAAGTCCACTCCCCCAACCTCTATAAGCTCTTGCATCCATTACACATTTTCACATCCTTTCATCCACATACACATAATCAGTCATTGCCAGATGAAGTGCGAACTGTGAAAGACTTCCTAGCGTATACTGCACTTGATCTTTCGACCCCGATTTCTAATTAGCTTCATATTCTTTGGTCGTGTGTGTTATCAAGAAAAACACAAATAAAAACGCGATAATATATAAATGTTTAAACATGATGGAGAGAAATGCACCGGAAAAATGAGCATAAACTATTTAATTGTGTAATATTTTGGTCTACATTGAGACTGCCTATCTGAGGCTTTGTGTAGCCCGAAATAACCAGAGGAATAGAAAACAGGCTTTTTCCTGTGTCGCTCCTCCCTTCATCAAATATACACACTCATACTTATATTCCAGTCACAGTAGCTCAAGCAGCAGTCCAAATCATGATATGGCCTGTATGTTCCACTATGTTCCTGAGTGGCTGTAGAAGTGAAGTGCATTAAGCGAGTCCATCATCACAGGGAATAAACCTAGGGTTTCAACAAGCAGTCCATTATAATAGTTGCCAATTAATAGATTAACGCTTCTCAAATACTTAATCTGCCTGCCGTGTTTCAGGTCGTGGTCGAGAAATAATTAATGTCTAAATATGCATGTGATGCACTTCTTCTTAGTTCATTCCTTTTAGAATAAAATGTCTGTCCCATTTTGCTTTGGCTAACCACCTCGTAGTGTCTTCTTTATCATATCACTTCAGCTTACGCAAGATCATTATATTCAGCTGAAGATTAGAACAGAATGACGAGGGCGTTAATGTCATCATTAGCCCATCCATGGTCAAAACAACACTAGCAGAGTATTCCAGCTAAGGCTGGATGATTTAATTCAGCTGCGAGTGAGTCAGAGAAGTCAGAGAGTTAGGTAATATTGCGTTAGATGTGTAAATGATGTTTAATCCTTGTTCAAAGTTTACCAAAAAGAAAATCTAGATATCTAGTTTGATCACACAGTGGCCAGAGGAGCCACTGAAGAGCCTCCACAGTCGAGTGACCCTAGTCTCAGGACCTCAGGCTCGGCAGCTTATGGCTTTCTAGTACACTTTCCTCAACGAAATGTCTAGAATATTATATCTCATTCGCTTCTATGTTTTTATCTTTCTCATATCAACAAAGATCACGTAAATATGCCAGGCTATATCAATGCATCAGATTCATAAATAGACTGATAAGAAAGAAGTTACTAGGTTTTCCATCAGACGTATTTCACTAAAAGTAATGGCACATTCAGTATTACAAATCTACTTTTTAATGTTTTCGGTCTTTCTGGTGTCTTCCTTCTGGAGCACTGCCAGACTGGCTGGAACTGTCCCTAGTTCCTATATGCCACTGGGCACGTCATCCTCTGTATTTCAGAATTTCAACTTTCCAGAGGCTTCTTCAGCAGACGATGTTTTTCTCTTCCAGAGTGTAGGTAAGAATGGCTGTATTTATTTATTTTTTTTTATTTATTATTATTATTTTTTTTTTTGAGGACGGGGAAGTATTACGAGGAGAGGGATGGGTGAAGCGACGTAGGAAGGTATGAAGGTCAGTAGAAGTAGAAAGTCTGTGGGCAAGCCACCTTGATAATTTTTAAAATTATTATTTTCAGGTATGCAGCTTTAGTACCCTTCCACCAGATCACCCGTCAGATGTCCGAGTCTTGGTGTGAGCTGTGACTGGCCGTTGCAGTCACATCATATGTGACTTCATTATTTCCGGTCATGGCTTTGTTAAATGAAGATCACTTCATACTTGAAAGGGTTTGTAGATCTTACAGTTGAATGTTAGGGGATGATGAAAGCTCTTTTACAATAAAGGCTTCCAGAATGGGGAGGCGGAGGGCGTCTGTGCAAATAGAGAGAGCTTCAGTATTACTTTCAAGGACTTCCTTTTCAATGTGATACCGTGTTCTTGGTTATGATGGTTTCTATGGGCTCCTGTGTAGAGGTAGCATATCAGGCGGCGAACTAACTTCACTGTGGTCATGCCTAAATAGGAATATGAGAGTGCTTCACAGTTCCTTTATATGCAGGTGTACCTGTACCGTATACGACATGAGACTTTTGAAGTGTCCATATCCTGATGGAGACTATTCCTCAGCAGAAGTTAGCTTGTTTTCTTGGTTTTGCAGTATATTATGAGGTTGATTTGGCTTCAGGGTTGGTCGGTAGCGCATTTTTCTTGATGATCTGCTTGATAATGTGTTCGTCCTCCTTGTATGCTGTAAAGAGTGTGGCTCTATAAAAGAGCTTTATTTCTTCATGTTTAAGTCTACTGCTGTTTAAACCTCTGCACCTTTTATCCAGTATTTTCTTGGTTAATATTTCCATGTCTTTACCTGAAAGTCTGTTCTTTATGAGTACTTGGGAGGCTCTTTCTATCTCATGGTGTCCGTCTGTCCAGGTAGAACAGTGGGTGAGTACTGTTAGAATTTGAGCACCGATGGTAGAATTTTTATATCTTTGTGGGCACTCACTATCGCCTTTGAGGCAGTGTCTGAGGTTGGTGGGCTTGATATATGCGTCATTGTTGAAGGTCTCATTTGTTTTCTGACAAGAACATCAAGAAAAGGCATGATTCAAAATTTCTCACGCGAGTGAAGTTCAATCCTGAAGCTTCCTTGAAGCGAAGAAGGAGTTTTTCTATGTCATCGTCATTCCTAACCTTGAAGACGATATTATTGACAGTCAAGTGCCCAATGGCAAACAGGAACAATGGACACCTCCTCGCCTACTACAGCGCTCCAGAAAGAAGCTATCAGAAAGAGTAAAACATTGCAAAGCATTGTAATGTTGAATGAGGCATCACTTTCAACGAAATAAAAAATTTATAGATCGCAAAGTGAGCAGTCAGTTCCCAGGCAGGAGATTTTATTCTGTTCTTTATTTATCTGTTCCTGCACTTCTCATTTTTCTTGCCCAGGTACTACTGTACCGGAAGTTTGCTTCATACAGAGGGCTTTTCCCTGTGTTTTACAGAAATAGTTCGTCCATATGAAAGCAAACCATTTGTTCGAGGGCTCTTGACTTAGAGTATTTCCGCTAGGGCTTTCTGTTCTTTTAAATCTTTCTCTCCCTCTCACTGTTTATCAATGTCCGTCCATGTACTTCATATATGTCTAAGCATCATATATATAGTACACACACACACACATATATATATATATATATATATATATATATATATATATATATATATATATATAAAGTGCTTGTGGCCCTTTGGGCCTTCTCGCACTTGCTCATGCAAAGTAGTCCTGTATCTGACTATGGTTCTGTAGGAAAGTTTGAGTAGTGAGAATTTTTGTTCATAAATGTTTAATATGTGTCTTAGTAAGGATTTGTGACTTGGGTGGACATCCGTCATCAAGTAGGTTTACCGGCTATGACGTCATCAATAATGGCGGCTGCTCGATCACGAAACCTGTCTTATCTCTGTTAATATTTTTACTATTTGCTTCAATTTTTTTTTTATTTCCACAAAGTTAACCTTTGGGAAGTTAAAAGGAGATGTATAAGTGATGATCTTTACAAATACATCTTAAATAAATTTATTTAAGAGTATTAATTCTAATATTTTCATATTAGAGTTTAGAGATGAAAGTCAACAGAATGTTCAGATATGTCTTGCAAAAAGGTAACCCATTTGATATAATTCCTAATCCATTGCACAATCTTATCACAAAAGAACTGGTTTCACAAGATACTAAGAAACAGATTTTGAATGCTTTTCACACTGGAGGTGATTTGTATTCTACACAGCGCAAAGCAAGGTATGAAGATAAACGAACAAGGATCTCAAGTACAATCCACAAAGTCATGCTACCAGCATTCGATAGCAACAAAACACGAAGTACAGGTCTCAAACAGACATCTGTGAAAAAGAAGTCAACAACTTCAGCTCACCGTATGATACAAATAGCTCAAGCTCGTGGATATGACATGCAGGAGCTGTTCCGATTTGATCTATCTGATAGCTGCTCACTATTTGATGAACAAGAGCTACTTAAAAAAAACACAAAAAAGTGCATTGTTAAAAGAGCTGGAAACCTCTTATTGTAGCACCAACAGTGATCAATTGTTCCAGTCTGATGAGGAGACTTGCTACGTTGTGGATGTCATGAATTCCTTACGAAAAGTTATGACAAGTGAAAAGAAAACCTTTGGTGGAGCAGCTTCTGCTTTCTCTTCAAATGTTCAAGGCATCATAAAGGACTGTGGCAGAGTCTATTATGTTTTTGACAGTTATCATAAGCTGTCACCAAAACAACCTGAGAGAGTACAAAGGCAGAGTACAGGAATTGTTATTGATATCAGTCATATTTCTGAAGAGGTGCCAGTGCCTATCCAACTTAACAGTTTTGGGGGATCATCGAGAAACAAGCTGATACTACAAGAGTTCACTGCCAATACACTAATATCTTCTTTGACTCGGACACCATGTGCTACTAACCACACATTTAGTGCTTTTTCCAATAATGAAGAAGAGGAAATAACATTTAACTGTATATCAGTGCAAAATGGTAGGCAAGTAAAGCATCCAGAGATAAACTGTTTGTCAGTTGAGGAAGCTGACTTTAGAATGATGATTCATGCAAAACATGCATCCCAACATGGCTTTACAAAAATTGTTCTTGTTAGTGCTGATACTGATGTAATGGTATTAGCTTTGTTTCACTGGCCTTCTCTTCATCAACTTGGTTTACGAGAAATGTGGGTGCGTACTGGAGTTGGCGATTCCACAAGGCTTTTGCCTATTCATGTTATTCATAAAAACATGGGTCGAGACTTATGCTCTCTGCTTCCCGCCATCCATGCATTATCTGGATCAGATTACACAAGTAAGGTTGGGACCAAGAAAGCAGCTCTTAATATTGCAACAAGAACATATTTGGACAATTTTGGAGTGTCTCATGATCCAGAAGATGTAGCCAAAACCCTCCAGTCTGCAGAAGAATACTTAGTACAGTTATTACGAAAAGGATCACCTTGCAAATCTTTAGAGGAACTCAGATTGTGGCTGTACCATCATGGAAAAGACACAAGCATTGAAGACTTGCCACCCACAAGCAGAAGTGCCAAGGGACACTTGTTGAGGTCATACTTTTATACATATCTTCAACATCACTGCATTGGAAACATGTTTGCTCACTTAGATCCTTGTGAATTCGGTTTTGAAGTAGAAGAAAATGGCTTGGTACCACAAACCAATTTACAGAAATATCCCAGTGACTTTATTGGGGCATGTAGCTGTGTAAAATGTGCCAAATGCTCATGTATTTGCAGGGAAAATGAAGTTACCTGTTGCTCCTTTTGCAAGTGTAGGAGTGTAAAAGGGTCTGATACAACTTGCAAAAACCCTTTTTGATAGCATATGTATATGTCTGTAAAACAATCACTATTTTGTAAATATCATTTTTTGTATAACTGTAAAGGGGTCTAAGACCACTTGCAAAAACCTTTTTTGATAACATATACACATGTCTGTAAAACAATCACTATTTGTAATATTATTTTTTGTATAATTAAAAAGAGGTCTGATACAACTTGGAAAACCCTTTTTGATAACATATACGCACATGTCTGTAAAACAATCACTATTTGTAGATATTATTTTTGTATAATCATATGATATCACTTTATGTACAGTATTGAGAAGAACTGATGCATTACATATATATAAAAGTAAAAAAAAATGTTCAAGACAGAAAGAGTTATAAATGCATTCTTATTTAACTTCTACATACTAATAACAACACACTGACCCAATTTCCAAGCAAATAGTAAAAATATTAACAGGGATAAGACAGGTTTCGTGATCGAGCACCCGCCATTATTGATGACGTCATAGCCGGTAAACCTACTTGATGACGGATGTCCACCCAAGTCACAAATCCTTACTAAGACACATATTAAATATTTATGAACAAAAATTCTCACTACTCAAACTTTCCTACAGAACCATAGTCAGATCCTGGATTAGGGGGCTCTCACGCTGCGCGCTTGCTTTCCCGTGGCTCGAATAGACTCTATTTCTAAAAGTCCTGGTACCAAATGAACTCTTTTCTGAACCAAACTTTGATCGCTCTTAACTCTAAAAAATCATCAGTCAAGATGGGACCAAGTTTTACAACATCAGCGAATTTTCTGCGATTTTCATGCTAATTTTGGTGCACCAGGACACCTCCATACCAAAGAAAGGCGCTCTCATCTCGCTTTGGGAATGGAACCCAAGTTGTCAGCACGCAAGTCCGAGATATTAACCACTCGGCCACGGCAACTGACCAGGCGCCGGGAGCTGCGTTTTTTGGTCAAAATTTGATTGCTCATTATATATAGTAAAAGTTTTTCAGTCGTGATGGGACAAAGTTTTTTCATATCAAAGAATTTTTTGCGATTTTTGGGCCAATTTTGTTGCGATTTGAATGTGTAGTTTTGGCTGCCCAAGATACACAGACACACAGACATACGGCTTCTGCTATCCATCTATCTATCTATATCTATCTATCTATCTATCTATATCTATCTGTCTATATCTATCTATCTATATCTATCTATCTATCTATCTATATATATATATATATATATATATATATAATGGCGAGTTTGACTTGAACAGGGAAGGTTTGGAGTCAGCGGATCCAGCGTTTTGCCCATGGCCTTTGATTGATGCTGCTATTGATGTGAGCAGGGCAACAGGTAGGATGCATGTGATAAAGTCGCCAGGTGTGTCTGGGTTTAATGCTGAAATGCTGATGGCCGCAGGAGATATAGGAGTAGGGTTAGTTACTGATTTGGTAAATGCGATTATGTATGAATGTGTTGTCCCAGACGGCTGGATGATGAGTGTGGCTGTAAATGTGTAGAAGCGGAAGGGCGATGCCCTGGAAAGAGATCATAGAGGCATAAAATTTTTGGACCAGACAGTGAAGGTAGTGGAGAGAATTCTAGAAGGTACCATTAGAGAAGGAGTGAATTTTCATGAGATGCAGTTTGGTTTTATGCCAGGCAAAGGAACCAAAGATGCCATATTCATTGCTTGACAGCTTCAGGAAAAATATATAGAAAAAAAAAAGGGAGGGATCTGTACTTTGTTTTTGTTGATTTGGAAAAGGCCTTTGACAGAGTTCCTAGGGAGGTGATGAAGTGGGCAATGAGAAAGATTAGGACCGAGGAGTGGCTAGTTAGGATGGTTATGGTTATGTATGTGGGTTTTCGCACCTAGTGACAAAGAATCGAGATTTAAGTGACGAGTTTTCCGTAAATATTTGTGTGCATCAGGGTCAGTCTTGAGCCCCGTATTGTTCATCATTAATGCTTGAAGCCCTCTCAAGTGACTTCAGAAATGGACTCATGTGGGAAATGTTGTATGCCGATGATCTGGTGTTATTACAGAAAATGAAAGAGGGTCGGAGGAAAGATTAAGGAAGTAGAGAGATGGTATGAGGTACAGAAGGCTGAGAGTAAATATAGATAAAACAAAGGTGATTGTATCTAGGGCTGGTGGCGGTACTGTCAGAGAAGTAGAGTGGCCATGTGCGGTTTGCCACAAGGGCGTGGGAAGTAATTCCATCTTGTGCAGTGTTTGTGATAAGTGGGTGCATAAGATATGTAGTGGCATTAGAGGCAGACTGCAAGATAATGCTAATTTCACGTGTATGGCGTGTCAAGGAGAGCATGTGAAGAACGTCAGGTGTGATAGGATTGATCTTTATGGTAGGTCTCTTTGAGTGTGTGGAAGAGTTTTGTTTCTTGGGAGACATGTTATGTGCTGGAGGTAAGGCTGGAGTGAGGAATGGTTGTAAGAAGTTCAGGGACTTGTCACCTCTCCTAGCACTGACAGGGCTCTCCCTCCGTGCGAAGGGAACTACTTATGCGACATGTGTTAGGAGTTTAATGATATATGGTAGTGAGACCTGTTCAGTGAAGGAAGAGGATATTCGCAGGTTCAAGCGTAGTGAAATGACAATGATTAGGTGGACGTGCAGTGGATCCTTGAATGCAAGACTTGCAGGGGTGGGGGATTAGGATTACGATGGAAGAGCTAAGAGGGAGTATGGGACAGGAGTGTATGGGTGTTGTGATGGGGGAGGTAGATTGATATGGTCCGGGCTTGTGAAGAGGACAAGGGATGACAACTGGGTACAGAAAGTGAGAAGTGTAAACGTTCAAGGTAGAGTTGCAAGAGGCAATCTGAAAAAGACATGGGATGAGGTCAAAGAGTGTTACCTCCTGGATAACGGACTGAAGAGGGAGGCTGCCAGAGATCAAGTAGTATGATGAGTCACCATTAGGTGACCAAAGCCGACGCATGCAAGCATGATGGAGCCTTTATAATCGAAACGAAACGAAACGTAAACGAAACTAGTCGTTTCAGTGTAAGTGTGAACATGTGTATTACCCTGCTTTTACTTGTAAGTGTGACAGCAGATGAACTTCAAGTGACGTTTTACAATATTCTCATTTAATGACGCTATAGCACAACTAAACTTTGATCTCTGTAAAGTGTATGTTGTGGCTGGCAAAACCTATTATTAATTCACCTTAAAATGGAGTTCCTTCATTTTTCTGTTTGCCTTTACCGTCATAATTTAGTCCTCCGTCACTTCTTACCCCTTCACGGAGAGGGATTTTCCTCCTGAATAAAAACATCAGACGTTACCCAGAAGAGCTCATAATTTCTAGTTCTCAGCCAATGAAATGATCAATAGTCTACCAAGCAATGGAAATATTAAGGATTGTATTTACTGGCTACTGACAATTAATTTTAGCAGAGGAGGTAAATGATCAGTATTCCCGATTTAGCTTCTCGTAATCTTATTCCCTTAATAAAAAATCAGCTTCGAAGGGCCAGGCTGTGTTAATATATACTAAACAGCAGCAAGACAAAAATCTGAATTATTATCATTGGCTAACTTTCACTTTTTCTTGGATATTAATTCTAAAAGTACATTTCTTGTCATTGCACGAGTATGAAGTATAATTCTAATGTGTGTGTGTGTGTGTGTGTGTGTCTGTCTGTCTGTGTGTGTGTGTGTGTGTTTGCGTGCGTTCGTGCGTGCGTGTGTGTGTGTAATTCACCGGGTCGGTCAGGATCACTTGATGGTCGTGATCGTCATCTTTTTACCCTCCCGGAAAGGAGCTGAGAGCTCATATAGTCCGATCTAAGGGCAAGGCTGTGACCTTCACACACGCACACACCCGTCCCCTTGCTCAAGGGGGACAGTAACCACCCACTTCATCAGTGAAACTTTTCGCAACCTGAGCGAAGCGCGAACTCCCGTTCACCAGTTGGCAAGCGAGAACGTGTGTGTGTGTGTGTGTGTGTGTGTGTGTGTGTGTGTGTGTGTGTGTGTGTGTGTGTGTGTGTAAGACTACACTCGGGCCAGTCCGTCCGTCCGTCCGTCTCTCTCTCTCTCTCTCTCTCTTTCCCCGTAGTTTGGCGTCCCTCTCAGTGAAGGCGGGTGACTGCTGTACGAACAATAATCATCATAAGTATACTGATGTGGTAAAATGAACTATATAATACTCATTTCCACGTAATACATGAGTGACCACAAGTGCAATGTGGTCGTTATTTGTGTACAGCGTAAGTATCTGGTACGCAGTAAGTATGCCAGAGTTTTATGGGGAGTTAGTTGGCAGTGAAAATAGTGCTTTAATTGGCAGTTGCCTCAAAACAGCAAAGACTTTTATATTCTGCGAGGTTTAGAAAAGTTCATTTTTGGGGCCAGGTCTAAGTGCTTTTATCCAAACAGAAAACATGTTCTAAAACTTTACGCGCCAGTTTGCAGTATTTGCGAAACAAGCCATGGTTGGGTATGGCGTCAACATTATTAACTACATACTGATGTAGGTTCCAGACTGCTAACTGCCCTAGTGTCGCATCACCAAATGTACGTAGGACACGGTGATGAAGTTAATGGACTGATGAAGATAGAAAGACCGAGGACGAGGTGAAGGATTATGGAAAATGTTTCCTTATTTCTAACGGTCGGGGGACAGATTACGAAAGCTGAATAAAATCATTTGAGGTTAGCCAGAATAAAATGTAGGCCTAGTATTATGTAGCCTGGCTAAGGGAGAAAGACTTCGAGCTGCGGGAGGTTGTGAAGAGCTGTAGCAGAAAGGCTTGTAGGTTTTATTGTGGTCACCTTCGATTAACTCTTCAGTTAGATTTTCGGTGACAGATAAACGTACAGGCCAAGAACACTGCGTAGCTGGAAAGGGAGGTGTCAATGAGTATTCAGTATAGGAAAAATGCACGAAATATTGTCGGGCTGATTTCTTTTGAGTGATGATGAACTGCCCGTTATCAAGCGTCGCTCAGTCATATTCTGGATAATATCTGTTTTTAAAGAAAATTCACGTGACCATTACAAGTTCCTTCATTGTTGCCAGCAGCAAGAAACTTTTGTCTAAACTTGAAGTAGCTTAAAAGGAGGCCTGAACCATAGATTGGGGTGATAAGAAACTCGGCCCGTATGAGTATGATTGGATCACTTTTGTAAACTTAATTGTGGAACATTTAAGGAAACACGAATAAAGCGAAAGGTACTTTGAAAATGGACAAAAAATAAAAACAGCACACGGAAGACTTGGCATATCAAACAAGCAAAAACATTTACTCGGAATGACTAGCCGAGAAGTAACAATGATATAGAAGTAATCATAATACTAGAATTTTAACAAAAACTGAAATACCCGCCGTAGCAACAGAACACCGCCGAAATGTCGTGACTCCCACTTCAGGAGGAGACCACGGAGGGGCTTTGAGGGCGCGTGCACTATCCAGGCAGTATGGGCATATGTCCCCTACTACCATTACACTCTTATTCCCTGCAACAGACCCAGTGTTAACTATTCAGTGCAAGGGCATTACCCTCCAGCCAGACCAGCCCTCGCCAGGTTCAGGGTGGGGCTGAAAAGACAGTCCCGAGCAGCACCCCTGTGACGGCCTCTACCGGAACAACCAAGGAGACGGCCTCTAGCCGCTCCAAGTTAGTGACGGCCTCCAGCCGCACTCAACACTTGACGGCCTCCAGCTGCGTACCAAACGTGACAGCCTCCAGCCAAACACCACACGTGATGGCCTCCAGCCGCACAACTCCAGAGACGGTGGAGGCCGCACTCAACACGTTACGGCCTCCAGCCACACAACTCTGGAGATGGCCACTAGCTGCTCAGATGCTGCTCAATCCCCCCCCTGTCCTACAGAAACTGGCAACAGCCTCCAGCCACGCTCGGGTAGAGCAAGGTATGTCCCCTCTCCTTCTGCAGCTGCCTGTGGGAGTAAGACACCAGTGATGGCCTCCAGCCACATCAGCAAGCAGGTGACGGCCTCTGCCTGCATCTCAACTGCACGTCACTCCCCCTGCAGGACACAGGTGACGGCCTCCAGCCACGCCCGTGGTCAGGTGACAGCCTCCACCCGCACCTCTCCCACGGTTCTGCTAGGAAGTAGGGCCTCAGTGACGGCCTCCAGCTGCACTGACGGGGAAGGGACGGCCTCTAGCCGCCCTCCCCCTGTTGCCTACGGGACCTCAGTGACCGCCTCCAGCTGCACCAGGGAGAGACATCATCACCAAAGCCTCTCATCCCCTGAAACTTCCCCGGTGAAGGACGACCCTTGCTCAGCTTGCCCCTCCTATAGCCGAGCAAGATGTTCCTCCGCCCCTCTCCACTGAGGCAGCCCCCAGGAGGAACCTTCCTGCCCAGAAGAAGCGTGGCTAGGTCCAGTGCTGTCTCTGGGAGTGTGTGCCATTTAGCCGGCTCCCATGGGAGACAACCAACTGACGGACTCCTGCCGAAGGTGACGCCACAGTCCGATCCTGATGGTGGCCCGATGGTAGGGAGACTGCAGATGCTGGACTCCCCGCGGCACCCCTGCAACCCCAGGGCGTGACCTTTCCAGCCCTAAACAACGGCAACCTTCTCCTTAGGGTAGGCGCTGACAAGCACACCTGCTCGCGCTTTTTGGCCCGAGCCCAGAGGACCAGACTACCACACCAGGCCTCATGAGTAGTGGGCCTCCCACCATGCCCGACTGCAGCTCCCAGCAGACGACGTCACCTTTGAGGGTCATCCCATGGCCCGTGAGAGAAGGGACACCAGACAGGATCCCTCCAACACCTGGCCGACACCTGGAGACCACCCAGCCCCTGCAGCATAGCCGGGGTCCTCCGGCCTGCCCAGTGTAATAGTGACTGCCCAGACATATCATGACTACAGTGCTCGTGATATATACAGTGTCAAACTAATGCTCTAGTGACTATGTAGTGTGCCTATGTGTCTATGTGTGTACTGTGTTGTACTAGTGCTTTTACCACTGTGTGATACATGGTGAGACACTCATATCCAGAGTAATATCAGAGCCCAAGTAACAAACTGTGTGAAATCCATTATCACATTGTGCAGTATCCGTCCAGCATCCTTCTGACTGGCTAGTATCCTGCGTGATACCCACAAACCAGTCAGGACCTTCTAGTCTGTCCAGCACAGTTGATAGTAAATAGCGTATCGTGTACAACTCCTAGCCATATTGTATGAAGGTTGTAATTTAGATAATACACGTGTAAGGTTGTTGTCCAAAGTTTTTATGCCCTGCTCTTCTCGTTGTGTGTTTTAGCTCCAGTCTCGAAAGAGGTCCCCGGCTCTACCGCTGGTGTTTTAAGGACGAGAAGTCGGCCTAAAAACACCTAGCATAACAAAAGCATATACAGTATTTTTTCCAGGAAGAAGGAACCAAAGACTAGAAGCCTGCAAAATTCTTCCCTCAAAGTAAAAATAAAAACAAGATAACAGAGCCAAATTCAAGATCCGTTCCTTCCGAGATGCCTGAACACACTGTGTTAAAAAGACAGGAGGTAATAGACAGTAGGAAATACAAACAGAGGAAGACAATTCCAGGGCTGATCTGCTGTATACAAGAAAAACTGGGAGTAACGGCTAACTCTTGCATTAGAGATGGACAGAAAAGGGATATGAGAGTCTGCCACTAGACGGGTGCTGTGCACCCGCTGTAATGGTAAAGGGATGCAAGCAGACAGTTCAGAGGAGCAGTGACCATTGAAGCAGCGACATAAAAAGGGGATAAATGTGCAACAGTGTGGCGAGGAGACAGAGGTTGAAGGGAGGATAAGAGAAGGAGAGTTAATGAGACGAAAAGCATTAGACTTCACCTTGTTAAGAAAAGCTGTATGTGGGGAGCCACCCCACACATGACAGCTATATTCTACACAGGGGCAAATACAACCCGAGTATGAAATCAACAACTGTGCAGGGGTAAAGAAGGCACGGAGTTGGCTTAGCCCACCTAGCCTCTTGCAGCAGATTTTACAAAAGAGGTAATATGGTCTTTCCAAGATAAATCCCTAGAGAATGAGACCCCAAGTATGTTCAGAGATGAGCAGGATTGAGTTGGATATTGTTAAAATTAGAGGATACCCCTGTGGTATATTTTGACGACTGGAAAGACATTTGATCCGAGTTTCTGATGCATTAAAATCAACAAGATTACTTTAACCCCAAATAGAGATGTAAGCCAAGTCAGATGTTAAGCCTCACCCCTTGTTTGTTGAAGTACTCGTAATAGCTGAGATGGAAGCTGTGGAAAGCAGATGAAAAGGTGAAGGGTGGAGTCATCAGTCATTGAGTGGATAGGGTTATATAGCTGTACAGCTCAGAAAGTCGTTAATGTATAGAAGGAAAAGAGCTAGTGATAAGGAAGTGCCCTGAGGAACACCACTATTGATAGCACTAGAAGAAGACCGTTGACCGTCTACAACAGCACCTGTAGAACGACCAGAAAGGAAGCTAGAGATAAAGGCACAGACAAAAGGACAGAAACCGTAAGAGGGCAGTTTGGAAATTAAAGATATGTGCCAGACTCGAACGAAAGCCTTTGAGATGTCAAGTGCAATGACTAAACTTTCACCAGAGTCCCGAAAGGAGGATGTCCAGGAGTCTAAAAGGAAAGTGAGATCGGCTGTGGAGCGTCCCTGGTGGAACCCATACTGACCATCAGAAAGAAAGTTGTGATAGGAAAGTCCCTTTAATTTTTTTAAGGACAGATTAAAAACCTTTAGAAATAATGGAGGTTAATGCAATACGGCGATAGTTAAATGGCTGGGAATGGTCACCCTTCTTTGAGACAGGTTGACGGAAAGAAAACTTACAGCAAGAGGGAAAGGTACAAGTTGACAGACAAAGGTGAAAGAGTTTTACCTAGGTAGGGTGTAAACTCAGAAGCAGTTCTTGACGACGACAGGAGGGAACCCATTGGGCCAAATGCCCTGTTGGTACTGAGGCCAGAGATGACAGAAAACACAGCAGCTGAAGAAATTTTAATGTCAGCCATAAGTAAGTCAGAGGGGGGAAGTAATGAAGGAACAGTGCCTGATTCATCTAAGGTGGAAATGGAGGAGAAAGTCTGAGCAAAGAGTTCTGGTTTATCGGTAGAAGATATAGCTACAGAGCCATCGGAGTGGAAAAGAAGAGGGAAGGATGATGAGGTAAAGTTGTTAGAAAGGTTTTTGGCAAGGTGCCAGAAGGAGCGGGAGGCATCTGAGATTTCATAGCATTTAGTACGAATAAAATCATTTTTAGCAGGGTGAAGAACAGACTTAGCACAGTTCCGAGCAGAGGCCTAAAAGAGATGCTATTCAGTGGTGGGTTGGCTTCCGTACCGTTTGTGGACCTTCTCCTTGTTGCTTGTTCAACTCCTTGTTGAACAAGCGTGACTAAACCAAGATTTTTTTGCATTAGTCACAAAATAATAGAAAGGAATGTAAGCTTCCATGCCGGAGAGAATAACTACTGTAATAAGTGAGGCACACAGATGGTTTTCGACCATGGAAACAATAATCATTCCAGGGAAAATCAAAGAAGTACTGCATGAGGACCTCCCAGTCAGCAAGTCCAAAAGTGCCACAGTCATCGCTTCTTCGGAGGGTCCACGGGCCTTACTGGAGAGATAGTACAAGTTAGGGTGATAAGGTTGTGATTAGAGGAGCCCAGTGGAGAGAAAAGATTAACAGCATAAGGAGAATTATTAGTTGCAGAGAAAAGATCAAGTATGTTGGAACTCTCTACAAGGCGGTCAGGGATATAGGTAGGTTGCTATGCAAGCTACTCTAGGTCATTAACGAAAGAAAAAATGTAGGCTTGTTCACCAGATGGATCAGTGAAAGGAGAGGAACGCCAAAGGTGGTGGTAAACTTTGAAATCACCTAGAATGGAGATTTCAGAGAAAGAAGTTGATAGGATTTGTTCCATTTTAGAAGTAAGAGAGTGAAAAGAATTTTTCATAGTCAGTAGAATTAGGGGATAAGTACACTGCACATATATATTTAGTCAGAGAATACAAGGATAGCCGAAGCCAGAAAGTAGAGAATTCAGAAGATTCAAGTTCAGGAACACGAGAGCAAAATATGTTGTTGCGTTCATATACACAAAAGCCATCTTTGGCTCTGAAGTGATTATAGAGAAAGTAGGAGGATACAGAGAAAGGGTTTACACTCATTCGCTTCAGACAGTAAAGTCTCAGTGAGAGAGAGAGAAGGTGAGGTTTAGAAGAAGAGAGAGAGTGTCCAACAGAGAAAATCAGAGGAAAGACCACGAATGTCCCAGAACTGAACAAGATGTGAGCAAGAAGTAAGTCAGAGCATAACTGAAGAGATGGTTTTGGAAAGAGAAATGGAGGACACAAGTGTTACCATAATAACAGGAAAGAACTATTTTGACTTATGAGAGAGAAGAGGAGGAGGAGGAGATGTGGGGAATCGCCACTGGTCTTATGAAGGATACGGGTGACGGTGTTAAAAGCAATAGTTTAGCAATTTCTGAAATGCTGTAATACAAAGTGGCACTTGTGTTCATCCCCTTCTAATAATAAAAACAGATCACACGGAGAGATAATGAAAGTGTTTTTGGTAAGGGAATGAAGTTAAGGAAATATTATGAAAAAAAAAAAAATCTAATTTATATGCGAAAACCTAGTTCTCCTTGGAAAAGGTAACGTTAGGAACTAGGATATTAAAGTGACAACTAAGTGGTGGCATGAGAGAAAGGAAAGAACAAGGTAAGAACAAAATAGAGGAGTTACAATTTTTAACATACCAAACAGAGATGGAACATGCAAACAACCAATACTTCACTGTGAAGGAATTCAGACAGGGCAAATGATGACAGCAATAATATGCGTCACACTCCCTCCAGTATTATATCTATCAGACAGAGAATGACCGAGCGCATGTAATTAATTTAATTACTCGTCCCCATCCCGGAAAGGCTCGGGGATGGATATTGTTTTCATTCGATTTGTCTGTCAGTTTGTTTGTTTGTTTGTCTGTCAACAACTTTCTGCGAAAACTACCGTTGCGATTTTGACTAAAATTACAGGGATGATGGGCTACGACCTTCTGATCACCTGATTAAATTCTGGGCCAAATTGGGCCAAGGCCCAAAATCGTTTTTCGTCATAACTCCTTTCAAATTCTTCATAACATGAAACCAAGACCTAAATGTGCATCTTTCACATCTGCATCCTATAACATGCCTCATTAGCCTACATCAGAGGAGTCACCCCTCAGTTAGTGGTGCGGGGGGGTCAATGTCAGGTGGGTCGGGCCTAAAATTTCAAATGGGAATAAAATCGTCATTTTTCACGCGATTAACTCCAAATCTGATATGCGACATCTCTGACTAGATTTCCTGTTGTGTTTATACGTCAGCACTAGAATGACTGCCGGGGACATGTTTGCTGTGTCTTGGCACCGCTTCTTGTTGGGTACATTTTCTTTTTAACTTACTTGATAAGTTCAGGCAAACTTCGTTAGCCATCGTGTATATTCGGCAGTTACACCAGCCGACAATATGATAACTATAATATGCCATATTCAGTGATCCAAATAATTTTGAATTTATTCATTGCCCTTAGGCAGTTAATGATGCTAGTGATTCATAAAGTTCATAGCTATTTATCTTACAATAAAACAAGGTATAAGCTATTGCAGAATGTAATTAATCACCCTTAATGTTTTCAGTAATTCATAACGATAATGTTACTGACTGGTGATAACATGCGAGAATAATATTAAGCGTTCGAAATATTACGTGTTTGGATCAATAATGATATTGCGTGGCGTTTTGTTTCACTGATTTTCCTCCCCTACAGGGAGGACCGGGCCCTTCTTTGGCCCACTCAGGGATGTGTGGGGATTGCTTTTCCCAGGGTTGTCCCCTGGTGGGTGGCTCTGCCAATCACCAGGGTTCCCTAGTGGGCAGCCCAGCTCTCCGCCAGGGCAGCCCAGCTGCCCACCAGAGGGCTTACTGGGCGCGGCGAGCAATGTTATGTGGCGTTAAGAGCAGTCTTATAAGCTCCCAGAAAGACAGCCGGTGCTATGTTTGAAGCTGCGCTCGCGCATGTTTTGTGTGTGTGTGTGTGTGTGTGTGTGTGTGTGTGTGTGTGTGTGTGTGTGTGTGTGTGTGTGTGTTTCAGCAAAATAACTCAAAAAGTTTTTATCCCATTTTAACCATACTTGGTGGAAGGGTTGAGAGACACCCCATAAGTAAACACATTATTTCTAAGAACGATAGGTCAGAGATCAAGGTCACAGGGTTAGGTCAGATGCTTACATAACTAAATCAACTTAAAATTTTTGCCAATTTAGAACAAACTTGAAGGATGGGTTACGGCAAAATAGATTCAATTCTGGGAACAATCAAAGACTAAGGTCACAGGGCAGGGTCAAAGTTCGACCCGTGTGTGTGTGTGGGTGTTTACAAAATAATTCAGTTTCGCTTTTATTATTTCCAAAGTGGGTGTGAGTGTTGAGGGTCAGTCAAGGAGTAAATTTCCTGCTTTTGAAAATAATAGGTCAAGGGTCAGGGTCACAGGCCAAGGTCAGCTTCAAATTTTCATCTGATTTAGACCAAACTTTGTGGAAATGTTGAGGTTAAGGCAAGAGTAAAAGAATTCAATTTTGAGAACAATCGATCAAAGGCCAAATTCACAGGGAAAGGTCAGTCAGATCAAAGAGCTTTTATCTGATTTCTGCCAGACATGAGGAAGTGTTAATGATCAGGCAAGAACGAAAGGTCAAGGTCACAGTGCAAGATCAAAGTTTGATCTGTGTGTCTGTGTGTGTAACATAACTACAACAATTTTGACCTGACTTGGATCAAACATGATGAATGAGCAAAGGATCACCCAAAAGGCTGACCATTTGTTTTTAGAACAATAGGTCAAAGGTGAAGTCATGTGAAAAGGTCAGCTTAAAACAGTTTTTATCCATGATAGACTAAACTTTGCGGAACGGTTCGGATTAAATCAAGGATAGTGAGATTCAGTTTTGAGAACATTCAAGGTCAAAGTCTCAGGGAAAGGCCAACAGTAAAGGTCAGTGAGCAAAGTTCAGATCTGATCTGAACCAAAGTTGGTGGAAATGTTAAGTGTTAAGCAAGACCGAAGCAATTAGATTTTGAGAGTATTCTGTCAAAGTTCAAGGACACAGGGCAATTCGACCTTTGGACTAGTTGGTGGGCGCGGCTGTTACATTGTCAGTGCTCCTTGTTAAAACTGGGTATGAGACGACGTAGGAAAGCTAAATTGCGTTGACAATTTAAAAACACCAGTGAGAATGGGGATTAGTTTGACTGCAGACCACTGAACATAAATGGACTGAAAAGAAAGAAAGGGCAAACTTCTAATAATTTTTATTTTATTTCATTAATGATTTCAAAAATTCAGCTATTTGTCTTCCCCTTTGAGGTCTTAGGTTTGATAATACGGCTCCAACTCATTTCCTGTCGGGGATATCCTTCTGCTGAGTAAAAGCATCTGATAGTAGCAACACAAATTCTAGTGCGTCAACCGTCTGGAAAAGTGTCTGTTCCAGTATGTTTATGGTGTTGCTGATGCTGTTGATGTTAATGTTACTTAGTGATAATTATAATGTAACTAATCCCCTTTCGACCGCATCTTATCTTGTATTATAATCCTGTTGATGCCAGACGATTATAATTAGCTGAGTGAGTCATATGGGCCTGTGAGTGCTAAATGCCATCATCAAAATGTTACTTTTTTTTTTTTTTTGACATTTCTAAATGGTGACAGTTATCCTATTAAGTGGCTATTATACACAGCCCTGCATTAATGTTGCTGACCAACTTTTATGGTAAATCGAAGTCCTTGATTCTGAAAATGGCTTCAGTTTTTACCTAGGACGTCACGTTTACCCACAAAATAAGATGTCATATTTTATCGGGAAGGCACGATTTAGTTGCATGACTCTCGGATTTGTTCGTTATTATTTATATGTATGTTATTTCTATATCATTTTTATAGACCACTACATATTTATATATATATTATATATACTTCTTACATTCATTTTTTTTTTTTTAACCATCATTAACTACTGTGAGCTGGTGTAGTTTCTCTGTTCGCTCCATGTTATTATATTGCTCCTATGTTTTTCATTTAGCTGTTGTAGTTACGACAACTAACCGAAGAAAATGTAAACCTGACCTAGATATATGTTGTTACATCTGCGGATGTTTTGCTGCACCAAAACGGAGGACCCAAAATATCAGACTTTGTTAGAAATGCACATCACGCATATTTTGGAATGAAATTGGGTGATCAAGACAAAAGCTTGGACCCCTCATTCAGAGTGTCGATCTTGTGTTGAAAACCTGAGACACTGGACCAAAGAAAAAAAGAAAAATTCCATTTGTCTGTAGGGAACTCCACTTCATCTCGATTATTTGGATAAAGAAATCTGTGTTCAAAGTTCCCCTGCTATGACAGATGAAAAACTGAAAGGTAGTAAATTTTATGGCCCTCAGATAACACTACTTATGAAAGACCAGCTGCTCCAGAACTCAATGAAAACAGGTGAAAGAAATGCATGCAGTACATTTGCAGTAGTTGGATCAGATTTTCTTAGATCTACTAAGCTAAAAATTATCATTATCTTGTTGAAACTTTACTCAGAAACGTTCAGATACTAGGGTGCAATATGAGTGTCAAAGTTTATTTCCTACATAGTCATGTAGAATTTTTTTTCCCGAAAACCGTGGAACAGTAAGTGAAGTACCGGGAGAGGTGTTCCGATAGACAGACAACGGAACAAAAGCTATCTAGTGGGGTGGGACACAAACATGTTGGCCGACTACCAGGCTTGGAGTAATTACATATGCTTTCAGTCAATTACAATTACAATTACTTGGCCATTATTACATTACAGTTACAAATACAATTAAAGGGAAGGAAAAAAATGACCCATACAATTACAATTACAATTACTCAGTTTTAATACTTCTAAATTACAATTGCACTTACAATTACAACCTAGTTTGTGTTCAATTATATTTCAGTTACTAAATTATCTACTAGATCACGCCCTCTCCAAAGTCACGCGTACTGGACGTGCTAGAGTCGTGTACTGTCTCGTGTAACATGTTTACTTGAGAGCAAATCCACCCTTTCCCTCTCTCTCTCTCTCTCTCTCTCTCTCTGTTCACTATATCATACTATATACGTTTATCAAAGTATTTGTGTGATGTAATTATAATTGTTCTTCTCCTAAATGCTCAATTACAATTATAAATACAATTACTATATTACTTAAAAACACAGTTACAATTACAATTATAATTACACATCATTAGAAATAACTAATTACAATTACAATTATCTTAAAAATGTGTAATCAATTATATTTCAATTAAATTACAATTACTCCAAGCCTGCCGACTACTGTTGGTGCTTGCAGGGAAATTTTGTCGATATTATTTACTTACATAAATCAGAGGAAAAGAAATTCACTTCGTAGCAGTACTGCATTTTTAAAAATTCCATTACATTTTTTACATGGGTTTTGGTATATAAATTGACGTTCTATGCTAATTCTGAATTAATTTCTGAAATCAGCACATATTATGTGAGAACAATACTTTTTATCAAATCAACATTTTTTTTTTTTTTTTTTTTTTTTTCCATGATGCAGGGCTGTGTTACTGTTTGAGCGAGGGAAGCGGTCGACATCAGTATTGGATATGTAGGAGGGTGGTAGGGCAAAGCATCATTATTGGGTCATTTCAGAGACTATTATAGCTACAGTAGATCTAAGCACATCGTTGGAAACTTTATGAAAAAGTAAGAGGTGTTACTTAAACTTTTCTCAAAATTTGCTGCCAAACTTGGGGGACCAGAACAGGTCAGTTCTAGCGCTCGCATTTTTCTTTCACAGATCTGGAGAACAGATATTACATAGTGTAAAGTCGTTCCCCTTCTGCCTCTCCAAGAAAATTTCCACGCTTGTTCTTTCTAACTAGCATGGTGTTTTTATCTTTTTTCCTGCCGATTTAACCGGATGGTCTGGTGGGTGGGGGAGAGCCCTCCTCTTTTCTATCCTTTTCTCTCACACGCTGGCTAGATCTAAGTATAATTAGCCTTTTTTTCAGGTGGGCCAACAGGCCTCCTGTTATCTGTACTTCCCATGTACTCCTATATACTATTATGTAGTCATAAAAATGCCCACAAAGATCTTTAATAATATATCTAACTGAGCACCTTAACTAGGTTAATTAGGAAATTATTAACGCTAAAGCGAACGTAGATGCATCGCCGGAATCCCCGTGAAAAGTTAAGAGATAATATCTGAGTAGTCTTTCTCAAAATTCCCCAACACTATTGAAGAGAGCCACTGAATGCCAAACTGAACACAAAAAACTGATATAAAGGCCAAAGTAGCGGATGCTGAGACGAAGAAAGCCCCTTACCTGATAGTATGCAACTCTGAAATGGAATGGATTGTTTCAATTGTGTGCCTTAATGTCAGACAAGTGGGGTGGTACAATCCTCTTAACTAACTAATATCACCAGTAAAGTGCGCTTTGTGAGTGCACGACGAGCGAGTGAGCGTTTGTCCATACGCCTATCATTATAATTTCATTTTGGTAGAAACTTTCGATATTTCTTGTTAGACAGTTGAACAATAAAAGAAGAAGAATTGAGCTGAAATGGTTGGGGTACTTTCTCACGTTTTCTCTCTCTCACACACGTACACACACATCCATGCGCGCACGCGCAACCAACACATGAAAGTGAAAAACAACTCATACCTCACATGTGTCACTAGTGCCTTAAATCGATTTCATAGTGGAGCATGTCAATTGAAACCCTCAGTACATTCCCTTGGATAGCTGGGATTCCAAGGGGTTTCTTTGGTCTCATGAGTGAAAATATAGCTAAAAACAAAATTTATTGAATGTATCTACTACCTACTGAAAGAATCTCTTCTCCATCTCACATAGTAGAAAAGTTATTAGCCTCTGAAAACCATCGTGGTCAGGCCGTGTCGTGTCAGGCCGCTCATTTCTCAACTGTACGTAGAGTAAACATCGCTGCGTTTGCTCGCTCGTAGCAACATTAGCAAACTTGCTTGCTCGAACATGTTCCATACTTTTTAGTGGGAACGCCCTATAACTTAAATGCGTTGTTAATAATTGATAATTATAATGAAGTATTGTATTTTTATTAGTCCATATGGGGTCCACTGCAAGACCGGACCTTCTCCTTGCTGAAAGAGTAACAGACAGAATGAACCCTTCATATGTTGGCGAAGTACGAATAGCGAAGGGCTTGTAGGAAGAGTGATGTATGTGAAAGTCGAAGTTTTGTCATGACTATGTTTGTGTGTGTTAGTGTTTTTACAAATCCTCGGTAGAATCGACAATGTGCGAACATGTGCAAATACAGTATATGAAAGGGCAAGCTACCAGCACCCACTTAACATGTCCGCCACGGATGGGTTCCAGTCCTGTACTCGAAGAACACACATACACACACACACACACAAACACGAGTATACTACTGATCGAGTCAACTCTAAGTGATGTTAACCATACAGTTAAGATGTGGCTGTTAGTACGTTATAAAGCAATAATTATGCTACTAAGCGGTGGTAATTATAATGTTACTAAGTGACAGTCGTAACTAGGTGATGATCATTATATACGATGCTTATTTCTGGTTTCAAAGTGTTGATAATATGGTAATAAAGTTGCTTATGTGGCGAGAATATAACCAAAAATACATTAGTTATAATTTTGGCAGCATCAAGTACAGGCAGAGGCACTCCCTCCCCACCGTCCGCAAGCCCCGTGGGACCCTGCAGCCACGCGGGACACCATACCTAGTCAATACATGTTATAAAATTCACATTGCACTAAAGGTGAGGCCGCCATCCTATCAGCTGCCACCACCACCGCCACTGTTCCCTACCCTGGACCCAGCTCTATGCGCTCCACCTCACCTTACTCTCCTGGCCTTACCTCACCCTCCACCCTCGTTCTTCCAATTCACTCTTTATTTTCTCCCACCCCACTCTCTTTCCACTCCCACCTTTATCAACCCAGACTCACTCTCCATTCTATGCCCTTCCACCCTTCCGCTTTCTACTCTCTCTAATCCTCCACTTCACGCTCATCCTCCTATCCCTTCTTTTTTCTACTTTTCTCTTTCTCCCCCTCCACATATACTCGTATTTCACCCCATCTCCCTCCATCATCTTTTTCCACTTCTCTGTCTTTCCCCTTTCGTTTCTCCCTCACCCTACCAACCCTCCATTTAGTTTATATTATTTTCTCTCACCCAGAATTCTTCCTCATCCCCCTTTTCTATTTCCTCTCTCTATATGTGTACGTTTTTTCCTACATTTCTCTCTACTTCATCCATATTCTCTTTCCAGTCTGCCTCATCCACCATTTCTCTCTCTCTCCCGTCCTACTCAAATTCTCTTTCTGTCGCCATTTCACCCTCTACTTTCCTCTCACTCCCCTATCACTTCGTCTTTCCTTCTACTTCTCAGATTTTCACCCTCACTCCTCTTTCAGCCACCAAACCACCAACACTCTGTCAACATTTTTATCACTCACACTGCGTACTTGCACTCTCACCCTTTCCAACGCTTCATTCTCACCCACCACCCTCGCAATCTCCCACTTTTTTTCTACTCTTCTATATCACAGTTTACACCCCTACCACCCAACTCCATCCCAGCTCCACAGTCAGCCTCTCCATCCAACCCCCCAGCTCTCACTCCGAACATTATACATTCTTTCTGCCGATCTGTTTCTCATTTTTCAAAACTCTTATTTCGTAAATCTACCTTTTATTGCAGTCTACCTTCATTCTTCACTCTTTTCTCACCCTCCCAACCCTTTTGTTTTCAAGCGCCTCGTGTATGTCTTATACTTCATCACTCTCTCAGTTTTATTCTCACTTTTCTTCACTCCATCTTCACCATCTATACCCCCGTCTCTCTCTCTCTCTCTCTCTCTCTCTCTCTCTCTCTCTCTCTCTCTCACACACACACACACACACACACACACACACACACACACACACACACACACACACACACACACACACACACACACACACACACACACACACACACACACACACACTTTTTCAATATCTGTTGCTGCTCTTACATTCACTTCATTGCTATCATTCATTCCAACTTTTACCCCAGTCTTCTATATGTATCTCGCCCTACATCGCATCATATGATATACGGTAGTTCAATCAATCAATCTATCTATCTATCTATTTATTGCCAGACGCCTTAATCCCGTAAGGGGTGGCCCCAAACAAATCGCCTCTATGGCGCCCTGTCCCCCGCCATTACACTGCCCTGCTCCCAGCTCACACCTCCCTCCCTCATATACCTCTCCACTCCATCCCTCCACCTCATCCTTGACCTCCCCCTCCCTCTCTTCCCCTCCACCTCACTCACATACACTCTCCTCGTCAGTCTCTCACTCTCCATCCTCTCCACATGGCCAAACCACCTTAATGTGTTTCTCCTAACGCTTCCTATCACATCCACATCCACACCACAACCCCCCCTCACTTCCTTATTTGTCAGTCTGTCTCTCCAAGTGACTCCACAGGCTCCTCTCAAGTAACTCATTTCCACTGCTCTCACTCTTGATTTGTGTCCCTCCAACAACGTCCAAGTTTCACTTCCATACGTTAGACTTGGTATTACAATACTGTCATGTAGTAGCTTTTTCACTTCCGTGCTCACTTCCCCGTTTCTTATTACTGCTTTCAAGGAACCATCAACCTTTCTTCCTTGTTGTACCCTTTCAAGCACTTCACCTTCTAAACTTCCGTCCTTACCACTGAGCTCTATAGTATGGAGAGGCTACCTCCGCCGCGGGCGTGTGATTTTGGCCGCCATATTGAAACACCAGCACTCAATTTCAAATTCAAATACTTTATTTCCACTAAGCAGTGGTTATTAATAAAAGTACACTCATTGCTTATAATACAAAAACGTATATGGATTATGATTTTGTTTTCTGCCTAGTTCAACGAATTATATCGGGAACATTTAGCCAGTGAGTATAAAACAACACCAGAGGTTGCAGCAGTGCAGAACTTACCCTTTACGGCACTAAGGCAGAGAAAGGTAATGGCAGAAAGGGAAAGATAGTGTGGCATTAACGTTGAAACGATAGTGATGTTGAAGCTGTTTTACTTCGAAGTAATGGTGTTGAAATGGTGTGGGAAGTCGTCAGACTATCCACGTAGTGAAACCGAATGTCCAGATTGATAAAAGCCGGAAGAAACATGGAAATATCTAAAAGAGAGTGTGAACAGAAGAGAAGAGGACATGGAGAGAAAGACTGGAGATAAATGGCCCCGTTTTAGAAGCCTCATTCATGCAGGGATACTGGGGAAGAATCTCCTGCCTCACCCCAGGGGACAGTAATGTAGTAGAATTAGCAACAAGATATATTTCTTACTTGTGAACTGTAATGCCATCTCTCTTTGATGAATTCCTGTACCCAATTTTGTATCCAGAAGCTGCACAGCTGACCATGGCGCTGTATATTACGGAATCATCGGCTGCTTTCAAAAACCCAGCGAACACCTCAGTTCAAAAACCATGGGGATCAGGCGTGGTGTAACATGGCTGACGCTATACCAGCGCCACCCTGGCGGCGGCTACATAAGCTACGCTGTGATACCCATGAGAAAGCCTCTTCATATTATAGAGCTCAGTGATCCTTACTCGTCACACTACCCAGGTACTTAAACGTACTCATATTTTCCATTTCCTCCTCATCCAGCCTCACTGTACATTCACTGACTTCACTTCTCTCGAAGACTATCACTTTACTCTTCCCTACATTCACCTTTAGATTCAGTTTCTTACACTCCCAAACTCATCCACCAAGCCTTGTAGCTCCCCCTCGTCTTCACTTAACAACACAGCACCATCTGCAAACAACAGTACAGGGAGTTTCCAAACATTGCCCTCTCTCACTAGAGCCGCTCCAACATCCACTGCCCTACCTCGTATATCTTTTATAACCCCATCCATACACAGATTGAACAACCATGGAGACATGACACATCCTTGTTTCAATCAAACCTTCAAAGAGAAAAATTCACTCAGTTCACCATCCACACGCACTGCAGCCTTAGCACCATCATACATACTCTTCACAGCATTCAACAACATCCCATCTACTCCATATATTCTTAATACTTTCCACAATCCCTGTCTATCCACCCTGTCATATGCTTTCCCCAAATCCATGAAGGCTGCATACAACTTCTTTCCTATCTCTAGAAACTTTTCCGCTGAAGATCTAAGATGAATATGTGATCTACACAACCTCTTCCCTTCCTACAACCTCTTTGTTCTTCTCCAACTAATTCCTCTGTTATTTCCCTAAATTTGTCGATAAGCATCCTACCATATACTTCTCCTATTACACTAAGACAAATGCCCCTATGATTACCACACACTTCTTTTTCCCCTTTAACTTTGTACAAGGGAATAATTATATCTGACTTCCAATCCTCCGGGAATCTACCTTCCCCCAAGCCAATCTGTGCATCTTCCACATCCAATCTACTGCTATCTCTCCCCCATGCTTCAGAATTTCACCACACACCTCATCAATTCCCGGGGCTTTCCCCATTTTAACTTTCTTCATTGCTTCCACAACTTCCATTCTACTGATTTCTTCCACTCTTCTCACATCCCTCCTCCCAGCCATTCTCCAGCCACTTGCATTACTTTCATTCTTTATGTTCAACATTTCCATAAAGTGTTCTCTCCATCTGCTCACTTTTTCTCCTTCTCCACTAGTAATCTACCATTTTTATCTTTCACTCCAACTTTCAGTCCCACACTTGCCCTCATGACTGTCTCAGCCTTTTCCGCATTTGGTCCACTTTCCTTATCCATCCCATCCTCGACCCAGTTTTTAGTCTCTTAATTGACGTCGTATCCTGATTTGTACTTAATTCCAATGCTGGTTCACCAAACCCTAGACTTCCGTTTCCACTTTTTCTTTTAGATTCTTTATTTACCATCAGTAGCCTACAAGCCCCAACACTCTTGGGAACGTTGTCGCTGAAGTACTGTATAAGCAGAAATGGGCGCAAGAGATCAAAATGAGATACATTAGCTCATAAGCGATGCAAGATTACCCTTACTTGGCAGCATCATACAATCAGTAACTATACAACACAAACGTAAGAATAAAATACACATACTCGTACACACTTCTAACCCATTTTCATCGTTCGCCACCTTTCAATCATCCTGTATGCAGCTTACTTCAACAGTTAACTCGCGTCCACTACTGTATATCTTTTCTATACATCTCTAACTGCAGCTCCGACCCATCCCTCGTTCTCACTTTTCACCCAGCCATCTAGTCTCTCTCCCCGATTGCAGTTAATCTACTATTACTCCGCATTCAGCCTTACCCTTCCATTTTCATCTATAATCAACCTGCAACACACTTTCAACATCTCCCTCTCCCAACAATCCGTCTGTCTCCCGTCCTTTCTATTCTCATTATTTCACACCTAGCGAGCAGTCCATTTTCATCGCATCCTCTCCCAAAAGTTCTGTTCGTCTCTCATCAGTTTCTCTTCTCATTTACACCCACCCTGCTTTCCACTTTAGTCCCTTCCCCGGCCGGAAGTATCGTTCATTTCTCATCGTTTCCTGCTCTCATTTACATCCAACCAGCAGTTTGCTTTCATACCTCCCCTGTTCATCATTTCTGTCCGCCTCTCATCCGTTCCCACGCTCACCCACCATCTCACCCTCACGCTCCAAGCACCCTATCCCGATACCACCTGCAGTACCTCTGTCACACAAAACATGCTTAACCCACTCAGTAAAATTACGTCTGTTTCTCTTTAATCAGATTATTACTAAACTTATTCAGTGGTAGGATTTAGCGACAATAGTGAAGGATTATTCTACTCTCCAGTCTGAAAAAGTATTCCTTAGAGTAAATTAAGTTAACTGAAGGTAGCAAGAGCAAGCTAATAAAGATCCCATCATGATGAAGGAGCTCATGTCATCCACTCTCTACCCCAAGTCATTTAAAAATACGTTTCACACAAAGAGCACAGATTATCCACGCTCACATCTTACACACACACACACACACACACACACACACACACACACACACACATACATACACACACACGGACATAACTTTCTTCATACTCGAGCGCTAAAATTTCACTTTAAAAAACTCACACACGCACCCGACATCCGGATATACCTGAGCCTCAAACCCTCAAAATGAACACACACACACACACACACACACACACACACACGCACGCACGCGCGCGCGTAAATACACACACACGGACATAACTTTCTGCATACTCGAGCGCTAAAATTTCACTAAAAAACACTCACGCACCCGGCATCCGGATGTATCCTCAGAATGCACACACACACACACACACACACAGCACTTTTATCGCCTTCCGAAAACCGAGTCGCGCCAGACAAGCAACTGCATGGGAGGCGAAAGCGGTACATATAGGCTGCCAGTGATTGCCTCACTACAAGTGAACCCTTTCTTTACCACTGCTCTCTCTCTCTCTCTCTCTCTCTCTCTCCTGAAAAAATAAGTACGGGGTGTCCGGCAAGTCATGCACCATAGGGAAAACCAGAAGTTTAGAGTATTTGTTCCAAGTGCTGACAGTCGTGCCTCATATAAATATTGAGATGGGTTGCCCGCTCTTCGAGAACACATCGTAAGATGACAAAGGTTATTTCTCTGTGGTTTGTTGCACACACTTCCCGTCTCCTTGAATTTGGAAATCAGTCGTCCAACAGTGGTCGAAACTCGTCTGTTACCTCTCTCTTGCTTCGCGTACCCACCAGCAGGATGATCTCAGCTAAGTCTACTAATACCAAGTCGGTTCACTTTTCCATCAGGGAGCAGGGAGGCGTGGCCTGTGTGTGACGTCATGGGCTTAAATAAGGGAAAGTGTATAAAACGGCAGACTCAAATTAAACGTTTATAATAAGTGAAAACGAAGAAGGGGAAGAAATGCGGACTCGTTTAACCTTATGATAAAGCAGTAGGTTCCCTCACACCCCTACACCTTCCCTCACACATTTCAGTCCTTTCCCTCACTTCTGCGGACTGAAAATGTGTCATGATATGATGAGTGGAGCAAGCACACACTCATTAACATGGTCAGGAGTCAACTGAACCAACTGGGGTTTCGTAATTCGTTCGTGCCAGCCAGTCAACGTCAACCTGATGCTCCGCCCCCTGCGCCAACTTGGACGAGTTTTAGAAGCAAGTGATCCGAATTGGTATTAATAGACTTAGGGGGAAACAGCCACCGGATCGACTTCGCACGGTCAGTAACACCTTGCTTCCTGAAGAAAGAAATTTACAAGGGAATTTTCTGTACATGTCAAAGGTTACATTTTAATCGTCTGCCAAAACATTCCTTTCCCCTTTGACATGGTGGACATACAGGGCATTCTCTTGCAGGAATAGAGCACAGTGGGTTAACCGTTGGTTCCTGTCTCTAGACTCTAAGAATTTCAGGAGGAGACGGTCGGTATAGGCCTACACGGTAACAGGAATTGAGCCTGAACAACCATAGACTGGGAAATGTTGCAAGACAAGTATGAGTACAAGGAGTTCCTTTTCAATAGTGGAGTAATTATTCTACGCCTCATTTAACTTTTTGTTAAAGTAACAAACATGCAGTTCAACACCATGATCATACTGTAACAGAACTGCACCAGCGTCAGCACCACTATCATCAACTGCTAATTTAAAAGGCTTATTGAAAATTGGGGCTTGAAGCCCAGGCTGACTTGACATTGTCACCTTAACCTATGAAAATGTCCCTTTACATTCTTCGTTCCACTCATATTTGACTCCTTTCATTACCATTTCTGCGAGGGGAACTACAACATCAGAGAAATATAAGACAAACCTCCCATAGTAACCTACCATACCCAGGAATTTTTGCAATTCTCATTTGTTCTTGGGCTGCCTGAAGTTAGCAATGTCCTAAACTTTGGCATTAGTAGGAGTTACTTTACCCAGTCCTACCATGTTGCCAAAGGACTGAGCCTGGGTCTTTACAAAGTCACACTTCAGGTTGATTACTAAATTAGCAAATTAAAGTCTCTGCAGCAAGGCATCTAACTGAATCAGGTGTTCCTTCCAGAAATGACTGAATATAACCAAATCATCAGTGTATGAGACACAGCCCTTGATACAACTATTATAGCAAATTTGTATAACCCCTGGAACGTTGCTGGAGCATTTTTCATACCGTATGGCACGACTCTCCATTTGCAAGTATAGCCACCAGCCACAAAGCAGGACATTTCTTGGAACGCTTCTGTCAGTGAGCCTTACCACTATCCCTCCAGCGAATTAATTATGGTAATAAACTTTGCCCTGCCCACATTGTCAGTGCAGTCATTTACTCTAGGAAGTGGGTAGGTATCAGTCTTAGTGAGGGAACAAGAAGAGACAAGACTATTTTTTATTTTCATAGACCTGCAGCGAAACTGATCAGCTAATGAAACAACCGACATGTCAAATCAAATTAAAATTTCAAGCCAAGCAACATTGTATTTCGTGAGTCACTAAAATGGCTCCTTATAGCCGAAATTGAAAATCGTCCAACAGTCTGCTAATGCGTCAGCTGACCTAACATCTGACATGTTAGATCAACTTAAATATCAGGGTAAGCAACCTAATATTTCATAAGAAAATCGCTCAGAGCTCTTCAAGAGCAGATGTTCGAACTTTCCTTGAAGAAGAGAAAACAAGTTAAATCGCCTAATAATCAGCTGATGTATCAGCTGACGCAACAGCTGACCTGTTAAATCAACTCAAAATTTCAAGCTGAGCAACTTTGTATTTTAAAAGAAAATTGGTCAGAGCTCTCCAAAAGCTCATATTCAAACTTTCCTTGAAGGAGAGAGAGAGAGGGAGAAAAAAAAAAAAAAAAGGTGTACCGATAATAGACTGTTGGCTTCACCGCAGGTACTGAACTCTATGGTAATCGGCAAAGCGACAGGACCCACCGAATTTTGGAACTAAGGTGACTGAGGAGTACAACTAATTCTGGCATGGGTCGTGTAATGCTAGGTGTTTTAGGGGCGGCTTCCCGTCCCTCTAACGCCTAGTGTGTAGTTGGGTTCTCATTGTAGACCGGAGCTCAGACAAATAGGAGAGAGGCAGGGCACCAAAACTCAAGGCAACAACCTTAAATGTGTATTACTATTTCTACAGTGGAACGGGTAGATGTCACGAATACAGATACACTGGACAATCATAATTCTTCGACCTAGATATGGGTTATTAGTATCGCGCACGATACTACTCAGGTCAAGGGCGGGCAAGGTGAATAGCACTTAGGGCAGAGGTTTATATACTCTTATTGCAGGAAGTCCAAGTTATGTGTTTGGAGAGAGGGTAGTACTGTTTCACTGTTGGTAATTATTACTTCAACACAGGGGTCTGTGTAGGATTTTGGTATGATGTGGCGTTACTAGATGGTAGCGTATTCACTGTAATAGACCCGTATTTCACTGCTTGGCCGTGTTTACGGCTTCACTTACTTTTATTCACTCCACCCACTTTTATATTGTCACTGGTGTTTCTCTCACTGACTTCCTTTATATGGTTAATTCACAGCTCTGCCTTCACGTCACTAAGTCACGGACACTGTGCTTTCACTCTCACTCCTTTCGGGTCAGTGTTGCCAAGCAGAAATCTTCAAAAGCGCTAAGCTCAACTTTAAAGCGCGCTAAACTATAGGTAAACAGTTCAAATTTTAGCGCTAAATTGGACTTCAAAGCGCGCTAAATATAAAAGAAAATCTAATATTTTTTGGCGCTAAATTATTATGAAAAGCACTAGATCTAGCGCCAAAAGCGCTAAGTTGGCAACTCTGTTTAGGGTCTGGGCGTTGTTTCGGTCAGGTACAGTCGCCCTAAGAAGTGATGGCAGAGTTTCAGATTGCTTCGGTCACTCTGCACTGCCGTACGTTCGATGAAAACAGTGAATATAAGGTAAACATTCAGTGCCTTCATCAGGTCATATCAAATAAATTATATATTATATTGCGCTAAGAATGATGTAAAATGAATAACGGGAGGCAGTGATATATTAGAAGTTAACACTGAGTTACCTTTCCCGATTTGAATGAATGTGAAATGTATTACTCCGCGCACGGTGGGCAGTAGGCCTATAACTACGTGTACAGTCGCCCCAAGAAGTAATGGCAGAGTTTCAGATTGCTTCGGTCACTCTGCACTGCTGTACATTCAATGAAAACAGTGAATATAGGGTAAACATTCAATGCCTTCATCAGGTCATATAAAATAAAAAATATGTTATATTGCGTTAAAAATGATGTAAAATGAATAACAGGAGGCAGTGATATTAGAAGTTAACACTTAGTTACCTTTCCCGATTTGAATGAAAGTGAAATGTATTCCTGATTTAAATGTTTCCCAGGATTTCAAATACAGATGCTCTAGTTTTGAAGACCAGTTAAGGAAAATTATAGTGACTCCAATACACTGCCTTATTTTCAAATGCTATGGTGATGATCCAGCAACAATAAGGATGCCATAACAATGAAATTATTCTTCGTAATGATGCCCTACCTGCGGTAGCAACAAGACCATATTGCCTTTTATTCCATCTTCCTTTCTCCAATAATAATTATAATTAGCAACTTTATTCCCAATTTATGCAAAATTATTATTAGTTGTAAGGAGGTATGACAGATTCTGCCTTTTTCTCTTACACCAAGTGTTATGCTGAGTGTTTTTAGGTCGACTTCTCGTCGACTGAGGGGGGTCCTCTTTCCGGACCGGAAGTAAAGCACCAACAAAGGAACAGGACATAAAAACCAGGCAGTATACCTTAACATATCTATTGCCTTAATTCTACACCGTTACAATATAACACAGAATGATATTTAAGATACAGGAGACAGGGACACAGAGTTAGACTTTGACACCACCACAAGATACAGTTACACTTAATACACGATAGGATACATGTACACTAATGTCCTGAATTATATATGTGGATACCCGTATTTCACTTGAAGGCAAAACATATACTCAAATGGAAACAAGGAGAATAAACAAGATTAAGAGTCCGTGGGGGAAATACTACTATAAATAAGACAGGGTGTGGATCGCGACACTTGATGCAGTCAGTCGCGCGGCACTTCACACAGGCTTTTGATTCTCCCGCGCACCCTAGTCTCCATTCACAGTTACTGAGAGTTCTTTTACTTGGGGGCTCGTACAATTACTCTAAATTCTCTTACTGGGGGTTCAAGTAATTTTCTGTTCTGCCGGGTATTGAGTTCTTTTAGACTAATAGCAACTGTCACTGGTTTTACACTGGTCTTTACTCGGTCACTGTTCACTGTTCTTTCCCCTGGTTGTTCTCGGTACGAGGGGCGTCACTTATTTACCCGTGTTTCCTGGGTGGGGTACACTCTGTCGTCGGGGCGTGAGGAGAGGGCCCTAGGAGGACTCTGCCTGCAAGGGGAAACACACTACCCGCAGGGGAGTCACTGCCCGGGTCCTGGTCGTCGGTGAGGTGCAGGGAGGCCCTCCTGTCTGGGGGCCTCGACCTGAGAGGAGGCCCTTGTCTTGGGGCCTCGTTGGTGGGGTGCAGGGAGGCCCTCCTGTGTGGGGGCCTCGATCTGAGAGGTGGCCTTCGCCTTGGGGCCTCGTTGGTGGGGTGCAGGGAGACCCTTATGTCTGGGGGCTTTGACCTGAGAGGTGGCCCTCGGGACTGGGGCCAAACAGCTGGAGGAGGCGGGCTTGTCATCTACAGCTCCGCGGGGTGAAGGAGCCTGGGTTACCCTCATCTGGAGTCTGCTGGTCATGCCTGGGGGTCCTGGGGTTGCAGTCGTCTGCTGGAAGACGCGCCGACAGGGTTGGGTTGCAGTCTCGTCTCCGTCTGGTGTCTGGAAAGGACAGAGATTTCCCAGGCGTGGGAGGTAGGCCCGATTTCGGGCCTTGCCACAACTCTGGCGACACCTCCGAGGTAACACTCCCGGATGGTGACGAAGGGTTCCTACAGGGGGACGAAGTAGGAAAAGGATTCACGGAGTCCGTGTCCTCTCCGATATGTGGAGAGGGAAACATAGAGGCGACTCTCTCTCCTGGGTTTTCTACAGCTGTGGCTAAGGGTCCTCTCACCCTGGTGCACACTTCTGACTGTAGTCTTGGGCCTCTTGCCCTTGGAGTGGCTAAGGGCCCCCTTGCCCTGGTGCACACTTCTGGCTGTAGCCTTGGGCCTCCTGCCCTTGGAGTGGCTAAGGGCACAGCTGCCCTGGTGCACACTTCTGGCCGTAGCCTTGGGCTTCTTGCCCTTGGAGTGGCTAAGGGCACAACCACCCTGGTGCACACGTCTGGCCATAGCCTTGGGCCTCTTGCCCTTGGAGTGGCTAAGGGCACAACCGCCCTGGTGCACACGTCTGGCCGCAGCCTTGGGCCTCCTGCCTTGAGGTTGTAACAATGGCCATTGCCAAGACGTTACTTGGGACTGAAACTTGTTCAGTCCCACCCCAATTCTGGCGATGGTTGTCCTGCCCACAAGGTCGTTGGCGTTTTCCGGTCACCTGGTGTCGGGGTAGTTGCGGGGAAAAGGGACTCAGGACAGTAGTGTCCCGGTGACCCTCTTGACCTGGGTCACTAGCCCCACCGTTGTGTCCTCCTGGGGTGGTGGTGTGGTAGCGGCTCGGTGGTGGGGTGGGTGGTCCGGCGGCGGGCATTTTACCACCCTCCGTGGTGGAAAAGTCACGACCTTGTGACCGGAGGTGGTATGTTGTGGAGGTGGATGTCTGGTGGGCTGGGGTGAGGCGTTGTAGGAGGGTGGTCCAGTGGTGGGTGATGGGGTTGGGCTCCCGATAAGGGTTGAGAGTGAGCGGATGAAGGATGGGTGGTCGGTCTGGCGTAGGAGGCGGAGAAGGTGGTGTGTCTCCTGAATCCTGACAGGTGGGCGGTCGTGGAGTAGCCAGTGCACTCTGGTGACCTTCATCTCGGGGATTGGTGCCTGGTGAGGAGATAGAAGGTGAATGCTGGAGAGTGACGGGAGGTTTGTGCTTTTATGGAGGATGGGTCTGTGGGAGGAGCGTTGCACTTTGAGGAATTGGGATTTGGGAGGATTCCATCGTGCTTGGTGGAGAGGGAGGGTTATGGGGGAGGTGTTTGGGGTAGGGGGGGTTTGTAGTGGTGGGTGGCAGGGTGGGTGTGCACTGGGAGGTGGTGTTGGAGTGTATCTGGAGGGTGGGCGTGAAAGGCGTCCTGATCTGGTGGTGGTGGTAGTGAGTGTGGGTGTGGGTGGTGAGGGTGGTTGTGCACGTGGTGGTGGTGAGGGCGTGCGGCCGTTGGGGGGAGAGGCAGGGGGGGATGCGGTGTGGCGCGTATAATGAGAATGGTTATGGGGGAGGGGGGGTGAGTTTGGGTGGGTGGTGTGGGGAGTGGTGGGTGTGCAGGTGGTAGGGGGGTGAGTTGTGAGCTGTGAGGAGGTGGTGGCGTTGGGCTGTGGTGGTGAGGTAGGCAGTGGAGGCAGTGTGGTGTGGGAGGTGGTAGGTGGACAGGTGGTAAGGAGGTGCATGGTAGGCTGTGAGGAGGTGGTGGCGTTGGGCGGGGTTGGTGATGTAGGTGGTGGAGGTGGTGTGTCGGGATCGGGCGTGGTGGGAGGTGGCGTGGTCGTCGGAGAGGTGGAGAGTGGGGGTGAGAAGGAGTAAGAGTAGGAGTCTGGGGGGTAATTCTCGGAAGGCTCGGCGTGGACAGGTGTGCGGGAAGAGGTGCGGGGTGCACGGGTGTGGGGGTGGTCATTGTTGGGTGGGTGGAATGGTCGCACGTGGCAATTTCAGTACATGCGTTGCTGTCCTTGTTGGTCAATGATTACTTGATAGGGGTTAGGGACTCGGGTTATTTTGAAGGGGCCATTGAACCGGGGGGAGGTCTTGGTGGGGGCGGGGAGGTGTGCCATGACGACGAACTGACCAGGTTTGTATGGGTTGGAGTGGTTAAGTGTCGGGCGCCAGGTCCTGTTGTGTTTGTAGGTGGTGAAGGCGGCGTTTAGATGGTGGAGAGGGTCAGTAGTGGAGGGCAGGGTGGGTGGCTGGAGGTGGTGGCGGAGGGGTAGGAGGAGCAGGGTTTCCCCGAAAACTCGCTCATGGGGTGTTATACCGTCCTCTCGTGGGCACGTATTCAGGCCCCATTGGACGATCTTGACATGGGCAGGCCAATTGTCATTCCCTGTTTGCATGATGCGTGTGCGGACCTGATTCATGAGGGAGCGATGGCTCCTCTCGCAGATGCTGTTACCTTGGGGCCAGTAGGGGGATGAGTGGGAGATATGAAACCCGAATATTTTTGCCAGTTCTTCCCAGACTTTGCCCGTGAATTCTGGGGCATTATCTGAGTGCAGTGCTTGGGGAATGCCAAAATATGGGAAGACGTGGTGAGTTAAGGCATCGGAGACAGATACCGCGCTGTGATCTTTGGCGGGGCATGCGATGATGAACTTTGAATACACATCCACGAATGTGATAATGTATTTGTACCCTGTTTTGGGTGTGAGGGGGCCGACGACGTCGAGGGAAAGCAATTGCCAAGGTTTCTGTGCTGTTAGTTTTCCTGAAGGGCCGGGTGTGCGAGTGATGTCCTTCCCCAAAGCACAGGTGCGGCAGGATTGTATGATGTTCTTGGCAATGGTGGATGGGTTCGGTGTCCAGTACATATCACTGAAGACTTGTACGAGTTTCTTAGTCCCCAGGTGGATGCCATTGTTGGTGTGAAGGTGCAGCATAGTGTCGTGGGCGGTGGTGGGGCTTAGGACGATGTGGCCGTTGGGGTTGAACAGGTGCTCACCGTGAAGGTGGAGTTTGGCGAACGTGCTCGGAGGGATCCAGGTAGGGTTTTGTTTATTGTGCCACATTTGGATAAGGTCTGGTTCTGTGGAAATGGCATTGATGGGTAGACGGGAAAGGGCGTCAGCGTTTGTGTGGAGCTTGCCTGGTCGGTATGATATTTCAAAGTCATACTCCTCGAGTGCTTCTCGCCATTGTATGAGTTGTGCGTTTGTTGTGTTGGACTGGCGTAACCACTGTAGGGATTGGTGGTCAGTAACGATAATTACGTGGGTGCCTGAGATATATGAACGGAAGTAATCGATCGACCAGATAATTCCGAGGCACTCGCGTTTGGTGGCCGCGTAATTCCTTTCTGCAGGATTTAGGGTGCGGCTGGCACAGGCGATGATATATTCACAGCCGTCTTGCACTTGGGCAAGGACAGCCCCTATGGCGATGAGTGAGACGTCGGTATATAGAGGGAAGGGGAGGTTGTAATCTGGGAATGCGACGACGGGGGCGGAGGTCAGCTTGGACTTGAGGATGGTGAATGCGATTTTTCTTGGTTCTGTCCATATGAATGGTTCGCCTTTCTTTGTCAGGTCGTGTAAAGGTTTGGCGATGTCTGCAAAGCCTTTTACGAAACACCTGTAATATGAGGTTAGGCCTTGGAAGGCTCTGGTTTCATGTACATCGCGAGGTAGGGGGATGTCGGCGATTGCACGTCGTCTCTGTCTGGTGTCTGGAAAGGACAGAGATTTCCCAGGTGTGGGAGGTAGGCCCGATTTCGGGCCTTGCCACCACTCTGGCGACACCTCCGGGTTAACACTCCCGGATGGTGACGAAGGGTTCCCACAGGGGGACGAAGTAGGAAAAGGATTCACGGAGTCCGTGTCCTCTCTGATATGTGGAGAGGGAAGCACAGAGGCGACTCTCTCTCCTGGGTTTTCTACAGCTGTGGCTAAGGGTCCTCTCACCCTGGTGCACACCTCTGGCTGTAGTCTTGGGCCTCCTGCCCTTGGAGTGGCTAAGGGCCCCCTTGCCCTGGTGCACACTTCTGGCCGTAGCCTTGGGCCTCTTGCCCTTGGAGTGGCTAAGGGCACAACCGCCCTGGTGCACACATCTGGCCGTAGCCTTGGCCCTCCTGCCCTTGAGGTTGTAACAATGGCCGTCGCCAAGACGTTACTTGGGACTGAAACTTGTTCAGTCCCACCCCAGTTCTGGCGATGGTTGTCCCGCCCGCAAGGTCGTTGGCGTTTTCCGGTCACCTGGTGTCGGGGTAGTTGCGGGGAAAAGGGACTCAGGACAGTAGTGTACCGGTGACCCTCTTGACCTGGGCCACTAGCCCCACCGTTGTGTCCTCCTGGGGTGGTGGTGTGGTAGCGGCCCGGTGGTGGGGTGGGGGGTAGCAGGGTGGGTGGTCCGGCGGCGGGCATTTTACCAAGCAATAAACAGGACCAAAACATGTGTTCATAAACTCTTGCAATGCAAAACCATTCAGGCACTCTTTACTCCATATTTTAATCTTAATATCTGTCTTTTTAAATAAACTGCAATGTCCTGCTGAACAGAAAATGCTGATTTGGATGTTTTGAACTCAATGATTTGTTTATGAACCTCTGCATTTTATTACTCTTGCTAATCGGTTATGCACTGAGGATATCCGACTATGACAGAAGTTACCATTCTGCAAGGAGCTCCGACTCTAGCCAAACATCGAGGTTCTTTTTTTATACTTCTTTCACCGACAGCCCTCAGGCTTATACTAATTAATCCAGAGATTTTTCTTAATGGAAAACTGGCCAAAGGCAGTGTAATAACTGCATGTCTTTGAGTAACTGTTATCTCTTTTCGTGCGTGTTGATCGAAACATTTAAAATAGCTTACTAGCTAACGTCCTTCCCGCTTTCTGTCGTCGTCCATGGAGACATTGGAAACGGAAATAAACGACTTTAAATTATTCCCTGGTATTATAAAGGAAATTAGTTTATAAATAATAATTACTAATTTTTATTGTTTGTTGAAGCTCCCTTTTGTTCAGTCTTACCCTACTAAAAAATTATTCCGTGTTACCATACTAGATTTGAACTCCGCAAATTATTCCTGACTGTCCCTAAGCGATAGTTGTGAAATTTCAATTAGTTCCGTTTAGGATTTCCTATTATCGTAACTAACGAATCGCTTCCTACAATTTTGAAATATACAGGTACTTTGACATTGATGTATTGTTTTTTGTAACAATTTTACATATTAGGTTTCACCTCGTAGAGATATAAGGAAGAGTATGTGCACCGTCGCTGACCGAAAATTTTTGGATACTCCGCCGTCACTTCTTAGGCCGACTGTACAGTCACGCGTACTAATTTCTGCTCAGGGGTTACCCCTTCCTTCCCCCCTATACCCTGGACAGAGGGAAGGGGGGAATCGCGAACAAGTCTACCCCGCCTTCTGCCCCCAACTCCCCCACCCTCCACCTCCAGCTGCCAGTTACTGATTAGACGCAAATTTTCTCATGTCCAGTAAACATGACTAAACTGTCGTCGCACACGCTTTCAACGGCCAAGATTTGGACTATATTTTTAGAATAAATTATTACCGTATTGAACTGCATTCTCAAATTGAAAATATTCACCATCATTGTAATCCAGTGTCGTCCGCTTAACAATTCTGGGTTCCAGTGCTTACCTTTTCACTTCCCCCAGCTATCTCTGTCTGTCTGTCTGTCTCTCTCTCTCTCCCTCTCTCTCTCTCTCTCTCTCTCTCTCTGAATTTACTTTTCCCACTCTTTCTTTTTAATTTTTATAACTTTCTCTTTGCTTCTCTCCCCCTCTCCCCTTTCTCTCTCGTTCTTTGTCTTAAGTCTTCCCCGCCTCTCACCTCTCCCCTCCCCCCACCTTAGGCCTGATCAGCAGTCAGTTATACCGTCACCGCTCCTTCGTATATCGTGTGCAGGCAACATTTATCACGCACACTTAGGTCAGATGTATGGAAAGCTAATTTTATATATATATATATATATATATATATATATATATATATATATATATATATATATATATATATATATAAAATTGTATTTCTTATTATGTGCCAAGTTCAAATAGGGAAAGCTAATTTTATATATATATATATATATATATATATATATATATATATATATATATATATATAAAATTGTATTTCTTATTATGTGCCAAGTTCAAATAGAGAACACCAGACCAATATTCGTAATTTTTATCATAGTGACCGTTCCACTTCACATAGCTGGGTAGCTGGGCTTATAAACTGCACACACACACACACACACACGACTTAAATTTTGCACTGACATCGTGGCGACTACAAATATAGTCATTCTAACAACTGGATCTGCTGGCTCGAAACCTTCCCTGTCCCAGTCAAACTCCTCATTCAATAACCGGTTATTGAATGAGGAGTTTGACTGGGACAGGGAAGGTTTGGTTATTGAATGAGGAGTTTGACTGGGACAGGGAAGGTTTGGAGCCAGCAGATCCAGTTGTTAGAATGACTATATTTGTAGTCGCCACGCTGTCAGTGCAAAATTTAAGTCGTGTGTAATTCACCGGGTCGGTCAGGATCACTTGATAGTCGTGATCGTCAGCATTTTACCCTCCCGGAAGGGAGCTGAGAGCTCATATAGTCCGATCTAAGGGCAAGGCTGTGACCTTCACACACGCACACACCCGTCCCCTTGCTCAAGGGGGACAGTAACCACTTCGTCAGTGAAACGTTTCGCAACCTGAGCGAGGCGCGAACTCCCGTCTACCAGATGGCAAGCGAGAGCGTTACCACTGCACCAGCGAGTTTCACTCTGTCTAACCGATATCAGTTATACAAACATCCATCAACTCCCTCCATATCCCCGCGAAAACGAGGATGGTAAACTGCAGAAGGGAATATTTCATCCTGCAGACCACTGAAACCACGTTCAAGGAAGCCTGGGGCAATAACAACAAAAACAACAGCAGAAGCAGCGGCAGCAGCAGGAGCAGGAGCAACATAACTCTTCTCAGCATGACAAAGGTGTGTGTGTGTGTGTGTGTGTGTGTGTGTGTAATTCACCGGGTCGGTCAGGATCTCTTGATAGTCGTGATCTTCAGCTTTTACCCTCCCGGAAGGGAGCTGAAAGCTCATATAGTCCGATCTAAGGGCAAGGCTGTGACCTTCACACACGCACACACCCGTCCCCTTGCTCAAGGGGGACAGTAACCACCCACTTCGTCAGTGAAACTTTTCGCAACCTGAGCGAGGCGCGAACTCCCGTCCACCAGTTGGCAAGAGGGAACGTTACCACTGCATCAGCGAGCGGTGTGTGTGTGTGTGTGTGTGTGTGTGTGCAGTTTATAAGCCCAGCTACCCAGCTATGTGAAGTGGAACGGTCACTCTAATAAAAATTACGAATATTGGTCTGGTGTTCTCTATTTGAACTTGGCACATAATAAGAAATACAATTTTATATATATATATATATATATATATATATATATATATATATATATATATATATATATATATATATATAAAATTAGCTTTCCATACCTCTGACCTAAGTGTGCGTGATAAATGTTGCCTGCACACGATATACGAAGGAGCGGTGACGGTATAACTGACTGCTGATCAGGCCTAAGTGGGGGGAGGGGAGAGGTGAGAGGCGGGGAAGACTTAAGACAAAGAACGAGAGAGAAGGGGGAGAGGGGGAGAGAAGCAAGGAGAAAGTTATAAAAATTAAAAAGAAAGAGTGGGAAAAGTAAATTCAGAGAGAGAGAGAGAGAGACAGACAGACAGACAGACAGACAGACAGAGACAGAGACAGAGACAGCTGGGGGAAGTGAAAAGGTAACCACTGGAACCCAGAATTGTGCAGCGGACGACACTGGATTACAATGATGGTGAATATTTTCAATTTGAGAATGCAGTTCAATACGGTAATAATTTATTCTAAAAATATAGTCCAAATCTTGGCCGTTGAAAGCGTGTGCGACGACAGTTTAGTCATGTTTACTGGACATGAGAAAATTTGCGTCTAATCAGTAACTGGCAGCTGGAGGTGGAGGGTGGGGGAGTTGGGGGCAGAAGGCGGGGTAGACTTGTTCGCGATTCCCCCCTTCCCTCTGTCCAGGGTAGAGAGGGGAAGGAAGGGGTAACCCCTGAGCAGAAATTAGTACGCGTGACTGTACATGGGCGGCGGAGGTGACCCAGCCTCCCTACTGACGGGGCTGGGTTCCGCCGGGGGCCTCTGTGTTCAGGGGCCACGTGATCACGCGTAGGCGTGTCCTCTCTCGTCTGGGGCTGCTGGTGTCGAAGGGTCCTGCACTTTCGGGGCTTGGGACAGGAGTAGCTGTGGCCAAATAACTGCCTTAACTTCTCGCTCAGGCCCTGATGGAGGACGACGATCTCCGGCGTCTGGGTGTAGGGAGGTCCCACCCGGGAGTCCTGGGGGCGGTCTGGAGGTCCCGAGGGCTGTGGTCCCCAATGTTCGGAGATGCCGTCATGAGGGGGCTGCGGCGTCGGCCTATGTCAGGGTCCGTCAGGCAAGTCCTCTCCGGATCCGGCTGCAGGGAGAAGAGCCCAGCGGAAGTCACGGGGCCTCTCCAGTACTCCTCCAGGCTGGGTGCTCCCTCTGGGTCATAGGTTGGTGAACAGGAGTCAGCACCTGACGGAGGAGTGGCTACTGGCCATCTCCTGCCATAGGGCCCGGCTACTGGCCATGGCCTTCTGGGGTGCAGCTGCAAGCCGTCACTAAAGCCCAGCTACTGGCCGTGGCCTGGGGGAAGGAGCGGCTACAGGCCAACTCAGGGACACCTTCAGAGCAGCTACAGGCTGTCTCCTGATGAAGGTGGGAGCGGCTACAGGCTGTCTCCTGATTCCCTCTGGAGTGGCTACAGGGCGTCTCCTGCAGGAGGGTTGAGCGGCTACAGGCCATCTCTCGAGGGGCACCTTCAGAGCGGCTACAGGCCGTCTCCTGACGAAGGCGGGAGCAGCTACAGGCCGTCTTCTGTTTGCCTCTGGAGTGGCTGCAGGCCGTCTCGTTAGGGGCACCTTCAGAGCGGCTACAGGCCGTCTCCTGATTCCCTCTGGAGCGGCTACAGGCCGTCTCCTGCAGGAGGATTGAGCAGCTACAGGCCATCTTGTTAGGGGCACATTCAGAGCAGCTACAAGCCATCTCCTGATGAAGGCGGGAGTGGCTACAGGCCGTCTCCTGTTTTCCTCCAGAGCGGCTGTAGGCCATCTCCTGTAGGATGGTTGAATGGCTACCAGCCGTCTCAGGGGTGCTGACTGGAGCTGGAGTTACAGCTCCACCCTGAAGTTGTTTGGGGTCGGCTCGCCTGGAAGATAGTCTTGTATTCCTGCTATGGTGGCGGCGGGCGAGCTCCGGGTCATAGGGGTGCACGGCCCGGGTGGACTTATGTCGTTGTCGCCCTGAGTCCCGGCGTGCTGTCGGTGCTCCTCGGTGGGCTCCTTCTGGGGGTGTTAGGTCGCTCTCTGTGGCACTACACTGCATTTTAGCTCAAGTAACCCCTGCTGCAACGTGAATGTTAGCTCCTGCTGGATAATAGACTGCTTTTGTGGACTCATACGGTAGGAGTGCTGCTTCACAGGACAAGCCTCTGCAACATCTACATCGTGCTGTGCTGCACCGTCGGCCTAGGGGTGTCCCAGAAGACATCACGATACTTCCTTAGATGGGTAATCAGGTCAGCACGTCGTTGAGCTGTTAAATAGAGCTCATCAGTTAACTCCATCCATGCCGCCTCTCTCTCACCAGAAGTAGACTGTAACACCAGTCAAGCAAGGTGGATGGAAGGCTGATGACAGGGAGAACTGGAGCTCCCTTTTCATTAGCCCTCGGGACTAACTCCTGACCATCCCCCTTTGCTGAACTTTCTCAGTGTTTCAGTTACACAGAGAGTAGGCCAGCATGCTCTACAGTGCAAGCTCCTCTAACTCAACATCAAACTGCACACTTATTACAAACTACCCTTCCTTTTCAGAATTGAAACCAAAAAATAAGTAAATAAAATAAATAAATAAATATGGCGTCTTATAACCGAACCTGGGAGTCCCCAGAAGGGGGCAAGGGATCAAAATCCTCACCATCCATCCCTCTCCCAGTGACGACCAAGCGAGATGCCTGAAACCACTCTGCCTCACTTCTTCATTTCTTTGACATTTGTGGCCGTAACTCTAACTTTCTCTCTGTTGAGCACCACCTGTCCTCTAAACCTCACCTCCTCTTCCTAACTGAGACTCAGCTGTCTGAGACAACTGATAGCAAACTCTTCTCTACATCCTCCTTCTTTCTCTTTACCCATTTAAAGCCACAGGTGGCTCTTGTGTATACGTACGCAACAAATATCTTGCTCTCGTGTTCCTTAACTTGAATATTCTGAATTCTCTACTCTCAGTGTTCGGCTTTTCTATCAGTCTCTGATTAAATATATCTGTGCTGATTACTTTTGCTCTAATTCTATTGACTATGAAAAATTCTTCGACTATCTTAACTTCTAAGATGGAGCACATTCTATCAATTTCTCCTTTCTCTGAAATCTCCATTCTAGGAGATTTCAATGCTCACCACCACCTTTGGCGCTCCTCTCCTCCACTGATCCACCTGATGAACAAGCCTACACCTTTTCTATCCTTAATGACCTAGAGCAGCTTGTACAACACCCTAACCGTATCCCTGACCGCCTTGGAGAGAGCTCCAAGATACTTGACCTCTTCCTTACAACCAATCCTTCTGCTTACACTGTTAATCTTCTCTCTCCGTTGGGCTCCTCCAATCACAACCTTACCACCATAACCTGTCCTATTGCACCGGTATGGCCTGTGGACCCTCCAAAGAAACGTTGTCTGTGGCACTTTGGAGCTGCGGATCGGGAGGCCCTGAAGCAGTACTTCTTTGATTTTCCCTGGAATGATTATTGCTTCCATGGCCAGGAGCCACCCGGGTGTGCCTTGCGCATTAAGGTTATTCTCTCAGGCATTATTTTCTCATTTCCCTTGACTAATGCAAGAAAGCCTTGGTTTAATGACGCTTGTTCTAATGCTGTCCGCAACAAGGAGAGGGCCAATAAAAGTTGCCGGAGCCAACCCACCCCTGGATCTCATCTTTTATACGTTTCTGCCCGGAATCGTGTTAAGTCTGTTCTTCGCTCTGCCAAAAATAATTTCATCGGTACTAAATGCTCTCAACTCTCCAACTCGAATTCTTCCCGCTCTTTCTGGCACCTTGCCAAAAACCTTTACCTTTCTAACAACTTTACCTCATCATCCTTCCCTCCTCTTTTCTACTCTGTTGGCTCTGTCGCTATTTCTTCTACTGATAAAGCAGATCTCTTCGCTCAGACTTTCTCCTCCAATTCCACCATAGACGATTCTGGTGCTGTTCCTCCATTACTTTCCCCCTCTGACTTCCTCATGGCTGACATTAAAATTTCTTCAGCTGATGTATTTCTGCCATCACAGGCCTCAATACTAATAAGGCTTATGGGCCTGATGGAGTCCCTCCTGTTGTTCTCAAGAACTGTGCTTCTGTGCTTACATCCTGCCTAGGCAAACTCTTTTGCCTTTGTCTATCAACTTGTACCTTTCCTTCTTGCTGGACGTTTCCTCTCATTCAGCCAGTCCCAAAGAAGGGTGACCACTCCCAACCCTCTAACTATCGTCCAATTGCTTTAACATCCTGTATCTCAAAAGTTTTCGAGTCAATTCTTAATAGAAAAATTTTAAAGCATCTTTCCTATCGCAACCTTCTTTCTGATTGTCAGTATGGGTTTCGTCAGGGACGCTCCACTGGCGATCTTCTCACCTACCTTTGAGACTCCTGGTCCTCCTCCTTTCGGGACTTTGGCGAAAGCTTTGCCATTGCACGTGACATCTCAAAGACTTTTGATCGAGTCTGGCATAAATCTTTAATTTCCAATCTGCCCCCTTACTGTTTCTATCCTTCTATCTGTGCCTTCATCTATAGCTTCCTTTCTGGTCATTCTATAGCCGCTGTTGTAGATGGCCATCGTTCTTCTCCTAGATCTTTTAACAGTGGTGTTCCTCAGGGCTCTGGCCTATCACCAACTTTCTTCCTTTTATTCACCAATGACCTAAGCTGTACATCTAACCCTATCCACTCAGACGCTGATGACTCCACCCTTCACCTTTCCATTCGGTTCCCGCAACGCCCATCTCAACAGTTACTTCAAGAAACAAGGGACGAGGCTATGGCACACCTAATGTCTGACTTGGCTCGTATCGCTGACTGGGGTAAAAATAATATGGTTGTCTTTAATGCATCTAAGACTCAGTTCTTACACCTATCAACCTGACAAAATCTTCCACAGGAGTTCCCACTAATGTTTAATAATATTCAGCTTAATCCTGCATCATCCTGGAACATGCTTGGGGTTTCCTTTACTCAGGACTTATCTTGGAAAGATCATATTACATCTCTTGTAAAATCTGCTTCCAAGAGATTAGGTGTGCTAAGCCAACTCTGTTCCTTCTTTACCCCTGCACAATTGTTGACTCTATACAGGGGTTTTATCCGCCTCTGTGTGGAGTACAACTCTCATGTGTGGGGAAGCTCCCCACATACAGCTCTTCTCAACAGGGTGGAGTCAAAGGCTTTCGTCTCATTAACTCTCCTCCTCTTACTGACTCCCTTCAACCTCTGTCTCTTCGCCACACTGTTGCATCTTTATCTCTTTTCTATTTGCTGCCTCAATGGCCACTGCTCCTCTGAACTGTCTGCATGAATTCCTCCACCTCTACGATGGGCGCGTAGCACTTGTCTAGCAGTAAACTCTCATCCCTTTTCTGTCCAACTCTAATGTAAGAGTTAACCGTTACTCCCTATCCTTCATTTATGCAACAGGTCAACTCTGGAACTGTCTCCCTCTGTCTGTATTTCCTGTCTTCTATGATCTCCGGTCTTTCAAACGCAGTGTGTCCAGGCATCTCAAAATGATTGGATCTTGAATTTGGCTCTCTCTTGTATTTTGTTTTTCTCTTGGAAGGAACAATACTTGTGGGCCCTTGGCCTTTGGTTCCTTCTTCCTCGCATAAAAAAAAAAAAAATCTTTTCTATCCTTAATGACCCAGAGCAGCTTGTACAGCACTCTGCCCGTGTCCCTTACTAAAATGCAGTATAGTGCCACAGAGGGCGACCTAACACCCCCAGAAGGAGCCCACCGAGGAGCACCAACAGCACGCAGAACTCAGGGCGACAATGACATAAGTCCACCCGGGCCGTGCGCACCTATGACCCGGAGCTTGCCCGCTGCCACCATAGCAGGAATACAAGACTACCTTCCAGGCGAGCCGACCCCAACCAACTTCGGGGTGGAGTTGTATCTCCAGCTCCAGTCAGCACCCCCGAGACAGCTGGTAGCCGCTCAACCCTCCGACAGGAGACGGCCTGCAGCCGCTCTGGAGGAAAACAGGAGACGGCCTGTAGCCACTCCCGCCTTTGTCAGGAGACGGCCTGTAGCCACTCCCGCCTTTGTCAGGAGACGGCCTGTAGCCACTCCCGCCTTTGTCAGGAGACGGCCTGTAGCCACTCCAGAGGGAATCAAGAGACGGCCTGTAGCAGCTCTGAAGGTGCCCCTAACGAGACGGCCTGTAGTCGCTCTGAAGGTGCCCCTAACGAGACGGTCTGTAGCCGCTCGATATACTTTTTTCACCGCTCTATTGTTATCCATTCTCTCCACATGACCATACCATCTCAGTACACTCTCTTCGATTCTGGTGTCCACCGACTTCCTTCACTTCACATCTTTCACGAATCACATTATTTCGTATCCTATCCACCCTCTGTACTCCACATAAATTCCTCAGCAGTCCCATCTCCACTTCTCTTACTCTTGATTTTTCATTTTCATGCCACACCATAGTCTCACATCCATATGTTAAAGTTGGCACTAACACTCCTTCATGTAAGCCTCGTGCAGCTGCAACACTCAAGCCTGTTTCTTATCAAGTCCTTCATTGCACCAGCTACTTTTCTTCCTTCTGTCACTCTACTTTCAACTTCTTGTGCACATTTTCCTCTCTTTTCTGTCACTGTACCCAGGTATTTGAACTCCCTCACCAGTTCCAGTCTCTCTCCATTCACTGTTACATTGCACCTTCTCTCCCAATAACCATCATTTTACTCTTTTCTACATTTACTCTCAAGGCACGAAGCTTACAGACACCAGCAAAACTCTGCACTAGCCTACCAAGTTCTTGCTAAATGATCACTCGGTGCGTGCTCGCTGAGCGGAAAAGGAACTTTCAGCATAAGTCACTCCATGCATACGACATCAGTACTTGCAAGCAGCACTGCATCATCAGCACACAACAAATTTGAGATATTCAATTGACAGACAAAGGCGAAAGAGTTTACCTAGGCAGGGTGTGAGCACAGAAGCATAGTTCTTGAGGTCAACGGGAGGGAACCCATCAGGCCCATATGCCTTGTTAGTATTGAGGCCAGTGACAGCAGAAAATACATCAGCTGAAGACATTTTAGTCAGCTATGAGGAAGTCAGAGGGGGGAAGTGATGGAAGAACAGCACCAGGATCGTCTAAGGTGGAATTGGAGGAGAAAGTCTGAGCGAAGAGATCTGCTTTATCAGTAGAAGAAACAACTACAAAGCCATCAAAGTAGAAAACAGGAGGGAAGGATGATGAGGTAAAGCTGTCAGAAATGTTTTTGGCAAGGTGCCAGAAGGAGCGGCAAGAATTTGAGTTGGAGAGTTGTGAGCATTTAGTATGGATGATATTTTTAGCAGAGCAAAGAACAGACTTATCATGATTCCGGGCAGAAACACAAAAAAGATGTGATTCAGGGGTGGGTTGGCTCTGGTACCTTTTATAGGCCCTCTCCTTGTGGAGAGCATTAGAACAAGCATGATTAAACCAAGGCATTTTTTTCATTAATCAAAGGATACAAGAAAAGAATGTACGCTTCCATTTTGAGGATCACGATGATAAAGGAGATGTTTTCTAAGGACTGGATGCTAACTCAAGTGCTAAGGCCTGCTAAGTGCTTCCCAACAGTCACTGGAAACTTCTTGGGGGGGGGGGAGGAAGAGTTTGAAGAGGTGTAATACGATTTGCAACAATGTGAGAGTCTCTGCTTCGATTATGACTACATAAAGTAGATGCAAGCTTCCTGCCTGACAGTGATGACTGGCTAGGTACCAAACTTATAACCACACTTCACTCTGATGGCAGTACCTCCCAGGGTCAATGGTAGCCACCCATCTACTACCTATAGTAATATTACAACTAATGTTCTAGTCTTTGATTCAGTTTACTTTAATGGCCTCTGAAATGCTTTTTGACATTAAACAGAAGAGAAGATGGATAATGAAATAACCATTTTGTGAAAATAAATTCTTCAATAACAGGAACACTCATATGTGGTAGCGAATATCAACAACCTGAATATCACAAAACAATATATATTTTCAACCATAAGCATCAAATGGAAAACCAAAAACTTTGGTGATGACTGATTCTGTTTCGGTAACTCTGATAACTTTTTCTGTATTATGGGTACCTATCACTATGACAATGGGTTAGTGTTGTAGAAAATGATACACCAACCATAAAATTAAGAAATTAACAATGATCGAATAACTCTACCACATATCTGGTTACAGATTCATCAGATGCTACTTTACTGTACTAAATTGTAATTCCCAACCAACCCTTGTCCAGAACACATATAACTAGTATTAATTTAAAAACAGATGAGTACTGCATCAATAAAAATTTTCGTATACATACTGGGTATTTCAAACCAGTGTTGTACGGTAGCAACCATCTGTTTCACCGAAGAATTTCCCAGTACAGTAGTTCAACATAAAAGAAAAATATGAGAAACATTCTACATGGCCTTACCATAAACACCCCATCACCCACCATAATCCCAAAAGTAAAACATTTCCACAAGCTAGTATGAAAACCTGAGCTTTCACTTGACATGTGCTTATATTAGTCAACAACTCAAAATTCACAAAACATTACTTCTGCTATGTTGCTTCACAGAGAATCTTAAAAAATTAAATATGAATGACAATATAAATAGTCTATTAAACTTCTTGTACATCATTTGTCAAGTTGTGGTCATGTACTCAACTGCATTTCAACCACCTTACAGTACAGGATAACGCTGCAACATAAACACTACTGTACCCACTAACCTCCAAGGGAAACTGCAGTGGGAAACTAAAGTGGGACATATGCACATCCCTGTCATGAGCTAAAATGCTGTGTAATCTGATAAAAATAGACAATCAGACCACAGTAATGGACAAATCAGTAAGTTAAACATCTGCCTCCTCATTTGTATACTGCAGTTAATATTCTTATGAAGGCAGATACTGATCACACATTCATATTTTCTGCATTTAAAATAACTTACTTTTAAAAGAATTCCTATGTAACACTGTAGATGTGTTCTAAAAACTGCCATGTTGATTTGAGAAAAAAAAAAAAAAAAATCTAGACAGCCATACCTGACAATAATAAATAAATAATGGCATGCTATACGAAAGTATTTTTCAAGCAATATACTGCTTCACCATGAAACTGTTGTAACTGATTACTATACATGTTAGGTGAGCAATTACATTTTTAAAAGAGGTTCTGAATATCAAAACTGCATCAATCACCAACAATGCATCTAATGTTATGAGTGTGCTACATACACTGTAAAATGATGAGTACATATCATAATCACTCTCATACATAAGATATATGTTGTTTTACAGGATTCCTGCTGCATTATCAATCCTTTAACAAACTTATGGTATTAGTATAGATCATTTGGAGTATACATATTAAAATTCAGTTTCATATAAGAATATGAAATATGAATACAAACGTTAAGCGGTAGCCATTATCATTTCAACCCTTTTTCAATACTTATTACCTGTCATGATTTTCTTAGCTGAAAACAAATAAACAATAATACATCCATTCATCCATTATTCAATCCCATGTTGCCCCATGAGAAGCACACAAGCCCAGGGCTAGGCAAACTGGTTCTGACATTTAAGATGAGTGACCAGCCTCACTCATCCCTGAGTGGCATTATGTGAGCAATAAACCCCAAACATCCCTTGGATATAAACCTACACAGGCTCAATCCAGTTGTAGAGCCTTAATTACCCACTAAACCACCAGGCGTCATAATTTGGTTATATGATTACCACCCAGAATAGTAAATGGTTTATAATGAATACAAAAATATACAGCACTAATACTGAACATGGCATAAAAGGAAGGGGGAAAAAATAAGGTGTGCAAGGATTAGAAAAAATCTAAAAATTACATCAGAACTTACTTAAAAAGAAAAAGAAAAAAAAAAATATATATATATATATATATATAATATATATATATATATATATACACAGCTTCAGCACCTACTCTGTGGGTCACAAGGCACATACTGTAATTTTCATGCTCTCACAACTCTGTTTCCATCACGTAACGATGAAGCTGTTATTACGTACTGTATGATTTGTACTCCTACCGAGATGATCCACATTTTGAGCACACTTGCCTTTGGAAAACAATAAATATTTGTATGTTTAGTTATCAAATTCAAAAACAGTGAGAGCTATAGCAATGCATTACACAATATACTGTACAGGATCTACCATACTTATATCTGTGAATACTGTATTGCCTAAATTTGTTAATGGACAATTTCCTGTACTAATCCAGTGATGTAACATGCAGTACTTAGCTACTTCACCTACAGACTATTTAGCTAGTAACTAAATTGTTTTTAATGTTTATCCGAATACCAGTAACTCATTTGCTTTCACAACTACATTTGTTCTATAAAGGCACTTGCATGTTTTATGTAGCATGAAGCCCTTTCTTCTATTTTGTACAGTGAAATTCTATGAAAATATATACAGTGGATGGGGAGCAATGAGTTTGTGATGCATGAAATGGAAAAAAAAAAAAAAACAGCTTATCATGTATATGTCTCTCAGACAAGTACATACTGTATCATAAATCAACCACTGAACCAAAAATTTCTACCAAGATTTCTATGTAACTGAAATCTTAGCAAAAAAATTATTATTCCAAATTGTACAGATTGGTTCGATTATTTACTTTTCAATTTTATGGAAAGAAACAAAAAAGGCTGGAGAGCTTAACATGCTAACAAATCTTTCCTTAAACCTATAGAAATTGAATTAATCAACCTTTTTGGAAAACAGTCAAGTTCTGGTTTCAATTCAATGAGTATGGGACGCATAATAAGAAATATGAAAAAGAAAGTCAGTCATTACAGTATCAAATCTGAAGAAATGAAGGGCTTATGCATATGAGCCCTATAGGTCCATTTCCTTGGGTCTGGTCTTGAAGTAAACAAGGAGGGCTATGAGAAGGAAGAGAACACCAAGGGCTGGCAGGGCCACAGTAAATGCTTTTTCCTTGTTTTCCATGAACTCTTTCTTACGCTCCTTCTTCTCCTTTGCTGTTTCCTTCACTTTCCCTTTCAACTGGCGCATTGTGAATTGCTATGCTCCGTCAAAAATCTGAAAAATATTCTAGTTAGCAAATCTTTTCTTGCACAATCCTTCATACAGTACTGTCACTCCCCAAAAGAAATGTCAGTCCCTCCCCCCAAAATCTGAGTGAAGTTTTAGCTAGACTTGGTTTGGATTATAAAGCAGCTTTTGCCTATCCTACCCAAACCAATCCAAACAGGGGCAGCCTTTATCATAACCTAGAAATTCTACCATCCAAACCATGCCATGAATGAATGGGATACGGTATTACTGGGAACAGAGACCCCAAACCCAACAGGACTAAGCCTATGGAAGAATGCAACATCCTTCCATCCTACCCTAGGCAACCGTAGGTCTTAGAAACGGTTAGCCCAAATTTGGCTTGGATTTTACCTTTTTCTCAATTCTTTACTGCAAAATGTTAAAATGCTGAACCAACTTTAACCAAAACATGACTCTTTCATTCTGACAAGTTTTAAATTTCTTATTATATATACCTGTATTCATTACATTTTATATATACATATTTTTTTTCCTGTATTTCCCCCTGATCTTCAAATTTCTTCCCCAATTTTATGGGGGTTCAAGGTTGATGGGACCACTGGTTCAGTTCTGACGAACTGGACTGCGCCTGGGAAAGCAGAAGAGAAGTGGCAATGGGGAGGAATGTACTATATTTCATAAAAATGTATTTCCCTCAATAATTATTACTGGCTGAAAGAACAGTAAACACTTCTCTTCATGAAAGTATTAACATTATACAAAATTCGCACCTAGTTGTTCCAGACAGATGTCCCTGTGTAAAGTACAGACAAGTGACAAAGAAATAAACTAATATCTAATTTTTAAAACTTGTGATCAGTGAAGATTTTTCTACACAGAAATTAAGAACAATGAATGCCAAAGTCAAGAAATACTGTCAAATTGATGAAACAAAACACTGAAAACAAATGTATGAAACCAGTCTAATGTTGAAACAATAGCTAAAACTGTTGGTGTTGCTGCTTAATCTCAGTCTGTCTGGCCAAGCAGACCTGTCAACCACTGGTATGCAACTGCTGTTGTCGGGTTGTCCTACTGGTACAGTATAATGCATAATGAACACCGTGCTGGGAACCAGCACTCTTCATTGCTAAACACTGCCTCACCACCAGTGTGTCCGAACTGGTGCTTTCATTTCATGCTTGTAAGGATTAATTTTGTTAAATTCATCCCATCACTGCAATCAGAGAGACAACAAACCTGTCTTTAACCCTTTAAACGCGGATCGTCGCGTTTGCGACGCTCGGCAAAAAGGACATAACGGCAGAGCGTCGCGTTTGCGATTCTAGTAAATTTTGAATAACCGCGGGCAGGTAGGCTCCAGCTGGTATTGTCTATCAGTACCACCACCCTTTAGCTACTTTTAGCACACTTGACCTTTGTACCACTGACCTCCGTTGTTGCCAAGTATCGCGTTTTTCCCCCTTCCCCCCCCCCACCACGGCCCCTGCCAGCCTGGCTGTGATACATGGCAGCGCTCTGAGTGCTCAGAACTGTAAATCTACGCTCTCCTCTCACAAGCAGTTTATGCTAATAGGAAACGCTTGTTTCCCCAGTTGTAACACTAGCTTTTTTTCTCACGGTTTGCCCCTGTTTAGCGTCAGTTTATGGCAGGCTTTCAAAGTGACATTATGGCGAGTTCTAGCTCTTCCGAGTCAGTGCAAGCGGCCGACAGGAACGAGAATAAAGTGACGGGCGTAAGGCAGAATAAAAAGCGCGCCGTGGTGATCTTTTGGGAAGTAATATGATTGAAAATAATGTAGTATACATGTTTTTAGCTGTGAAAATGGAAATGTTTGTTGAGTGACGGGAAGACCACCGCCGCACTGCATGTCGGCCGTATGCTCCGTTGATTTTAGCCTTATTTTCAGTGCTTATTGTACAAATACGGATTCCTAACTACCTTTACGTTGTAGTATAAAGTTTACTGTGAAAGAATGAGGCTGTGGTAGAGGGGAAACCGGGTTGCTGGAGGTGTGAAAGTGAAGATTTGGTTACCCAACTTTGCAAGTCTCCACAAGTCCTTGGGTAGTCCACGAAGGCTCAACACCTGTCTCTGGAGAAAGCTGAATATAAGTACTATCTGCCATATCAAGTATAATGTTCTAGGGTTAATCTCTGATTTTTGGCGAATATTTTCCTACAGGTACTCAGACCGCGATACAACCCCGCCACTCGGGGGGACCCGACTGTTCACGGCCGCGTTTAAGGGGTTAAGTACCACTTACTTTTTTTTTTTTTTTTTAATCTGTCTGACTGGGAATAGGCTTCACAGCCTGTTACCAAGGCCCAGTAGTCCTCCTGCATCCATGCAAATCCACATGCTTACTGCCTGCCATGGTATTCATAAGAGCACATAACTTACATTTACTTTCACACTATATTTGTTTCATAAAAACACAAAAACAGCTGTCCACAAAGTACTCAATTAAAACTGGATAAAATAATAACCTTATCTTTGGAAGGATATGCATTTCTCCTGTATCCTACACGTCAGGCCATATGACATTTGTTTTAATTAGCAATTGGTTGATTTGGTTCTCAAACCAATCCGTCCCTACGGCATTTAATTTAGGGTAGGGAAGAAAATTTTACACTAATTTGGGCTAATTTTAATTGTTCTGGATGAAAGTAAGTCAAGTTACATTATATCTGGTTAAGCTAAATAGCTAGGTAATCTTATCTCTGGTTCAATATGCTTTGTAACCGAATCTACCTGAAAAATTAATTTTATATCCCATTTTATTCACTGTTAGTGGTAGGTGGTGGCGACCATCATCCACTCACTTGATGTAGTGCTGCCTACTTCTTCCTTAGCCTTTATCATTCTTTTTCTGTGCCTGCCCTCCTTTCTTCCTATTTCTCCCATCTTTCCTGTCACTACTTAATGCTTTTCTTTCCGTTACAGGTGGCTTTACATCGACTGACAAGCCAAATAGTTTCCTGCAAGCCAAGAAACCATTTACAACACTGGGTGGTAACCATATAACCAAACCATACGTGCTCCCTACGTGTCAAGTGGGTTGGTGGAGGGTTAGTGCCCCTCCCTGTAAAACAAATAACTCAGAGTCAAATGGCCACCCCGTACGGGATTATGGCGTCTGGCAATAGATAGATAGATAGATTCACTGTTGATATGGCACTTTGTGGTAGGTGGTGGCAACCATCATCCACTCACTTGATGTAGTGCTGCCTACTTCTTCTTTAGCCTTTATCATTCATTTTCTGTGCCTGCCCTCCTCTCTTCCTATTTCTCCCATCTTTCCTGTCACTTCTTAGTGCTTTTCTTTCCTTCACAGGTGGCTTTACATTGAGTGACAAGCCAAATGGTTTCCTGTAAGCCAAGAAACCATTTACAACGCTGGGTGGTAATCATATAACCAAACCATTCGTGCTCCCTACGTGTCAACAAGTGGGTTGGTGGAGGGTTAGTGCCCCTCCCCTTAAAACAAATAACTCAAAGTCAAATGGCCACCCCTTGCGGGATTGTGGCATCTGGCAATAGATAGACAGAAATGGCACTAAACCCTATTCAATCTCACCTCATAAGATAAGAGGAGAGACTTGAGCTTTAGAAAGCTGGCAGGAAACTGGTTGTCCGAGAGCATTTATCAGTAATGATGTATCAAATCATTTTTATTATAAGGGTTACAGTAACCATTTCTGACGATTAGACAGTCCAAATAAAATACACGTATAGACAGTTGCAGAGATTAATTTTAAAACGAGATCTTACAGAGCCAATCAGATCGTCTAGATATATTGGCATGTGAATTTTCAGTTCTGCCAAATCAACATAATGTCCCAGTAAAGGCTGTACTTACCATAACTTGCCTTACATAGACAAGGAACTTGTAAAACTTTATCTGAAAATGTTGATTTGGCGGGAAAATGAAAGTTTCACACATATTTAGGCCAACTTATAGATTTTATAATGCCTCGCTTTTACATTAATCTGTGCAAATAATGACGCACGTATTTTAATTGAGCAACAATTTTGTCAGAAACAGTCACTGTCTATCTATCTATCTATAGCAAGACGCCTTAATCCCACAATGGATGGCCACAAACAAATCACCTCCATTTCACCCTGCCCTGCCCTTGCCATTTCACTGCCCTCCCCCCCACTCACACCGTCCTCTCTCACATACCTCTCCACTCCATCCCTCTATCTCCTTGGTCTCCCCCATCCTCTCCCCCCCTCCACCTCACTCATACATTCTCGTCTTTAGTCTATCACTCTCCAACCTCATCATGTGGACAAACCACCTCAGTGTATCTCTCCTAATGCTTTCCATCACACTCAAACAACAATGCTCTTTCATCTCCTCATGTGTCAATCCGTTTCTCTGTGTAACGCCATATGCTCCTCTCAAATACAGTGGGGCACCAATTTTCGCGCCTAATTGGGTCCAAAAATAATGCGCGAAAGTGGAATTAGCGAAAGTTGGGGCATTGTCTTTATGGCAAAAAGGCTAATTGGTTCCCGGTTATCCTAAAGTAACATAAGATTTTCATTTTCACTTGCAATACAGTACATCAAATCACTATTGTACATTGCATTGTGAGATACAAACAATAAAAACTGTACAGTACACATTATATGAGGAGAAACATACCACAGAGACCAGGTTGGGCTGTTTAATGGATGTTGGGGGTAAGTATCCGAGGCGCGTGGTGGGCTTATTTAGCCACGCCAGACGTATTGGCGCCACCTCTTGCTGCCTCGCTACCACTCTTTCTCTCTGCCTCCTCAGATGCAACTTGATGCAACACTTCCACTCTGTGCTGAATTTCCCTTTGTGCTAGGTTCTCTTGAACAAATCCATCGAAATCTTCATCCAGGTTAAGCTCCTCTATGGCCGTGAGAATCCAACACAATGGAGCTAGCATGCTCGTACACAATGGCGGGAATGGGTGGACAGAGTGTTGACATGACGTCATTCAAGATGGCGGTGGGTTGCGGGCGGGCGGTGCAGGAAATTCAAAGTTCAAAATATTGTCCCAAACCCAAAATTTGTGCGCGAAAATCGATTTTTTTCAAGCGAAAGTGGAAGTTAGGGAATATTTGGTGCATGCCGCGAAAGTGGATTCCGCGAATCCTGCTGTAGCGAAAGTTGGTGCACTACTGTAACTCATTTTCATTACGCTCACTCTAGCCTTGTTTCCTTCCAACAAGGTCCAAGCTTCGCTTCCAAATGTTAAGAGTTGGTATCACAACAGTATCATGCAGCGACTTTCTTACTTCCATGCTCACTTCCCTGTTTCTTATCACTGCTTTCGAAGAACCAGCAACCCTTCTTCCCTGCTGTACCCTTTCAAGCATTTCATCCTTTAATCTTCCACCCTTACTCATCACACTACCCAAGTACTAAAATGCACTCACATTTTCCACTTCCTCATCATCCAACCTCACTGTGCATTCTGTGACTTCATTTCCCTCGTAGACCACAAATTCACTCTTCCCAACATTCACCTTTAGATTCTATTTCTTACACACTCTCCCAAACACATTTACCAAACCTTGTAGTTCTCCTTCATCTTGACTTACAAATACAGTGTCAACTGCAAACAACAGAAAAGGACGTTTTTAGTTTTACTCTCTCTCTCTCATTAGGGCTGCTCCAATATCCATTGCCCTATCTTGCATTTCTTTTATAACTCCAACCATATACAGATTGAACAACCATAGAGACATGACACATCCCTGTTTCAGTCCAACATCCAGACAGAAAAATTCACTCTGTTTACCATTCACATGCACTACAGCCTTAGCACCCTCATATTCTTCATGGCATTCAACAGCTTCCCATTTACTTCAAATATTCTTAATATTTTCTACATTTCTTGTCTATCCACTCTGTCATGTGCTTTCTCCAAATATATGAAGGCAGCATACAACTTCTTACCAGCCACTAAAAACTTTTTCACTAAAGACCTAAGGATGAATATCTGATCTACACAACCTTTTCCCTTACTAAGACATCCCCGTTCTTCTCAAGCTAATTCCTCTGTTATTTCCCTAACTTTGTCAATAAGTATCCTACCAAATACTTTGCCAATTACACTAAGAAGACAAATGCCCCTGAAAATTTCCACACACTCCTTTTTCCCCTTTTCCTTTGTACAGGGGAATAATTATACCTGACTTCCAATCCTCCGGCAGTCTATCTTCCTCCCAGACTCCCATGCCAATCTTCACATCTCCCATGCTTCAGCATTTCACCACACACTGCACCAATTCCTAAGACTCTCCCCATTTAATATTTCTTCACTGCTTCCACTACTCCCATCCTACTGATCTCTCTTCCTTCCATCTCATCTCTCTCCTTCTCCCGACCATTCCCCACCCATTTATACTCACATTACTTTCATTCTCTATGTTCAACAATTCTTTAAAGTGTTCTCTCCACCTGCTCACTTCTTCTCCCTTCTCCACTAACAATCTATCATTTTTATCTTTCACTCCTCTACTACCTTCTTTATTACCCTTTCTAACTCTCTTTACCTCTTTCCAGTACATTTTCTTACAATCCCTCCACTTCACAATCAAATTAATCCCAAATTACTCATCCACTCTTTTCTTCCTCCCTCTTACTAATCTTTTCACCTCTTTCTTCTTCTCTACATACAACTCTCTAATTCCTCTGTCAATTTCCTCAAGGCCTCTGTTTCCCATCCACTCACTATATGTTTTCCTCTTTGGTGCTACAGTTTGTCCCACCTCTTGAATTCCACCATGCTCTTCCTTACACCTCCTTTCGTTTTCTCTTCAACCCACACCACCTCACACGCTGCACAGATTTCTTTTGTGAATATCTTGCACACATCTTCCACCTCCCCCAGCAGCTGCAAATCATATTTATCCAATTGCTTCTCCACTTCTCTCTTGCTCCTACACTTCTCTATTATATTCTGCCTTTTTTTTCATCCTGTTGCAATCTTTCCATGCTCTTTATATGGACTACTCCCCTCCTGCCTTCACTCTTATTCAACCATCACAATTTTACCTTGAATTTCATTACCATGAAGCAGTTGTCAGAAAGATTGCTCCCCAAGTCTCTGTATGCTCTTGCATCCAGTACAGTACATACATTTTCATTCTCTCATCCAGACATGAACTGAATAGCAATTGATTAAAATATGTGAATCAGTACTGAATTGGAACTGAAAAAATATCTATCTATCTATCTATCTATTGCCAGACGCCTCAGTCCCGTTTGGGGTGGCCACAAACAAATAGCCTCCAAGTCGCCCTGTCCCCCGCCATTTCACTCCCCTGCTCCCAACTCACACCCCCCTCCCCCATATAGTCCGAATGAGAGAGGTTCTACTGTATATAGAATACTGTATGGGAATGTTTTCTTTTATGATAAGTGTCAGTGGCTAACTACTAAATACTGATGTAGTGGCAGATGATGAAGGTAACAGTACCATCTGGGGAAAAAAAAAAAGAAAGCAGTGTTTGACATGCTAACATGTTATTGGTATGAAAAAATTAGCTGGGCTGAATTGGAACTGATATCAGTGACCTGATATGAATCAATGTGAACTGATATGAATTAATGTGAAGTGATAATACAGTTTACTGTAATATGCATCTTTATTATTTTGTAATAATTTGCTTATACTCAGATAAAAACTAAAATATACAGTTAGTTAGTTCAAAATTTTTTAATAATATAGTGTGATACAGTACATTAAGATTCACTGAACTAAGAGAATAAGTATACTGTATTTAATGGAATAAGTGAACTGAATAAATGTATTTACTGTAACTCTCTGTCGTAGAGATGACATACTGAGAGTCATTAAAAAACTTGTTTTCATACCAATAACACGTTAGCATGTCAAACACTGCTTTTTTTTTTTTTTCCCCAGATGATACTGTTACCTTCATCATCTGCCACTACATCAGTATTTAGCAGTTAGCCACTGACACTTATCATAAAAGAAAACATTCCCATACAGTATTCTATATACAGTAATTGCAGTGGTAGGGGAGAGAAGAGGTGGTGAGTCTCCCCTCACTCACCCTCCTCAAAAGAAAGCCTCAAGTTCACTACCCCATCTCAAAATTGCATGTATAAACTCCGTGCTTTCTTGGCATATTTATCGTGTTGCTAATGATCTCACCATGTTTATGTGAGAAGAGTACACGAGAAATAAGTGCATTTGATGCTTAAGCTTTAAAAGATATGTATTGGTGATTTTTCTGGGTAAAAATATTTTCTTTTAATAAGATATTGTTTTATTTTTACTATTTTACATGTGTCTCATCATGGTCATTCTATTCCAATGCACCCAAATGAAAATAGATTATATTTCATTACAGTTTTTTAAAATTGGATGTTGAAATCTGACAAGGGCATATGGCATTGTGTTGAACTGGAAATTAAATGGAACTGAAAAGCTTACAAACTGAACAGACCTGGAACTGAAGCTTTCTTTTTCATGATGAATTTAACTGAACTGAAACTGATTAATTCAAATATTATTCTGAACTGGAATTGAACTGAATTGACAAAAATTAACTGACCCAATCTCTGCTCTCATCCAAACACACACAATCATCCACTGCCTTCAGTTCATTCAGTTCACTATCCACCCTTCTCATCATTCACCATGTATACCTATGGATCACTTTGTGCCTAAAGAGAGTATTGGCAATCATCAACCCCCTCCCCACACAAAAGTCCACTAGAGCAATACCATTCTCACCCACTTAAGCAGGTACACCCCACTCACCAACTACTCCATCCACCTTCAGATTCCATACTTTCCCAGTCATATCTCTAATCAAAAACACTCTCTCATTCCTCTCAAAGTTCTCCAGGCATGCTTCCACATTTTTCAAGAAAGCTTTTTTCACTCTGTACGTGTGGTCTTTCATTGGTACATACACATTCTCACAATTGCCCATGCTTGTATTCCTATTTCCAATCTTACCCACACAATCCTTGAACCAACTGATCCATACTCTCTTGTATTCTCCTTCCATCTCTTACAAACAACAATACATACACCTTCCCCTGCCCTCTCATTTTCACCTAATCTCACACATATACCCAATCCATACTCCCACTCTCACCCCTCCATTTGGACTCAGTAACGTACATATAGCCACTTTTGCATCCTCGAGCACCCTGACAATCTCTCTCTCATTCACTTCATCATTAACACTCCGCATGTTCCACAGTGAAATCCGCACCATGTCCTCTGTATAGTCGTTGGTCGTCACCTGTTGGTCAGTCCTAGTCTGATTCATTTTATTTGTCTTCTGACTCTTTTTAATTAGTAGTTTTCCAGGCAGAGGCACTAACCCTCTGCCGACCCACATGCTGACACAAAGGGAACATGTATTGGTTGGTTGTAAGGTTACCACCTAGCAAATTATTTAAAATAAAGTGTTACTGTACTAATGAATGCACTAGGACAACCAATCAGATGCCACCTTTCTAAAGCTTAACTCTTCTCAGTTGAGATAACAGTGATTCCTTGGTTTCTGCATATTTGGTTATAGCAATTTTCATTAGTAATCTATCTATCTATCTATCTATCTATTGCCGGACGCCTCAATCCCGTTTGGGGTGACCACAAACAAATCGCCTCCACATCGCCCTGTCCCCCGCCATTTCACTGCCCTGCTCCCAACTCACACCCCCCTCTCTCATATACCTCTCCACCCCATCCCTCCATCTCATCCATGGCCTCCCCCTCCCTCTTCCCCCCTCCACCTCACTCACATACACTCTCTTCGTCAGTCTTTCACCCTTCATCCTCTCCACATGGCCAAACCACCTCAGTGTGTTTCTCATAACGCTTCCCATCACATCCACATCCACATCCACACCAAAACGCTTCTTTATATCCTCATTCATCAGCCTGTCTCTCCATGTGACTCCACAGGCTCCTCTTAAATAACTCATATCCACTGCTCTCACTCTTGACTTGTGTCCTTCCAACAACGTCCAAGCTTCACTTCCATACGTTAGAGTTGGTATCGCAATACTGTCATGTAGTAACTTTTTCACTTCCATGCTCACTTCCCTGTTTCTTATCACTGCTTTCAAAGAACCAGCAACCTTTCTTCCCTGCTGTACCCTTTCAAGCACTTCACCCTCCAAACCTCCATCCTTACTCATCACACTATCCAAGTACTTAAATGTACTCACATTTTCCAATTCCTCAACATCCAACCTAGCTGTACATTCACTGACTTCACCTCTCTCAAAGACCATCACTTTACTCTTCCCTACATTCACCTTTAGATTCCGTTTCTTACACATTCTCCCAAACTCATCCACCAAGCCTTGCAGCTCCCCTTCGTCTTAACAACACAGTATCATCTGCAAACAACAGTACAGGGAGTTTCCAAACACTATCCTCTCTCACCAGGGCCACTCCAACATCCACTACCCTACATTGTACCTCTTTTATTACCCCATCCATGTACAGATTGAACAACCATGGAGACGACACATCCCTGTTTCAACCCAACCTTCAAAGAGAAAAATTCACTCAGTTCACCATCCACACGCACTGCAGCCTTCGCACCATCATACATACTCTTCACAGCATTCAACAACTTCCCATCTACTCCATATATTCTTAATACTTTCCACAATCCTTGTCTATCCACCCTGTCATATGCTTTCTTCAAATCCATGAAAGCCGCATACAACATCTTTCCCTTCTATAGAAACTTTTTCACTAAAGATCTAAGAATGAATATCTGTTGGTGGCGACCATCATCCACTCACTTGATGTAGTGTTGCCTACTTCCTTAGCTTTTATCATTCTTTTTCTGTGCCTGCCCTCCTCTCTTCCTATTTCTCCCATCTTTCCTGTCACTTCTTATTCCTTTTCTTTCCTTTACAGGTGGCTTTACATTGAGCAACAAGCCAAATGGTTTCCTGTAAGCCAAGAAACCATTTACAACGCTGGGTGGTAACCATATAACCAAACCATACGTGCTCCCTACGTGTCAACAAGTGGGTTGGTGGAGGATTTGTGCCCCTTCCTGTAAAACAACTAACTCAGTGTCAAATGGTCACCCTTTATGGGATTATGGTGTCTGGCAATAGATAGATAGATAGACAACCTCTTCCCTTCCTAAAGCCTCCCTGTTCTTCTCCAACTAATTCCTCCATTCTTTCTCTAACTCTGTCAATAAGTATCCTACCATACACTTTTCCTATTATACTAAGAAGACAAATGCCCCTATGATTACCACACACTTCTTTTTCCCCTTTTCCTTTGTACAAGGGAATAATTATACCTGACTTCCAATCATCCGGGACTCTACCTTCCTCCCAGGCCAATCTGCATATCTTCCACATTCATTCTACTACTATCTCTCCCCCATGCTTCAGCATTTCACAACACACTCCATCAATTCCTGGGGCTTTCCCCAATTTAACTTTCTTCATTGCTTCCACAACTTCTATCCTACTGATTTCTTCCTGTCTCCTCACCTCCCTCCTTCTCCCAGCCATTCCCCAGCCACTTATACTCGCATTACTTCCATCCTGTATGTTCAACAATTTCTTAAAGTGTTCTCTCCATCTGCTCACTTTTTCTCCCTTCTCCACTAGTAATCTACCATTTTTATCTTTCTCTCCCCTGCTAACCTCAATTCCACCCTGTCTTACTCTCTTCACCTCTTTCCAGAACATTTTCTTACAGTCCCACCACTTTACACTCAAATTCCTTCCAAATTCCTCATCCACTCTCTTCTTACTCTCTCTTACTAATCTTTTCACCTCCCTCTTTCTTTCTACATACAACTCTCTCTTCCGCCCCTCAACTTCTTCCATGCCCCTATTTCTCATCCATTCATTGTATGCATTCTTCTTTTGTGCCACAGCCTGTCTCACCTCTTCAGTCCACCACGCTGTTCCTTGCACCCCCCTCCGTCTTCTCTTCCTTCCACACACCACATCACATGCTGCACATATTTCTTCTGTAAACATCCTGCACACACCTTCCACGTCCCCCATCTGCTCAAATTCATATTTGCCCAATCGTTCCTCCACTTCTCTCTTATACTCTGCCTTTTTCTCATCCTCTTGTAACCTTTCCACTCTCCTTGCAACTACTCCTTCCTCTCGTCTTTCTCTTCTTCTATTTCTCCATCTTACTTGGATGCTCATTCTGGCCACCAGCAAGTAGTGGTCAGAAAGTCCACTCCCCCAACCTCTATAAGCTCTTGCATCCATTACACATCTTCGCATCCTTTCATCCACACACACATAATCAATCATTGCCTTCCTTTCATTCAGTTCACCACCCGCAGTTCTCATCACTCGCCATGTATACCTGTGGATCATTTTAAGCCTGAAGAGGGTATTGGCTATCACCAGCCCCCTCCCAGCACAAATGTCCACTAACGCACTGCCATTCTCATCTATCTCAGCAGGCACACCCCACTCACCAATTATTCTATCCACCTTCACATTCCCTACTTTACCATTCATATCACCGATCAAAAACACTCTCTCATTCCTTCCAAACTTTTCCATGCATACTTCCACATTTGTCCAGAACTCTTCTCTCATTCTGCTAGCATGATCTTGCGTTGGCGCATACACACACACAAAATCGCCCACATTTGTATTCCAACTTTCAACCTTACCCATACAATCCTTGACCCGAGTGATCCATAGTGTCTTGTGCTCTTCTTCCATCTTTTACCCACAACTATACATACTCCTTCCTTTGCCCTCTCATTCTCACCTACTCCTGCACATATACCCCATCCATACTCCCATTCTCTCACACCTTCACCTCTCCATTTTGTTTCAGTTATTCCACATACATCCACTTTCGCACCCTCAAGCACCTGGACAATCTCTCTCTCTTTCACCTCATCATTCGCTCCTCTTACATTCCTCTTACATTCGTTAGTAATGCTCGATGAAAATCTGCACTCCTGCTCTTATCTCACAAATTTTGGCTTAAAAACTCCGTTATAATGCACCCGAGCTGGTTTCTGCCTACTCTCATGTGCAAAACTGACATGAAACTGATACAGAAAATGTATATTTTGGTTGTTCACCTCTGAAGGTTTGTCGTCTATGCAAAATACTCTTAACGATGCAAATTCATAGGTTTCTATTGGCTCTGAGGGATTAAAAGATGATGCCGTACTCATGGAGTTAGTCCTAGGAGGTGGAGACCACTGTCTATTTAGGGGCAAGTAAGGTGTGTTTGATTCGCGGCTGCTGATTGGCTGCTGATGATATCATTGAAGTAAATGTAGGCATGTACTGTAGTGCAACATGCGGATGCAGGTGTACACCGTGCATCAATATTAGTGCAATATGCGGAAGCAGGTGTACATCATGGGTGAATGCAGTGCAACATGCAGACGTGGGTGTACACCGTGGGTGGATAATTTACATCAAGCACCACTTATCGTTTCATAAAACTTTACAATCAACTTTAATTTTCTATGGTAATAGTAAACTTATAAAGCTAATTTTGACCTCTTTAGCTTCGGAATTTATTCCATAATTATTCTGGCTGCTTATATTGCAGGCAGTTAAAAAATATAAATATATATGTGCTGAAATAAGAAGAGCTGTACTGTAGATTTACATCATCGGTGGCCAATCAGCAGCCACAAAACAAACACACCCTACTCGCCCCATACATACATCTCAGCTGCACAGGTCAATCAAATAGGGTATAACTCTCCATCCCTTACCTTACGCCCATCTTACGTCTCTATATGATATGCGTTTCTTCCTTATTATGCCCTTTTCATTATTGGTAGTCTTTAAGGAGACAGGACCACCTTATTTTGCAATTTTCTTGCATTTATTCCTTACTGCAGCTCTCCATGGGATTCTTTACATTCTGATTGCATTTTCAACTTTTAATGTTTTTATTTCTTTTAAAAGTAGTGAATAGCATTTAAAAATGTAGTGTTTGTTTACAGACGGATGCCATCTTGTTATGTGAGAAGACAAGAGATGCTATTTTAAAATGCCATTTATGAAAAAAATTACTTTTTTCAGTGCCTAAGTATCTAAACCTAACCTAAATTTTTGTAACTTAAACCAGCTTTCTTTATCCTTACCTAACCTAACCTATTTTATGCTAATTTAACCAATTTTATACCAACCTAACCTTATTTAATAACATTTTCCTTGTTTCCTGATGGATCCTCTTCATACCTGAAAACACAATTCCGTATACCTTTACATAATCACTGAACCTGTTCAGAGACAATTTTTTTTTTTTTTTTTTTTAAGAGGTGGTCCTATGTCTCCTCAAGCCTCAAGGATGATCTCATTTACTATTAACTGAACCATGCCTGTGTGTGTTTCTGATACATATCAATAGCTATGTATGTATTTAATGTGTCTAAATTACTGTAAAAGGGAAAATTTGGGTTTACATGTGGGGTGCCCGGCACCAATTAGGATAAATCCACAGATTCTTTTCTTTCGCTATCGCCATATTTTGTTACCAAACACTACGTGATGTACTGTACTGTCCCAACTGTGTGCAATAACCAAGGGATCACTATACAGTATACATAAGAGTAAATGTTAACAAAATCATAACATCAAAATTCCCATGAAATAATAATGGATATCAATATGATGCACAGTCTAAGTCAACTATCTTCTTTGACATTTCTTCTGCAAATAAAAAATGAGTGGGACATTGATGGATCCTTACTGAGGTGTTATGGTTTTGTAAACATATACTCCAACTCAAGTTATTTGGCATCAGCCTACCCAAATGCCATTTAACCTAACCTAGATCCATGTTGTTCAAGCCTGAGACCAATTTCCAGTCTTATCCTTAGTCATCAGTGGCGTCCAAATTGAATCTGATTTCAAATTAGAAATCATGAGACACCCACTTCCAGCCCTATGATTGGTGTTATGAGGTGTTATGGTTTTGTAAACATTTACTCCAACTCAAGTTATTTGGCATTAGCCTACCCAAATGCCACTTAACCTAACCTAGATCCATGTTGTTCAAGCCTGAGACCAATTTCCAGTCTTATCCTTAGTCATCAGTGGCGTCCAAATTGAATCTGATTTCAAATTAGAAATCATGAGACACCCACTTCCAGCCCTATGATTGGCTGAATCTGTACCATAATGCATCAATGAAAATAAAGTCATAGCTACCACCTATGACTGTAATGCACCATCGAGAAACAAAAATGCATCACATTTAATGGAAGAACCCTTATGGGATTATGGCGTCTGGCAATAGATAGATAGATAGATAGAACATAGACTAACTGCCAGCACAGGCACACATCAATATCTCACATAATTTTCATTTGTGAAAGAAACATCACAGAAGAAAGCCGACTTAAAATTTTGCAAAATACCAATTCCCATTACTTCTTAGGAATCTGGTGTTACGGGTTTGTAAACATTATCCCATGTAAGAGTTCACATATACTGTAAATACCAGCTAAAAGTAGCATTTTTCTATATAAATCAAACATATTAATTAAATATTAGAGTGGGGAACTGCCACTTGCAACAGACTCCTTAGCAAATTGCCTTGGTATCCAGTGGTAATGTGATATCTGTTTTACTACTGACTTTTGATGTTTTCATTAAAAAAAAAAAAAAAAAAAAAAAAAAAAAAAAATGGGCACCCTGCTCACCAGGGTTGGACTAATGTCCTTCCCCACAGCAAGGTGCAGGGAAATACGAGGAGATTTGGCTCCAGGGTGGATGCCACAGCTGCTTAACTCCAACGAGGGTGCATAGTGCCACCATGTGTAGGTTCCTTGTTAGCATTGGCCAGGGTCAGTTGATGAATATAAAGAAACTGAACTGCTTAATGTCAGAGCTGGTACAAATTTCCCCAAAAGACCATCCTTCAAAATAGCCTCTTCAGTTCGTTTAGCTATAATGGCTCCAACATGCTTGCATACGTCGGCCTTGGTCACCTAATAGCAGTCCTCAAAGCTGCTCATCTCTAGCAGCTGCCCCATTAAGTCCCTTATCACTGAGTCGCACTCTATGACCTTGTCCCAGGTCATTTTCTGTCTGCCTCTAAAAACACTACCCCTTATGTTCACACTTCTCATTTGCTGCATCCAATTGTCATCCCTCATCCTCTCCACATGCTCAAACTATCTCAATCTACCTCTCCTCATCACAATACCAGTACACTCCAGTCTCAGCCTTCCTTTTAACTCTTCCATTGTAAACCTAGCCCCCACAGGCCTCACATTCAAGAATACACTGGATATCCACCTAATCATAGTCATTTTTGTAAGTTTGAGCCTGTGACTTATCTTCTTCCTTTACTGCCCATTTCTGTATATCTGAGCCTGTGACTATCCTCCTCCTTTACTGCCTAGGTGTCACTACCATAAAGCATTACACTCCTAACACATGCCACACACAAAGCACAGAGGGAGAGCCCTCTCAAAGTCAGAAGAGGCAACAGCTTCCTGAACTTCTCCCAACCACTTTTCGTTCTAGCCACTGAGCTAGAGCTCCAGCCCCACCTTCACCACATAGCATGTCTCCCAAGCAACAAAACTCTTCTATGCACTCAAGAGACTTGACAGCAAGATCACTCCAATCATGCCTGACATACATCACACATATGTAATCAGCACTACCTCACAATTTACCTCTAATACTACTACACCTCTTCTGCACCCACTTATCACAAACATTGCACAAGATGGAACTACATCCCACGCCCTTGCGGCAAACCGCACATGGCCACTCTTTCTCTTCTCTGACTGTACTGCCATCAACCCTAGATACCATCAACTTTGTTTTATCTGCATTTATTCTCAAAGCCTTGTGTTCCATACTATCTCTCCACTTCCTAAATCTTTACCTCACTTCCCTTTCATTCTCTGCAGTCAACACCAAATCATCGGCATACATTATTTCACATAGAAGTTTTGTTTAGTTCTATTTGATTTTTGAAGGCTTCAACATGCTTGAATGTGCCAGCCTGGTCATCTAATGGCAGCTTTCCATGCTGCTCAATCTCTGGTAGCTTCCCTATTTTAGTCTCTTATCCTTGACATCACAGTCAATGACATCATCCCAGGTTTTTTTCGGTCTACCTCTCGCTAACTTACCCCCAACATTAACACTTCTCACTTTCAGCACTCAGTTATCATCCCCCAACCTCTCCACATGCCCAAACCACCTCAATCTACCACTCCTCATCACAACACCAGTACACTCCACTCCCATCCTACCTCTCAACTCTTCCATTGTAAACATGGAAGTCCATTGCTGAAGTCATGTGAAAGGACTTCAAGCACCATGATAAACTATAAGGGGCTCAAAACTAGCCCATAATGCATACCATCATTCACAGAAATCTCATCACTCAAATCTCCATTTGCTTTCACCTCGGTGTGAACACCCACATAGCCTACATAGCCATAACCACTCTCAATAGCCACTCCTTGATCCCAAGCTTTCTCATTGCCCACTTCACCACCTCCCTTGGGACTCTGTCAATGGCCTTCTCCAAATCAACAAAAACAAAGTACAGATCTCTTTTCTTTCATATATATTTTTCCTGAAGCTGCTGAACAATTAATATGGAATCATTGGTCCCTTTGCCTGACATAAACCCAAACTGCATCTCATTAATATGTTCTGGACCTGGAGCCGTGATGTCATTGCTGTGGGTCTACTCCCCAGCGGCTGTCGAAGCAGAGGAGGAGGAGGAGGACAGCATCGTGGCCAAACCACCAAACCCCCCCCCCCTCGGCCCCTCACAGGGCCCGAGAACCTGGGTGTGGCTTCGATTGCCTGGGCAAGTACCACATCTCTCCACGCAACACATACAACAACACTGTTTTTCTATACCGAGAAATGACTCCCCGGTGGTCATTTCTCGAAGGCTTCTTCTAGCTGGTAATACTGACAGCAATCCAGGATCCATAACAAATACACATGACCAGCATACTCAAAACCTATCACTTTGAACCAACAGACAAAGGGTTCAGTTCAGTGCAATTCCTTCAAGAACCGGACCCAGTACACCTGCGCAACACCTGCATCCAGAAAATATTACACAAACACCTGGACCTGCTCCTTATGCTCCTTCCTCCTCCCACCAACCCCCCCCACCAACCCCTCTCCTATTTCCTCCAAACCTCCTCAGCCTAACCCACTGATCCTTCCCACACCATCCAATCCCCCAGCCCCTCCCATTCCACCCCAGTCTAATTCACCCCAACCCTTGTCTCCATCCGGTGCGTAAGAATACCGAATCGGAGCGAGATTACTGAAGCGGAGTGAGATTTCTGAATCGGAACTTGAAATTTCCGAATCGGAGCTAGACTTTGAAACGGGTGGGGCTGTAACTAAATGCATTCAGGTTCTACTGTGTGTTTTTAACTCGTTTATGTGTGTACTTGTTTGCAGTAGGATGCATTTACCGTTATTTATTGTCATGGGGCTGTAACATGCTGACCAGATTTAGTCTTTTCAGGCAAAATTTAGCCGTTTTTGTTTGATTTTCCTGGATTCAGCCTCTTACAAATTTTAGCCGTTTTTTGGCCATATTCAAAGAAAATTGGAATTTTCTAAATTTTTTTTTAAAAATAATTATGCACATGACTGGCTCAGAAGGTGAAAAACACAAGGTCAGAGTAAGGAAGTGATTTCATACTCAGGTGTGAAAAGCCTGAGATTCCCAGGAGGGCTTAACCCTTATCCTTCATTGACCTTTAATCCCTAAATCACCTGCCATATCCTAGGAGCATGCTTAATGCTTCCAACCTGTCACAGAACTTGGGATACAATGGGTCACGGGGTAATGGCCACGGGTGACAGAATAATATTTATGTATCTATCTATCTATTGCCAGATGCCATAATCCCATAAGGGTGGCCATTTGACTTTGAGTTATTTGTTTTACAGGGAGGGGTACTAACCCTCTGCCAACCCACTTGTTGACAAGTAAGGATAATAATAATAATAATAATAATAATAATAATAATAATAATAATAATAATAATGATGACAATGATGATGATAATACTAATACTAATAATAATAACCTATCTATCTATCTATTGCCAGATGCCTTAATCCCGTACAGGGTGGCCACAAACAAATCACCTCCACGTAGCCCTGTCCCCCGCCATTTCACTGCCCTGCTCCCAACTCACCCCCTGCCCTCTCATATACCTCTCCACTCCATCCCTCCATCTCATCCTCGGCCTCCCCCTACCTCTCCCTCCCCTTCATCTCACTCACATATGCTCTCCTCATCAGTCTCTCACTCTCCATCCTCTCCACATGGCCAAACCACCTCAATGTGTTCCTCCTAACGCTTCCTATCACATCCACATCCACACCACAACGCTCCTTTATCCTGTATCCTTATTTGTCAGCCCGTCTCTCCATGTGACTCCACAGGCTTCCCTTAAATAACTCGTTTCCACTGCTCTCACTCTTGACTTGTGTCCTTCCAACAACGTCCAAGCTTCACTTCCATACGTTAGAGTTGGTATCACAATACTGTCATGTAGTAACTTCTTCACTTCCATGCTCACTTCCCTGTTTCTTATCACTGCTTTCAAGGAACCAGCAACTTTTCTTCCTTGTTGTACCCTTTCAACCACTTTACCCTCCAAACTTCCATCCTTACTCATCACACTCCCCAAGTACTTAGACATACTCACATTTTCTATTTCCTCACCATCCAACCTCATTGTACATTCACTGACTTCACCTCTCTCAAAGACCATCACTTTACTCTTCCCTACATTCACCTTTAGATTCCGCTTCTTACACACTCTCCCAAACTCATCCACCAAGCACTGCAGCTTCCCTTCGTCTTCACTTAACAACACAGTATCATCTGCAAACAACAGTACAGGGAGTTTTCAAACAACCCTCTCTCACTAGGGCCACTCCAACATCCACTGCCCTACCTTGTATCTCATTTATTACGCCATCCATGTACAGATTGAACAACCATGGAGACATGACACATCCCTGTTTCAATCCAACCTTCAAAGAGAAAAATTCACTCAGTTCACCATCCACACGCACTGCAGCCTTAGCACCATCATACATACTCTTCACAGCGTCCAACAACATCCCATCTACTTCATATATTCTTAATACTTACCACCATCCTTGTCTATCCACCCTGTCATATGCTTTCTCCAAATCCATGAAGGCCGCATACAACTTCTTTCCCTTCTCTAGAAACTTTTCCGCTAAAGATCTAAGAATGAGTATCTGATCTACACAACCTCTTCCTTTCCTAAAGGAAATCTATCTATCTATCTATTGCCAGACGCCTCAATCCCGTTTGGGGTGGCCACAAACAAATCGCCTCCAAGTCGCCCTGTCCCCCGCCATTTCACTGCCCTGCTCCCAACTCACACCCCCCTCTCTCATATACCTCTCCACCCCATCCCTCCATCTCATCCTCGGTCACCCTCTCCCTCTTCCACCCTCCACCTCACTCACATACACTCTCTTCGTCAGTCTTTCACCCTCCATCCTCTCCACATGGCCAAACCACCTCAGTGTGTTCCTCACAACGCTCCCTATCACATCCACATCCACACCACAACGCTCCTTTATATCCTCATTCGTCAGCCTGTCTCTCCATGTGACTCCACAGGCTCCTCTTAAATAACTCATTTCCACTGCTCTCACTCTTGACTTGTGTCCTTCCAACAATGTCCAAGGTTCACTTCCATATGTTAGAGTTGGTATCACAATACTGTCATGTATCAGCTTTTTTACTTCCATGCTCACTTCCCTGTTTCTTATCACTGCTTTCAAGGAACCAGCAACCTTTCTTCCCTGCTGTACCCTTTCAAGCACTTCACCCTCCAAACCTCCATCCTTACTCATCACACTACCCAAATACTTAAACGTACTCACATTTTCCAATTCCTCACCATCCAACCTCGCTGTACATTCACTGACTTCACCTCTCTCAAAGACCATCACTTTACTCTTCCCTACATTCACCTTTAGGTTCCGTTTCTTACACTCTCTCAAACTCATCCACCAAGCCTTGCAGCTCCCCTTTGTCTTCACTCAACAACACAGTATCATCTGCAAACAACAGTACAGGGAGTTTCCAAACACTATCCTCTCTCACCAGGGCCACTCCAACATCCACTACCCTACCTTGTACCTCTTTTATTACCCCATCCATGTACAGATTGAACAACCATGGAGACATGACACATCCCTGTTTCAAACCAACTTTCAAAGAGAAAAATTCACTTAGTTCACCATCCACACGCACTGCAGCCTTCGCACCATCGTACATACTCTTCACAGCATTCAACAACTTCCCATCTACTCCATATATTCTTAACACTTTCCACAATCCTTGTCTATCCACCCTGTCATATGCTTTCTCCAAATCCATGAAAGCCGAATACAACTTCTTTCCCTTCTCTAGAAACTTTTCCACTAAAGATCTAAGAATGAATATCTGATCTACACACCCTATTCCCTTCCTAAAGCCTCCCTGTTCTTCTCCAACTAATTTCTCTGTTCTTTCTCTAACTCTGTCTATAAGTATCCTACCATACACTTTTCCTATTATACTAAGAAGACAAATGCCCCTATGATTACCACATTCTTTTTCCCTTTTCCTTTGTACAAGGGAATAATTATACCTGACTTCCAATCCTCTGGGACTCTACCTTCCTCCCAGGCCAATCTGCACATCTTCCACATCCATTCTACTACTATCTCTCCCCCATGCTTCAGCATTTCACCACACACTCCATCAATTCCTGGGGCTTTCCTGATTTAACTTTCTTCATTGCTTCCACAACTTCTATCCTACTGATTTCTTCCTGTCTTCTCACCTCCTCCTTCTCCCAGCCATTCCCCAGCCACTTATACTCGCATTACTTCCATCCTCTACGTTCAACAATTCCTTAAAGTGTTCTCTCCATCTGCTCACTTTTTCTCCCTTCTCCACTAGTAATCTACCATTTTTATCTTTCACTCCCCTGCTAACTTCACTTCCACCCTGTCTTACTCTTTTCACTTCTCTCCAGAACATTTTCTTACAGTCCCTCCACTTTACACTCAAATTCCTTCCAAATTCCTCATCCACTCTCTTCTTACTCTCTCTTACTAATCTTTTCACTTCTCTCTTCCTTTCCACATATAACTCTCTCTTCCGCCTCTCAACTTCTTCCAGCCCCTATTTCTCATCCATTCATTGTATGCTTTCTTCTTTTGTGCCACAGCCTGTTTCACCTCTTCAGTCCACCACGCTGTTCCTTGCTCCCCCCTCCGTCTTCTCTTCATTCCACACACCACATCACATGCTGCACATATTTCTTCTGGAAATACGTAATAGGTTAATTACGTATGAGTCTGGGGGAAATAGCAGTCAGATAGATTATTTTCTGGTTAGGAGGGCCGATAGAAGGTTAGTGAGGGATGTTAAAGTTATAGGAAGTGAGGAGTGTGTGCAGCAGCACAAACTATTGATTTGTGATATGGTGCTTAAAGAACAAGTGATGAAAAAGAGGACTTATGTACCTAGGAGGAAAATATGGAAGCTGAAAAACCAAGTAGTAAGGGATGCCTTCTATAGCGAGTTGAGGAGAGTGGTGGCTGAACAGGGAGCTGTAGACAGAGGCGTTAATGAACAGTACAGAGCCCTCAAGAACAATTTCTTGAGAGTTACTGATGTAACATGCGGCTGGACAAGAGGACCACCAAGACATAAAGTAACTTGGTGGTGGGATGAGGGTGTAGAAGCTGCAATTCAGGAGAAAAGGCTTTTCCGGGTTTGGAAGAAGGGTGGTAGCAAAGAGGAATATTTGGCTGCCAAGCGTAGGGCTAGGAGAGAGGTATACAGGGCAAAGTCTGAGTCACAGAGACAATTACTTGATAACCTAAATCATGGGGAAAGGAAAAATATATTTAGGGTGGCAGGTCAGGTGAAGAGGGATAATCGGGATATCATAGGTGAGCAGTGTGTGAAGAATGATGAAGGAAGGGTAGTGGTGAACAGTGAGGATATTAAAGATGCATGGAGAGAGCATTATAACCGGTTGTTGAATGAGGAGTTTGACTGGGACAGGGAAGGTTTGGAGCCAGCAGATCCAGTGTCTGGCCCTTGGCCTTTGATTGATACTGCTACTGTGAGTGAGGCAATAGGCAGGATGAGGGCGGGGAAGGCAGGTGTGTCTGGGTTGACTGCCGAAATGTTGAAGGTCAGGCGATATAGGGGTGAGTTTAGTCACTGACCTGATAAATAGGATTATTTATGAGTGTGTTGTCCCAGATGACTGGCTGAAGAGTGTAATTGTAAATGTGTATAAAGGGAAGGGTGATGCCCTGGAAAGAGGAAATTATAGAGGTATAAAGCTCTTAGATCAGATAATGAAGGTAATGGAGAGAGTTTTAGAAGGTATGATTAGAGAAAGAGTGAATATTGATGAGATGCAATTTGGGTTTATGCCAGGTAGGGGGACCACTGATGCCTTATTCATTGTTCGACAGCTTCAGGAAAAATATATTGGTAGGAGAAGGGATCTTTATTTTGTTTTTATTGATTTGGAAAAGGCCTTTGACAGAGTCCCTAGAGAGGTGGTGAAGTGGGCAATGAGAAAGCTTGGCTTGGAGGAGTGGCTGGTTAGGGTGGTTATGGCCATGTATGTGGGTGCTCACACCCAGGTGAGAGTGAACGGAGATTTGAGTGATGAGTTTTCCGTGAATGTTGGTGTGCATCAGGGGTCAGTTTTGAGTCCCATGTTGTTTATCATGGTACTTGAAGCCCTTTCACGTGACTTTAGAAACGGACTCCCGTGGGAGTTGTTGTATGCTGATGATTTGGTGTTGATTGCAGAGAATGAAAGGGAGGCGGGGGAAAGGTTTAGGAAGTGGAGAGATGGTATGGGGGAAAAGGGTTTAAGGGTAAATGCAGATAAAACAAAAGTGATGATATCTAGGGTTGGTGGCGGTACTGTCAAAGACGAGGGAGAGTGGCCATGTGCAGTTTGCCACAAGGGCGTGGGAAGTAATTCCATCTTGAGCGGTGTGTGTGATAAGTGGGTGCATAAGAGATGTAGTGGTATCAGAGGTAGACTGCGAGATAATGCATTTTATGTGTACGGCGTGCCGGGGTGAGCAGGTGGAGATCGTCAGACGTGAAAGGATTGAACTTGCTGGTGAATCTCTTGAGTGTGTGGAAGAGTTTTGTTATTTGGGAGACATGTTGTGTGCTGGAGGTGGGGCTGGAGCTAGCTCTGTGGCTAGGGTGAGAAGTGGTTGGAAGAAGTTTAGGGAGCTCTTGCCTCTCCTGACATTGAGAGGGCTCTCCCTACGTGCTAAGGGGTCTTTGTATGCAGCATGTGTTAGGAGTGTAATGCTGTATGGCAGCAGTGAGACCTGGGCAAAGAAGGAGGAAGACATTCGCCGGCTCAGACGTACAGAAATGACAATGATTAGGTGGATGTGCAGTGCGTCCCTGCGTCCAAGGCCTGGAGGGGCTGGGTTTACAATGGAAGAGTTGAGAGGTAGGATGGGACTGGAGTGTATTGGTGTTGTGATGAGGAGAGGTAGATTGAGGTGGTTTGGACATGTGGAGAGGATGGGGGATGATAATTGGGTGAGGAAGGTGAGAAGTGTTAATATTGGGGGTGGGGCTATGAGGGCTAGACCGAGAAAGACATGGGACGAGGTCATTAAGTGTGACCTTAGGGTTAAGGGACTGAACAGGGAGGCTGCAATGGATCGTGCAGCGTGGAGAGCCGCCATTAGGTGACCAAGGCCGACACATGCAAGCATGTTCGAGCCTTTAAAAACGAAAACGAAAACGAACACCTTCCACGTCTCCCATCTGCTCCAATTCATATTTGCCCAATCGTTCCTCCACTTCTCTCTTATACTCTGCCTTTTTCTCATCCTCTTCTAACCTTTCCACTCTCCTTGCAACTACTCCTTCCTCTCGTCTTTCCCTTCTTCTATTCCTCCATCTTACTTGCATCCTAATTCTGGCCACGACCAAGTAGTGGCCAGAAAGTCCACTCCCCCAGCCTCTATACACTCTTGCATCCTTTACACATCTTCGCATCCTTTCATCCACACACACATAATCAATCATTGCCTTCCTTTCATTCAGTTCACTACCCACCCTTCTCATCACTCGCCATGTATACCTGTGGATCATTTTATGCCTGAAGAGGGTATTGGCTATTACCAACCCCCTCCCAGCACAAATGTCCACTAACGCACTCCCATTCTCCTCTATCTCAGCAGGCACACCCCACTCACCAAGTATTCCATCCACCTTCACATTACCAACTTTACCATTCATATCACCAATCAAAAACACTCTCTCATTCCTTCCAAACTTTTCCATGCACACTTGCACATTTGTCCAGAACTCTTCTCTCACTCTTCTAGCACGATCTTGCGTTGGCGCATACACACACACAATCGCCCACATTTGTATTCCAACTTTCAACTTTACCCACACAATCCTTGACCCAACTGATCCATACTGTCTTATGCTCTTCTTCCATCTTTTACTCACAACTATACACACTCCTTCCTTTGCCCTCTCATTCTCATCTACTCCTGCACATATACCCCATCCATACTCCCATTCTCTCACACTTTCTCCTCGCCATTTTGTTTCAGTTATTCCACATACATCCACTTTCGCATCCTCAAGCACCTGGACAATCTCTCTCTCTTTCACTTCATCATTCGCTCCTCTTACATTCCATGTACACATTACCAAGTCCTTTGTCCGGTCCTGGGTCGTCAACGTTTGGTCAGTCCTTGTCCGAGGCTTCTTGTGTTTTTTTAGTTAGTTGTTTTCCGGGGAGGGGCACTAACCTTCCGCCAACCCTTTTAGTCGCCTTTTACGACAAGCAGGGATACTGGGGGAGTATTCTTGAAAACCCCCCCTACCCCCATAATAATAATAATAATAATAATAATAATAATATAAATGTAGGTAAGAACTGACTGGTGTTTGTATAATGAAACCAAGTAGGCTAAAAAGGCGTGAGAAATCTCTGAATAAGCAACTGCAATGTTGAAATGTTGCCAGATATGATAGCAAGGAAGAGAAGAAAAGAAGAAAAATGACTGAAATTAAGATTTATTACAATTTAAAGTACATTATTGGGTGCAGTTGAAATGCATGTTGTATATACATCTCCAAATCTCATATAGCAGCGCTCACTGATGAAAAACTCCAAATTTCAAACTTACCTACAGTGCTCGACAAAAGCACTGCGCCCAGTGCCCCCCCCAACAAAACAAACCTTTCAACTATGGAAAAAACATGTAAATAATGAATTATAGTTACCTTTAATGCTTGGTAGGGTTTCCTCTGCACCTCTTCACGGACCTGAGACGTCATGGAAGTGAAAGGGCGAGGTTCCTCAGGTGCTGGGGTGATATACTTGCCCAGGACTCACGAATGGCTGCTTCTAACTTAGGCAGAAAGCTCATGTCCCTCCCTTGGAAATTCTTCTTTACGAGGTACCAAAGGTTTTCTATCGGGTTGATGTCTGGGATATTGCCTGGCCAGTCTTTCATGAAGGAGACCTCGCAGTCACGAAGCCAGTTGGTGACAGATTTGGCTTTATGAGCAGGTGCACCGTCCTGCTGAAACACTCGTGCACCTGTGAGCTCGAAGGACTCAGGTAAATGATCACAAAGCAGCTCCAGGTAAACATCCTGATTCACTGCAGTTCCTGGGAAGCACAACAAGCTTCCCCAACCCCTTACCAGAGAAACAACCCCATACCATTAGTAATCAGGGTGTTTAAATGTGCTCTCCACGTAACGGGGGTCAAGTGAGTCACTACCTCTGCGCAGGTACACGCGCGCTCCTCAATTACAGGTAACGGTAAATGTTGCCTCATCAGACCACAACACTGACAAACATTGGTCCTTACCCCAGTTAAGGTACTTGTTAGCAAAGGCAAGCCTACGAAGTCGCTGGTTACGTGTAAGAAGAGGCTTTTTCACAGGCCTGTGGCTTGTGTAACCAAGTTCAGAGACTCTTCGAGAAACAGTGCGCACTGAAACCTCGCCAAACACTTCCAGGTTGCTCTCCTTAATTCTCCTTGCAGTCACACGAGGATTAGACTCCACCGCACGTTCTAGCACATTAACAGACCTCGGGGAAGTTTTCCTGGGCCTACCAGATCGTGATTTCTTTGTAGGAACGTCACCACTATTTTCCACTCGGTAATGGGCACACCACCTCCGCACTGTCGACCGAGCCACACCAACCAAATCACTAATTTCCTTCATGGGGTGGCCTGCCTCCTTTAGAGCAATGATCTGTGCTATTATTTCACTAGATAATCCACGGGTAGGGGCCATATTAAAGTAACGAAAGCCAAAACACTGCGGTTCACTAGGTAAAAAAATGGCGCAACAAGAGAGGGAGGAGTGGCTGGGATCCCCTTCTCACGCAGCCCGCAGGCAACTGAGGCGCCAGCCAACCAGCGCGCAGTAAGGCCTCAGGCTGCGTGACGTCATGTTAGCACCCAAAACTTCTGGCTAAATTTTTTCTCCCCAAAAAGGGTGATTCTTTTTTCGCCAAAAGTACTGCGCGCCTTGACATAGGCACACAATATTTTTGTCGAGCACTGTATATCCCAGACTCCGTGATTGAATATACAAGACCAAACATGTGATGAAGTGACTAATATCCAACCAGTTAAAGTCATTATGTGATAAGAAAGATATCTGATAGATATTTCATAACAAAAAACAAACAACAAATGGCACTGGTAGCTCCGATTCGGAAATCTCGCTCCAATTCGGAATTCTCATTCCGATTCGAAATTCTCACTCCGATTCGGAATTCTTACATACCCATCTCCATCACAACCTTCTCCTGCCCCTTCCCCTCCACCCATACCCCCACCTCCCCCCAGTGCTGCAGCACCCGACACACATTGTACACACAACATAAACATTCTTCAGATAAACACAGATGGCATTAACGCCAAAAAACAAGAATTCACACAATTCATCAAACAACAGAACATACACACTGCCATCTTGCAAGAAACTAAACTAAGCAGAACACAAAAAACACCTACATTTCATAGTTTCATCACCATTAGACAAGAATGGGCCGACGGTGGTGGCGATATCACCCTGGTACACCAATCCATCAATTTTCAGATACAAGTGCACACACACAGTCACTTCTCCCCCCACATGACACCTCAACAGTAATGCAGTACGATCAAAATACGCACTAGTAACAAATCACTCATAACAATCGCCAATACAGTAAAACCTCAATTCAACAGCATTCATTCTAATGGCAACCCCAAACTAACGGCACAAATCTCCCGAGGAATATTTATGTAAAAATATTTTTAAAATTCCCCCCAAACTGGTAAAAATTAGAAATTCAAATGTGGTGGGTGCCACATACATCTCGATCATCTGTTTCCAGTTTCCGCCAACTGGGTATGTTTATGCTCACCCACTCTTCCTCCCGCCTAGCCTGACCCTAAAGTGAAAAATCACACAGCACCATACGAGGTTTGCCAAGGATACAATGGTAAATCGGAACGGTAACGTGGTAAAATTGCCGATGATACCATGGGCATTTGGAGTTCATCTGGATGGATTCCTGCCGAAGATATGACGGGAAAAACAGTGTGACCAAAACCCAGGCGACTTGACAGAGAATATATCGTATTACAGCACTGAACATTTAGCCTAACACTGAATACTTATTAATATTTTAGAATATCAATCGTTTTGAAACCCTTATAAAGAGTTAATATTTCCTATACCGTAAAACACCGTAACTTCGGACAGCGCCCAAACTTCGTACGTTTTGCGAAAAAATGTAATAATTGAAGTTTATTGGAGGAGAGTACGATACTTGCAAAAAATATTGATATGGGTAGGTAGGGTAATCTTTAAAGATTATTATGTTTAAGTCCTATTAAACTAGCTTGAATATGTGTGGGTGAAAAAAATTTATGAATCAAATGGTAAAAAAATCGACATTTTTTAACCCTGCAAAACTTTGTTCACACAGAACAAACAGTTTCAATTGTAAGAACGTAATTAGTGCGATTATATGTGGAAAAGTGTTGTAAGTACTGGGCAGTAAACTATTTTAAAATATATACATGCATCATCTTGCTATGATTGTTTTAATGAATATCTCTATTTTTCAAAAAAAAACAAAATCCAAAATTCGGACAGGCAAATTACTGGAAAAATACAGACAATAGGTGTGTGTGTGTGTGTGTGTGTGTGTGTGTGTGTTTTACAGGCACAGGCCTCTTAGGGAAGTGTGTGTGTGTGTGTGTGTGTGTGTGTGTGTGTTTACAACCACAGGCCTATTTGGGATGTTTGTTTGTGTGTGTGTGTGTGTGTGTGTGTGTGTGTGTGTGTGTGTGTGTGTGTGTATGTGTGTATAAGACTAAAGTGTGTAGCTCATTAATACATTCCATGGTGCCTTCATAACATGTGCCTGTGTGTGCGTGTGTCTACTGATTTGTGTGCGTGTTAGTGGGTGTGTGGGTGTCATTGGAACCAGTAAGTGTTTAACATTATATTATGTTATTTCAGTATGCATTTGTTGAGTCAGTGAGGTAGCTACTTGATAATTAAGTGAGGTTTTGTTTAGGAAAAAGAGATCAGTTCCCCTTACAGTTTGGAAAATATGCAATGAATTTTATATAATTTTTTCGTCTGAAAAAGTTTCTGAAGAGTTCTTAGTTATATTTATGGCCAGATTACCTCACTACAATGTGATATGATGCATCTTAATGTGATTTCAAATTATGAGCTCAAAAAAGAAGATACAGTATGTTTGGATATTTCCCTTTATATACATATAACTTGGGCCACAAGTGCCCAGTATTTTTTTTGACATTTTTAAAAAAAAGTTTAAAGTGTCCGAAGTTTGGCCAGTGTGTCCAGAGACAGGTGCTATTAACCATTCTCATGTTTAAAGGGCAAATACTTGGATGTCCAAAGTTTAGAAGAGCTGTCCGAAGTAAGGAAATTTGTTCCTAACTTCGGAAAAAAAAAAAAAAAAAAAAAAACGAGTTTAGAGAGGTTAATTTTTTTTATTATATAGATTCAGTAGGTACTGTCCCTGGCTACCACATGACACCAACAGGGATAAAATTGCACCATTTTACACAGAGTTATTCATTAAAACACACACAAAATGTCCTAAGCTAGGGTGTTTTATGGTACCTAGGAAACTGTGATGTCAATAAAATAATCATGTGTTGACAACTGAGGACTCCACTGCAGCTAGACGTACTGCTACCAGATGTACTGCTACCAGCTGCCACCATAAAACATCACAACAACAACTCCTGGATAATGTGATGTGATGTATGTACTTCTCATCGGCCTGTGTACCTGTCTGTAAACAAAGTTGTTTCTCCTTGTTCTCTACCGAGTCAGCTACAGCGATCACTTTCCACAGTCGTGAGACGGGGCTCTGGCAACAGTGTGAGAAGCATGTCCTTTGCCGAGGATACGAGGAATGTGTGTGATAGCGTCCAAGTTTTGTTCCACTTAAATCTTCCTCAGCCATTCCTGATACAAGGTACCATGTGATACCCCCTTTTACCTGGATTACTGTATTTACCTGGATTACTGTACTGTACTTACCTGGATTACTGTACAGTACTTTACTACAGTACACCACCACACCTTCCTGCTTTCTTCTGTTCTAAATATAATTTTTTTTTATTGATTTTGTATGTCTGCACATGTTTACTGTATATGCTTAAAAATGTGTTAAAATGTGTTAGCATGAGTTCCAGGGGAATTAATAGCTGTAAGCCCCAATCTAACAGAATTTCTTTTTTTCGGCATGTTCAGGGCCCCCTAGGGTGCCGTTAAATCGAGGTTTTACTATACAGTACATTCCCCGACAATCATCCCCCACAGTACCACACAATTACTACCCTCAAATACACCTCATCACTAACATACCCAACATACCCTGGGTGGTGATTTTAATGCCAAGGCATCAGCCTGACATGTCAACAACCCTGACACAGACAGAGGGCTAGTACTACAATCCCAAACAGATAAGCTTTTCATACTCAGTAATCTCCATCAACATACCCATATCCCACACCAAGCCCTCTTCCTTCCATCATCCCCAGACATCACTTTTTGCTCCCCAAACCTCACCCCCACAACATCCTGTAAGGTGGTCAAAACCCATGGCTCTGACCACCTCCCAGTCATCATCACTACCAAAACCAGAATCACCCCAGCTGGCCACAGACACACATGCACTAATTATAAGACAGCCAACTGGGAGGCCTTCACAACTGAAACAGAACAACACTTTGAAACATTCAGTACATCCATCACAAACGTCAACACCTCTGTGCATACTTTCAATACAATTACAGTATTCAAAATGCAGACAAAAGACACATCCCTTGAGGCAACAGAGACACAACCCCAACTTCACACCAGAAATTCAAGGCCTCATCAGTCAACCCGACACACTACGACACTCCCCAACACCCCGTACACATGACATGGTACAACAAAGACAAAAACTCAACATTCAGATAAACAATAAAATATCAGAACAGGAAACACTAAATTGGAATATTTATCTCCACACACTTGATCACAAAACAAACACCAGCAAACTCCACAAAACACTAAACAGAACCACACTCTCTAACAGCAACACTACACAATCACATGCTGCCATCACAACAACTGACACCATACCCTCACACAAACAACAAGCACTCTCATCAATCACTTTTCACATGTCAGCCATCTAAACCCCCATCATGATGAATGACGTGTCATCCGACACAAAAGACAGTTCCCCACAGACCCAGACTTCGAAACTTTCACTTACAACCAGACAAAGCACATCATTAGCAACCTTAAGCACTCATCTGCCTGTGGACCAGACAACATAAGCAACATACACCTTAAACATCTTGGACCACAAGGCATACAAGCACTCACCAACATATCAAACTACAGCTACTCACACAACATAATACCCAACATCTGGAAGCATGGCACTATCATCACTATCCCCAAACCCTACAAAGACGCCACATTACCTTCCTCACATCGCCCCATCACACTCCTCTGCACCCCGTCCAAAATCAATGAACGACTGGTATCACAACTAGTTACACCTTATATCCCACAAGCCCCCGCACAACATGGTTTTAGGCCGTTACACTCCACAAACACTCTTCTTACAGACCTTACACAGAGAGTTTTTGATGGCATCAACTCAGTTAGGCCACCACACAGAATGCTCCTAGTCACACTAGATATTAGCAAAGCTTTTGTTGCCATCCACCGCCACAGCCTCACAATCAAAATATTCAACACAAACATGCACAACAGCACAAAAAGATAGCTGGCAAGCTATTTAGCTTGCAGATATGCACATGTAACATTTGCTGGTTAGTCATCAAACATCAGAAACTTCACAAATGGCATCCCCCAAAGATCTGTTTTGTCCCCTACTCTCTTTAACTTATACATGAATACATGCATGACATACTCACACCCTACACATCACAAGTACACATAGCTTCCTATGTGGACGACATAATACACGCACACACCAAAACGCAAACACAGCTGCACACATCCTCCAACCTTACCTCAACACTCTACATGAATAGTTCACCACAAACAGGCTCAAAATATTCCCAGTCAAATCTACAATGACCTTTCTGACAAACTTGACAGCAGAACATAGTCACATTCCACACCTCACCAAAAACACTCCCCTACCACACACACACACACACACACACACACACACACACACACACACACACACACACACACACACACATTCAAAATCCTTGGTGTAACATACATCACTGTCATTTAAACAACACATCACAAACATTAAAGATAAATTAACACCAAGACTCAACACCTTACGGTCACTCACCCATACAACATTTGGACACAACAATGAAACCACCACCACAGTATACAAACAATATATACATTCAGTGATGCATTATGCAATCTTTGCTTGGGCTTCTAATCTCACTAAAACACACTACAACACTCTACAGACCATACAGAACAAGGTCCTAAAAATAGTCACAGGCTGCACAGCTACTACACCCACAGGCCACCGACACCAAGAAACCAAAGTCCTCAAAGTCAGAGATCATCTATACATGAGAGGCGCACAAATTCTCGCTGCAGCCTCCACAAACCCACACCATCCACTACACTACATGGCAGCACATCCACATACATCAAGGAACATCAAGTACATGATTCCATACACAAATACTGTCATCTCTCCCACCTTGCCTGCCTCAAACCAGCTTCCAGAAACATATCCATACTCAAATCACTCACCACTCCAATCAGTCACTTAAAGAGAACACACTGCTGCATGCATGGCCTCCTGATATCCACCCTTCTGAAACCTCCCTCCTTTGTGAGGACAGAGTCCACCTGGCCACGCTGAGATGTGGGCATCATCCAGCCCTCTTGAGCTATCAGAAGAGGCTGGATGACTGTCACTGATGCCTGTCCAGGATGCAACACAGCACCCCATACTATTTAGTACATTATGGAAGACTGCATTGGACACAATTGCTTGCACCAACAACACAACATACAATTCTTGAGAGCTCTGTGGGAAAGCCTGGTCTTGGCCATGGCCTTCCTTAGGGGCTCAGGGCTGTTCGGCCAGGCTGCCTAGGGAACAACTACTGCTACAACAACTGCATGTTCTTAAGTTATGCATCTCATCAATATTAACTCTTTTTCTAGTCATACCTTCCATAACTCTCTCCATTACCATCATTATCTGGTCCAAAAGTTTTATGTCTCCAAAATTTCCTCTTTCCAGGGCATCACCCATTCCTTAGTACACATTTACAGTCACGCTCTCCAGCCAATCATCTGTGACAACACATGCACATATAATCGTATTTATCAAATCAGTAACTAACTTCACTCCTGTATCTCCTGAGGCCTTCAGCATTTCAGCAGTCAACCCAGACACACCTGCCGCCTTCCCCACCTGCATCATGCCTATTGCCCTGCTCACAGTAGCAGCAGCAATCAAAGGCCATGGACCAAACGCTGGATCCACTCACTCCAAACCTTCCCAATTTCAATCAAACTCCTCATTCAGCAACCAGTTGTAATGCTCGCTCCACACGTCTTTAATAACCTCGTTGTTCACCTCTACTTTTCCTTCATCATTCATTACACACTGCTTACCTGATATCCCTGTTTTTCCTCTTCATCTGATCTGCCACCTTAAATATCATAATCTTCCTTTCTACACTATTTGGGCTATCCAGTCAAAGTCTCTCAGACTCAGCTTTTGTCCTGAATATCTATTTTCTGACAGCCAAGTACTTCTCATTGTTACCACCCCTTTTCATTCCTGGGAAAGTCTTCTTTTCTCCTTAACTGTAGCTTCTACACCCTCATCCCACCACCATGTTACTTTATATCTTGCAGACCCTTTCTCAGTCCACATACTAAATCGATAGCTCTCAGGAGATTGTTCTTGAGAGCTCTGTACTATTCATTAACACTTCTGTTAACAGCTCCCTGTTCAACCACCACTCTACGCATCTCACTATAGAGGGCATCACTTACTGCTTGGTTTTTAAACTGTCATATTTTCTTCATCAGTGCACAGGTCTTTTTCTTTACCACCTGTTCCTTAAGCACCATGTCACATATCAGTAATCTGTGTAGCTGCACACACTCTTCACTCCCTATAACTTTAACATCACTCACCAACCTCCTATCAGCCCTCCTGACCAGGAAATAGTCTATCTGGCTACTATTCCTCCAGACACATATGTAATCAACCTACTCTCTCGTTTCCTAATATGTGTTGCACAGAACCACATTCACTGCTACCACAAACTTGAGTATCCTTTCCTCTTCAACATTCCTCATATCATATGCCCATCCCCTATGTACGGTACCCTTTCATATCCTTCAGCTGCTTCACCCACATGATCATTGAAGTCCCTCCCTAAAACTACAATCTCACCATCCTCCATACTGATTATAGTGTCACATCTATTAAGTCGTCCCAGAATCTATCTTTTTCTCCGTCGTCCAAGCCAGCCTGCACAGCATATGCTGATATAAATAAAATTGTGAGCCTACCAAACAAAATTTTCATTACTGGTACTACAATCATTTCATTCACTCTCATTATATTCATGGTATATTCCATCCATTTTTCCTTAACCAGTACACCAACACCACCAAATACATCTGCTCTTCCATGCCAAAATATCTTCTATCGACAATCCTTTCAAACATATTATATTCAGGCTGATCCTCCCCTGTACCTAACCTCCTGTACACAGCTAACATCCACCAACCTCCTCAACCACATCCCCTGCTCTATCCCTCCAACTACCCACATTCCAATATGCCACTCTGATCCCCTTAGGTTATTTAGTGTCATCAGGATTCCACTTATTCTCCTTTTTCGTTACCACGTATGTCACCAAAATTAAATGGAGGGAGAGATGGACCACAGGCTCTGCCCACCTGCACAGTCCCAACTCCAGGCTTGGGACCTGGGACCCTTAGTCCAACAGCCATCACCAATGGCTGTGGCAATGGCCTCGCGGCACCCTGCTAGGCCAGCTACAGGGACACCCTCCAAAGCACTCCTTGGCACTAGAACTGCCCAGCCATCATGAACACCCTGACAGGGTGGCTTCCTGGGGTGCTACTCCCAGGTTCAGGCCCTCTCTCTACTGGGGAGAAGTGGCAGCCTGGGAACTGCAATGCTTTGTGCCCTATAGCACAGATCCGAGTCCCATCTCATCCTGGTCCTAATAACTATGCTGTCGGAGCCAGTACCATGCCTCCCTTCAATAAATCTGCTACTAGGCAGCAGGTGCAATGATTTCTGGCAACATACCCTTGCTGGCGTCAGCTCCTGTGACACAGTGGGGTACGCTCCACGATACAGAGAGCAGCTAGTGTATGAGACAGTTACAGAGAATTGTTTGGCAGAGTATGCTGGTCTGTTCTCCATGTTAATGTTGCAATGAAAAGGTCAACAATATGGGATGGTCTGGATATTCTGATGACTAATGAAACAGGAGATCCAGCTCTCCCTATCACCAGCATTTCCATTCCCCTAGGGAGTACCACCCTCATCAGCTGGTGCTACAGACTAGTCTATTTTGGCTATCCGTGAGAACCATATACAGAACACCCAAAGGCACCTGTTTTTCAATACTGACCCAAGTAAATGCTGATATAGTGGCAGACATGGACCTTTCCTGTTACTGATGCAACTATCTAGTTCATAATAATAACTGGGGAAAGATCACCCAGGGACGTTACTGATCTGCATTAGGAAACACATAGAAAATACTGGTATTATTGTATAATTACTCCCGTACGGCACCGGACACATTTTCTTCCATTATCTTACTTTGAATATGATACTTAGCAACGCAGAGTGTGTCCTACCCGTCGCAAATTTCATTTTACTAGTTTAATTAACCACTAACTAATGTACCTGACAGAGGCGGGCGGACATGTTGACGGAGTGGAGGCTAGGATATTATGTGTGTTCGTGCGTGCGTTAGCAAGGGTAGGGTGTGTGTTAGTACGTGCGTTACCGCTGCGTGGGTGGAACTGCGCATGTAAGTCGGCTTCAACCAATCACATTCAATAGACAATAGCCAATCAAGTGCATCCTTTTCATTTCCCCTCGAATTTCAAATTTTGAAACTTCGTCAGTCCCCTGAACTAAGTCATTGCGCTCTGGCGGTCTGTAATTGGTGCGAGATAAATTACATGAAAGCTTTCGCTACGTTTTATGAAAACGAAGATAGTGCCATATCGTTCTTGAAAGACCATGGAGTAATTAGATCTACAGTTCCAAAGTGCCCAGAACATAATACAGAAAAAGACAAGATCTGGCGGTGCAGGCATACTTTATTTGAATAAGACCAAGAAAAGACGCAAGAAACGGACGACTCTCGTCCTGGACCATCGTATCTCAAGGTAAGCACTCCCCTAGGATAGGTTAGGTTAGGTTAGATTAATGTCAGGGGGGTCTGGGGGACGGAGCCCCCCAGTTAGGAAACGGCCAGGCTAGGGGGTCTGGGGGACGGAGCCCCCCAGTTAGGAAACACGGCCAGGCTGGGGTCTGGGGCGGAGCCCCCCAGTTAGGAAACACAAGTTCGATAAGAAGCTTAAAATTATATTTGTCTGTGGTTTTTGATGCGATTTGAGTTGTTTTTTACTTCACTTTTTTGGGAAAATGCTTGATTTCACCTACTTGTCCAAAGTTCATGATTGGAAAAGAGGGGAAATGAGGCATTTCCGACGAAAATGAAGGTCAGAAACATTCGATATCGCATCAAAAACTGCCAGAAAAATATATTGCACTACCTAGGAGGTGTATTGTCCACTTGTAAAAATTTACCGGTTTAAGTATGGTTAGATTAGGTTTATTTCAGCAAGGTTAGGCTTTTGCATGGAATTTTCATTTTCCCAGTATTTTCAGTGTAATTCATTTGAATTTGACCTTCATTTCTGTCGGAAATCACTCGTTTTTGCGTAATCCAACCTGCCAGAACCTCCTGTTCAACAGTGAAACATTGGGGGTGGGGGGGGGTGTAACTCAAAAACGAGTGATTTCCGACAGAAATGAAGATCAAATTCAAATGAATTACACTGAAAATACTAGGAAAATGAAAATTCCATGCAAAAATGGTGTGCGGGAGTAAAAGTAAAAATTTACCAAAATACTTAAATAACTTGATAACCATGGCATGTTCTGGTTTTACCAAAAAAAAAAAAAAAATCACCTAGGTTTTGTACATTCAATAACTAAAGATCTGTCCAGCTTATCGCTCACAGGATGTTGCTTCAAACAATTCATAACAATGGCATTGTATTATTGGTAAATACCTGGAAGCCACAACTGGAATTGAAGTTGTTTGAAGAGTTTTCTGTTTACATCTCATCCTTTGTTGACACTTTCCTCCTTTGGCACCTCCATCGTTGATTAACGACTCCCTCCCCCATGGCCATTATTCACCCCTGGTGTCCTTGATAACCCCAGCGGTCATCCGTTACGAATGTAACATTAAAAAGTGTTGCATATGATGCCATATAAACAGAAATCACTTCAAAATACTTGAATTCCCGTCGCGGCTACTGCTAAATATTATCCTTGCTACCACATGACTGCGCCCGGCAACTTGTACCAGCTTTTACATATTACATTCTCCCTATTCATCAAATAAACAGAAAATACCTGATCCCATATACCTCCTGTTAATATCAAGCAAGGTAAAGAAAACATTTTGAGATTTTACTGCCTACTAAGGCCAGGAGTGAATGACAGAAGTCCGAGAACCGAAGTCCTACCCCCAATTCAGCTGCCGGACGAGGTGTGTTTACATCTAAACGTCAGCTGTCCAGGTCACCCAGCTACGTGGTACCGGTCAAATCAAGTCCAACGAGTCTGAAATAATTGAGATCGAGTATTCGATAACAATAGAAAATTTTTGTCTAAAAACTCAGTGTAATGGACGAAATTTCAAAAGGATGAGTTTTTTATTATTTTTGATGGTCGCTTTAAGTTTTGATTTGTTTAAGTACTTCTCATGATTTCGTTAATTAATAATTCTACCTAACCACACAAGATTTAGTATAAAGGAAAAGAAATAAAGATTAGGGCAGTAATGGTTATTGTTTAATAAAGTATCAGTTCGCGGTCCAAAGAAATTTAATGATAGCGCTTGAACATGTTGACCAATAGGAACTAGGCTTTTGGGGTTCCTAGGGGAGATGAGGGTTCTCATTGGTCCTGCCTCAAGTAATCTTATTCGACGGGAAATTCATGTAAACAGACATCCGCTATTTTAGGAGAGGGTGTAACCATCTGTGAGCTGTGTGGGCTGTAGGGGTAAAAAGTACTCCACTTTCAACAACACCTGTGCAGGATTTGCCGAGAAGGTGAGAAATTTGACGTATATACCATATATTTGTAGTATATCATATTAAGTGGGAGTAAGTAATTCATTCTTTGGACAGATGGGGAAAGAGTGCTGTACATTTCCTAGACAGATCTTCAGTAGGATATAAGCTTCGTACAAAGAGTACCATAGGCAGTACTGGACGGTTTATAGAGGAGTGAAATTAAATATATTTGGTAATTTCCTAATTTGATAAGTGTTTTGTTTTTGCATAATGTTAAAAGGTTTGAAAGTTTACATGTTTGACACAGCCACCTGTTTTGTGATAACTCATAGTTTATAGGCCCACCATTATTCACAGACCATGACACAGTGTTTTCATGTTGTTAATAATCTTGTTTGCTAAAAATTTGGAACAGACTCTTAGAAAATTTTCTGATGTACAGTTGTCCCAAGAAGTGATGGCAGAGTTTCAGATTGCTTTGGTCACTCTGCACTGCCATACATTCAGTGAAAACTTAGTGAATATAATGTACGGCAGAAATTCTGTGCCTTCATCACATCATAAAATATACCATGCCAAGAATCACATAAAGTGAATAACGTTTCGTTCGTTTTGTTTTGTTTTTAAAGGTTCCAACATGCTTGCATGCGTCGGCTTTGGTCACCTAATGGCAGCTCTCCATGCTGCATGATCTGTTACAGCCTCCCTAACGTGGGACAATAATATATTAGAATTTAACACAGATACCGGTACATATTCTGATTTGAATGTGTAATGTATTACTCCGCACATGGCATGCAGTATAGCCTACTGTTCCTGATGTGTTTGTTTCACAGGATTTCAAATACAGATACTCTATGTTTGAAGACCAGTTATAGAAAATTCTTGTGGCTGCAATACACTACCCCATTTTCAGATGCAATGGTGATGCTATAGCAACATAGATGCCACAACAATTAAGTAATTCTTAGTAATGATACCCTTCCTGCGGTAGCAGCAAGACCATTCAGCCTTTTATTCCTTAGCTTCCACTCACTTATGATAGTTATATTTAGTTACTTCATCCCCAGTTGATGCTAAATTATTTTCATTTGTAAGGGGGTACCGGTATGACAGATTTTACTCTTTTCTATTACACTAGTATAAGTGGCTGGGGAATGGCTGGGAGAAGGAGGGAGGTGAGATGACAGGAAGAAATCAGTAGGATGGAAGTTGTGGAAGCAATGAAGAAAGACAAAATGGGGAAGGCCCCAGGAATTGATGGAGTGTGTGGTGAAATGCTGAAGCATGGGAAAGAGATAGTAGTTGAATGGATGTGGAAGATGTGCAGATTGGCCTGGGAGAAAGGTAGAGTCCTGGAGGATTGGAAGTTAGGTATAACTATTCCCCTGTACAAAGGAAAAGGGGAAAAAGAAGTGTGTGATAATCGTAGGGGCATTTGTTTTCTTAGTGTAATAGGAAAATTATACAGTACCGTAGGATTCATATTGAGAGAGTTAGGGAAATAACAGAGGAATTAGTTGGAGAAGAACAGGGAGGCCTTAGGAAGGGAAGAGGTTGTGTAGATCAGATATTCATTCTTAGATCTTTAGTGGAAGGGTTTCTAGAGAAGGGAAAGAAGCTGTATGCAGCCTTCATGGATTTAGAGGAAGCATATGACAAGGTGGATAGATAAGGATTGTGGAAAGTATTAAGAATACATGGAGTAGATGGGAAGTTGTTGAATGCTGTGAAGAGTACAGGTATACCCGGTATATGAGGGTGCAAAGGCTGCAGTGCATGTGAATATTGAACTGAGTGAGTTGAAGGTTGGCTTGAAACAGGGATGTATCATGTCTCCATGGTTGTTCAATCTGTGTATGGATGGGGTTATAAAAGAGATACAAGGTAGGACAGTGGACATTGGAGTGGCCCTAATGAGAGAGGGCAGTGTTTGGAAACTCCCTGTACTGTTGTTTGCAGATGATACTGTGTTCTTAAGTGAAGGCGAAGGGAAGCTGCAAGGCTTGGTGGATGAGTTTGGGAGAGTGTGTAAGAAACAGAATCTAAAGGTGAATGTAGGGAAGAGTAAAGTTATGGTCTTCGAGAGAGGTGAAGTCAGTGAATGTACGGCGAGGTTAGATGATGAGGAAATGGAAAATGTGAGTATGTTTAAGTACTTGGATAGTGTAATGAGTAAGGATGGAAGTTTGGAGGGTGAAGTGCTTGAAAGGGTACAGCAGGGAAGAAAGATTGCTGGTTCCTTGAAAGCAGTGATAAAAAACAGGGAAGTGAGCATGGAAGTGAAAAAGTTATTATATGACAGTATTGTGATACCAACTCTAATGTATGGAAGTGAAGCTTGGACGTTGTTGGAGGGACACAAGTCAAGAGTGAGAGCTGTGGAAATGAATTACGGTATTTGAGATGGACATGTGGACTTACATGGAGAGACAGACTGACAAATGAGGATGTGAAGGAGCATTATGGTGTGGATGTGGATGTGATAGGAAGCGTTAGGAGAAACACATTGAGGTGGTTTTGCCATGAGGAGAGGATGGAGAGTGAGAAACTGATGAGGAGAGTGTATGTGAGTGAGGTGGAGGGGGAGAGAGGGAGGGGAAGGCCAAGGATGAGATAGAGGGATGGAGTGGAGAGGTATAAGAGAGAGGGGCGGGTGAGTTGGGAGCAGGGCAGCGAAATGGTGGGAGACAGGGTGATGAGGAGGCGATGTGTTTGTGGCCACCCCATATGGGATTAAGGCATCTGGCAATAGATAGATAGCTATTACACTAGGGAATAAAGATGACCAAAACATGAGCTAAAAACTCTTGCAATGCAAAAGCACATACTTTTTGCTCAACCTTTTAATTTGTAATATCATTCATTTTAACCCGTGGATTGATACACTGCAGTAACTGCGTGTTTTTGGGTAAAAGTTGTCTCCTTTCATGCATGTTAATCAAATCATTTAAAATAGCAAGCCTGCTAACTTATGCCGCCTTCCCGCTTTCTGTTGTCATCCATGGAGACAACAGAAACAGAAATAAATGACTTTAAATTATTTCCTAGTATTGTATTGGAAATTATTTTATATATAATAATGACTGATTTTAATTGTTTACTGAAACTTTCATGGTAGGTGGGAGTGCTCACCATCCACTCACTTGATGTAGTGCTACCTTTGGGTGTCTGCCCTTTCCTTTCCTCCATCCTTCTTTCCTTCCATCCTCCACTTTCTTTCCTTCATTCTTTCCTCTTCCCTCTGCCTACGAGTGACTTTATACTTCCTCTTCTGTCTTTCTTTCATTCATTCTTTCCTCTTCCTTCTGCTTGTTGGTGACTCTACACTGAATGGTAAGCCTAATGGTTTCCTGTACACCAGGAAATCATTTACTACGCTGGGTGTTAACCATATAGCCAAATTTTGGCACCTGGTGGTTTAGTGAGTAATTATGGCGCTCCAATTGGATTGAACCGGTGAAGGTTTATATCCAAGGGGTGATTGGGGTTTATTGCTCACTCAGGGATGAATGAAACTCGTCTGTCTCATCTTAAATGTCAGGACCAACTTTCCTAGCCCCGGTCTTCTACACTTCTCATGGGACAACGTAGGATTGGATGATGGATAGATGGATGGAAACTCTTTTTCTTTACAGTCTTATGCTACTGAAGAATTATTGCTTGTTACTATACTAGATTTCACCTCCGCAAATTATTCATGACTGTCCCTGAGCGATAGTTATGAAATTTCAGTGAGTTCCATTTAGGATTTCGTGTTATCGTAACTAATGCACTGCTTCCTGCAATTTTAAAGTAAACTGGTACCCTAGCATTTTCTTATTGTTTTCTGTAACAGCTTTACATAATGGGTTTCACCTTGTTAAGATATAGGGAAAAATGTGTGCATTAACGCTGACCGAAATATTCTGGATGCTCTGTCATCACTTCTTAGGCCAACTGTGTAAGGTGTAAAGTTCGTAACACTACCAGTACGGTACATTAATTCCTTATTATTGTAGATAGGCTTAAAGTTAGAGCAGCCCTTAAATAAACAAGTAGCAGTAACAAATATAGTCCATTTTATCCAGTTGTCCTACAAGTACTGTACTGTATTGATATTTCTGTGGAATTAGGATTTATCCAAATTCACAGTGATCTGTTAAACAGTACCTGTAATACTGTACTGTTAAATCAAACTGGCTGTTATTTGTTATTGCTGCTTGATCCTTTTCAGTAGAAATATGATACTGGTGAGCCACTTTCATCTGTACTGTATTCATTGAGGTAACACATATGGTAGTACAATTTACTTTGCACTGAAAGCAAACTGCAAGGAAATGCAGTTAATGTTTGGTGCTGTTACAAAGATTATTTTTGAACTATGTTGATATAATGTGCTGTTGCTCGGTCTGTCTGTTGCCCTTATAGTGGCTATGGTATATATATGGTACATCCCTCATCTTCACTACCCTCCGACAGAAGCATGTTGGACTGTAGAAAAGGGATGTTACGTCCCTCATCTTCCCTGCCCTCTGACAGATGCATGTTGAACTGTAGAAAAAGGGCAGTTTCAGTGTGTGGTCCAGTGGGTTCTTATACCAGATGAGTCAAGGGTTGCAGCTGCCTGGACTGTATCTGAAGATTGTGTCAGTATACTTTTAACTTTTTTTTTTTTTTTTAATGAATACAGCACTGATGATGGACAAATGCTGTGTGTGGGATTATCAAGTGAAAATAATATTAAATATAAATAAATATTGCATAAAATACTGTATTAAAGGAACATTTTGTTCAGATAATCCTGATATTAAGCAGCATCACTGTTATAATCGTATAGTATAGTATAGTATAATGGGGACCGCTTTCTGTTGTCAGTATTCCAAGCTACTTGGCTGTTCAGCAGATTACTTGCTGAAAGCTCTTTGCCAGAATAAGGATTAGGTGACACTTAGCATTTTGTGTAAAGCACTGGGCCTAGCAGTGTGCTTGGATCTGGGAAATACTGTATATGGTTCATGATATACTGTACCGTATACTGTACAGTACTGTACAGGACTTTCCACCTTGCCTCCAATCACATATCATGTTATAGCCATAGGTATTGTAATTTGCTGGACAGAGATTACTCTGGGAAATAGACTGATGTAAGAATCAAGTTGGTGACTAAGGTGGCACGTGGCATGTTCTGCTATACAGGCATACCCCACTATACGATACCCTGCCATAGTGAAGTAAAAAATTTAAGACCCTTCCTCGCCTATCGATGGCCAGTCCCTAGTTATCCGATTTTTTTTTTTTCAATGGTTCCTTTTTTAACTGATTTTGATGATATTTTAGACAAATTTTGTGTTTTGGTTGATTTATAAACTGTTTCTAGACTTAGATTAATGTGTTCTAGTTATAGGTGGGTGAACAGTGTCATTTTGGGGTACAGTTTACTAAGTTTGATATTTTTCCAGACATATATTTGATGATTTTCATATATTACTGTATTTTTGGGTTTAGGTGAGTTATAAACTGCTTTTAGGCATAGTTTAGCTTGTTTTAAAGCTATTTGGGTTTTATGAACTAGAAACTTGTTTTTGGACTCATTTAGGTGGGTTTTGGGCTTGGTTGGGGGGTATCCCAAGGCTCTCCAATGCATCCCTGTACTGTACTTTTTATGTTAAAACGTCCCTGAGTAACGATACCCTAGCGCAACATTGAGTTTTCCCAGACTCATCCCATCGTTATATTGAGGACGCCCTGTACGTGTCCTCTGTAGCTACAGACTGGCTAACCTTCAGCATACATGGCAATTTATTGTGGTGGAGGATAATAAAAATGGGAACTGTTGTAGTAGGGTTGCCATATCTCAACATTAAAAAAAGAGGATGTTCCTGTAGACATCCTGCCCCCACCCAGCACACACTTTGGCACTATGTAACCTTGAAACAGCTGTGATAATTAATTTTGTTTATTTTCATAACATTAATAAAAATGTGCACTGTGACTGTAGAAAATGTCTAGCGTATTTTCCAACTTTGGTCTGTTTGTTACAAATTTTTAATTAAATGTTACTTTCCAAGTTTGAATGACCTTAGTCTTGGCTTTGACAGGGGTACGCATGGCTTATCAGTCGATGAAAACTGAACGAGATACCCTTTCTCTCATTACAATTTTTTATTTATTTATTAATTTTTTTAAGGAAATGATGGAAGCGGAAATTTTAGACTTTGAAGAATTTTAAAAATTCCTTTTTGGATGAAGATTTTGAGGCCTACGTGGAGGACATGTCCAGGAAAATATGGACAAATGGCAACCCTAGGTGATAGATAAGGAAAACCACTGATTCTGTGGCCTAGTTTTAAGTATATGCCACCCTTGTCCACAGTTGGTTTGGGTGGATAAATTTCAGTCCATGTATGGGGAAGGATTTTTTATGTTTTTTATTTTATTTATTTATTTTTTTTATACATGCCAGTAGCTACTAGGAACTTTCTGGTTTGTTTGAATCATGAACAGTTGTCATTTCTCAAGCAGCTGCTGTGGTTGTTTGTCCAGAAACTATCATTCTCTATATTTCAAGAATGAAGGTCACTCTCAAAGAAAATATAAAAATATTCTTCAGAAAATTTTTTTTTCGGGTCAGAATTAACCAAGGACTGTAATACTGTACCTTAGTGCCAGATAGCTAATGACCAGAAGTTTTCCATTTCTTAGTGACTTTTGAGAGGAAATTGTGATTTTCAGTACAAATATTTTCTTTGAAAATTTAGGAGGCATTAAAGTTTAGCCTGTTTTAACCTTCCTCAGGTACACGTGGGTCTGACAGACACGAACGGTTTTTTCGATGATATAGTTCATTAATTTACAGATGCCTGGGATCCCTGCCCTTCTCAATAGCTTCCTAACTTTTTATGCCCATAGAGGGGTGTAGGGGGGTTACTTTCATGTCCCTCTATGTTTTTACAATACTGTATATCACTCAGAATTGTGTGTCGGATCTATGAGACCCAGGTGTACCTGAGGAGGGGGGAGAATTTTGCATTATGAGTTTGGAAGTTGATTTCATGTTGTGTGGGATCCACTATGCCCATAATGAAGGTCCTCCCTTAAGGTGTGACCCAAGTGCTAGGCTGATAGTGTTCTTTGTTTTTGTGCATGGTGAAAAAAAAAAAAAAAAAAAAAAAAAAAAAAAAGCTTTTAGTATGGCATTTTTTTCATAATTTTAAAAAAATATGTGGAGTTCAAGGAATTAAAACTTATTCACATAGTTTTGTAACTGATAAGATCTAATACTGTACATTGTAGGATATTCAGGAATTCATTATATAAAACATGTGTGATACTAGAGCATTTTTTAAAAGCTGGGTCTGACAGATCCAGGTGTACCTAAGTTGTAGGCAAAACTGTAGGTCTACCTGAGGAGGGTTAAATAGGTTATACCATATGTATAACAGAATAGTTGATGACAGTTGGAAGTCAACATCCCCACAGATCTGGGATTGAGACTCTCACGTAATTATGGACTTTGTGACTATTTTGTCATTGAAGTACATTGAGCTGTGACATCCATTTTGTTTCTGACTGCCTGGACTATGGCTACTTTTTTTTCCCCCTCCAGTTCTGTATACCCCCTCTTAGTGTACTGCCATCTGTAACTATGCACTGTAACACTACTGTATTTGCTTCTCTGTGACATTGTACAAATGGTGTATGCTCATGCATTTTTAAATACTATACTGTACAGAACTGTATCAGTATCTATCAGACAAGCCATTTTTCAATCTCATATGCAGTCTAACATCATGCACAAATCTCAGTTGGTCATTCATACACAAATCACTGTCATATGTTCAGTGAAAACAGGTAAACTGACTGCACTGAAAATCAAGTGTTTTGCTCAGAGACACAAAAATAATCAGTAATCACTGTTATCATTTGTGTAGTCATAATTAGTTTATAATCAAGTAAGATAATCATAATCCAGTCAGGAAAATTTTTTCAGCTCTGTAATCATAATCAAATTGTTATCAGATTTTAAAGAAGTGAGGTAATTATATGCAGATCATAATCTGAATTTTTCTGTCTGTCAACTGTTGCCAGATGCCTTAATCCCTTAAGGGATGGCCACAAACAAATCGCCTCCATGTCACCCTCTCCCCTGCCATTTCACCACCCTCCTTCCAGCTCACACCCCCCTCTCTCATATACCTTGCCTCTCCATTCCTCCATCTCATCCTCAGCCTCCACCCCATTCACATATACTCTCTTCGTTTGCCTCTGACTCTCCATTCTTTCCACATGGCCAGACCGCCTCAAAATTTATTTCTCCTAATGCTTTCTGTTACATCGACATCACAACGTTTCTTCACTTTCTCATTTGTCAGTCTGTCTCTCCATGTAACTCTACATGCTCCTCTCAGATGACGTATTTCCACTGCACTCACTCTTGACTTGTGTCCTTCCAACAAGGTCCCAGCTTTGCTTCTATATGTTGCAGTTGGTACTGTATGACAGTACTATCATGCAGCGACTTCTTTACTTCCATCCTCACTTCTCTGTTTCTTATCACATATTTCAAAGAACCAGCAACCTTTCTCCCCTGTTGTACACTTTCAAGCACTTCATCCTCCAAACATCCATCCTTACACTTCACCCTACCCAAGTACAGTACTTAAAGGCACTCACATTTTCCATTTCCTCATCATCCAGCCGCACTGTACATTCCAGGACTTCATATTTCTTGAAGACCATAACATTACTGTTCCCTGCATTCACCTTTAGAGTCTGTTTCATGTACATTCTCCCAGACTCATTCACCAAGCCTTGCAGTTCACCTTCTTTGTCACATAACAATACAGTATCATCTGCAAACAACAGTACAAGAAGTTTTCAAATGCTCCCTTCTCTTATTAGGGCTGCTGCAGCATATACTGTCCCACCTATTATCTCTTTTATAACCCTATCCATATACAGATTGAACAGCCATGGAGACATGACACATCCCTGTTCTAATCCAGTATTCATATAGAAAAATTCACAATTCACAATCCTCATGCACTGCAGCCTTAGCACCCTGATACCTACTCTTCACGGCATTCAGCAGCTTCTCACGTACCCCATGTATTCTTAATATTTTCCACATCCCTTGTCTATCCACTCAGTCATATGCTTTCTCCAAATCCTTGAAGGCTGCACACAACTTCATTCCCTTTCCTAGAAACTTTTTGACTAAAGACTGAGGACGGTTATGGAGTTGTCTGTTTTTGGTTGGAGTCGAAGTCATTAAAATTCCCTCAATTCTGACTCTGAGCTTTTTGGTTCTGAAATGGTATCAGTCCTATTTTTGTTAATAGCTTATTTGGTTTATTTTTCAGCCATGTATAGCCTAACAGTTTATTTGTTATTATACAAGCGCTATAAGTAGAGAATTTAAAACAAGGATTTAAGAATTACATCTATCAAAAGTCATGCATATTATTCATTTATTTCCATCATGTCCATGTGCCATATTATTAATACAATAAATAATTAAAATGGAGGTGGAGTTGGAGTTGGAATCATACTTGTAAAATTTCTGAAGTTGGAGTTGGGATTTTTTTTTTTTTTTTTTTTTTTTGAATAACAGAGGAAGGAAAAACAAATTAATAAAAAAAAAATAATAGTCCATACACCAGATTACTGGTGTCCTCTGTTCATAAAATATCTGTAACTGTTAGACTTGAACAGCTGTAGGTTGAAGATTGGAGGGAAACAACTCTGGGGAAGCAAGTTCCAAAGAGATTCAGTACAAGGAATGAAAGAATTCTGATAACTAGAAGTTCTGCAATATGACTGAGTGACATTCCAGTCATGAGTGCTACCAGATGCCCGTATAGCATGAGGGAAAGCATGGAGAGGTGGCACCAAGGACACAACTTTGTCTGAGCATTTGCCATAAAAATATCCATAAAATAATGCAAGGGAGGCAACATTCCTTCTAACTTGTAGGGGAGGTAGTTTATTTTTAATGGCAGGGTTGATAATAATTCTAACAGCCTTGGTCTGAATTTTGTCTAGTTGTTTTATTGCAACCTCTCCACATCCATTCCACAAGGGTGAGCAATAGTCAAGCTGAGAGCCCACATGACTCTTATAAATTATAGCTAGCTGCTCGTCAGTGAAGAAGTTGCGGACTCTGTGCATTAATCCAAGTTTCTTTGAGGCGGTTTTAGCAAGTGATCTAACATGAGAGGTCCAGCTGAGGGCATTGTTAAGTGAGATGCCGAGAATTTCAATACTTTTGGAGATGGGAACATTAGTAGTACTGAAGGTAATATACGAATCTGGCAATATCTGTCTATTAGTAAATTGTATATATTTAGTTTTACTAGCATTGAATGAGACAAGGTTGTTTTGTCCCCATTCACTGTTTGTAGATAGGTCTTATTTTATGGAGGTGGCTGTCCTGAGTTGAGAGGTAGAGATATTAGACTTTGTAAATGGGTGTCTAAGTGTGAATGAACTATGTAGTGTTGAGTTATCTGCATATGGGTGAATGGGATTGTGGGTGACAGATAAGAGATCATTAATATGAACCAGGAACAGAGTTGGCACCAGAACTGATCCCTGCGGCACGCCACCGTTAATTGAGTGGAAATTGGAATATACATCATCTTTTATTTTCCTGTCACTGAGATATGAGGAGATCAAAGGAACAAAAGACGTTAGTCCATAGCAAGGGAGTTTGGACAGCAGGGAATGGTGCCATACTCTATCGAATTCTTTAGAAATATCAATGCATGAGAGTCTCAATGTAGGTTAATTGATTGATGGATGGTATGAGTTAGGAGATTGAGTTTGTCAGTGGTGGATCTTTCGTGGCAAAAATCATATTGTCTATCACTAATTAAGTTGTTGAATTCAAGATGTTTAACTGTGTGCTTATTAAATAAAGTTTCAAATATCTTACCAAGAGGAGATGTGACTGCTATTGGTCTGTAATCAGAGGGGTCAGAGGAACTTCGTTTCTTCGGAATTGGGTGGATATTGGCTTCTTTCCATGAATTTGGGAATGAAGAAGTGCGTAAGCAAAATCTGAATAATTTAGCTAGAACAGAGGCAAGTTCAGGGGAACACTTTTTCAAAACAATTGGCGGAATTCCATCTGGGCCTGGAGCATTATTGGTAGGTAAATTGTCTAGGATGGATTTTACATATCTTGTCTGTATTTTAAGTGGAGCAGTTTCGGGAGAGTCAAGTTCTAGTACTGGGACGTTCTTTTTTTTTTTTTCTTTTTTTTTAATACGAGGAAGAAGGAACCAAAGGCCATGAGCCCGCAATAACAGTTCCCTCCAAGAGGAAAAACAAAATACAATAGAAAGCCAAATTCCAGATGCCTGAGCACACTGTTTTTGAAAGACTGGAGATCATAGGCAGCAGGAAATACAGACAGAGGGAGACAGTCCCAGAGTTGACCTGTTGCATAAATGAAGGATTGGGAGTAACGGTTAACTCTTGCATTAGAGAGTTGGACAGAAAAGGGATGAGAGTTTGCTGCTAGACGGGTGCTATGCGCCTGTCGTAGAGGTGGAGGAATGCATGCAGACAGTTCAGAGGAGCAGTGACCATTAAAGTAGCGATAGAAAAGAGATAAAGATGCAACAGTGTGGTGAAGAGACAGAGGTTGAAGGGAGTCAGTAAGAGGAGGAGAGTTAATGAGACGAAAAGCCTTTGACTCCACCCTATTGAGAAGAGCTGTATGTGGGGAGCCTCCCCACACATGAGAGTTGTACTCCACACAGGGGCAGATAAAACCTCTGTATAGAGTCAACAATTGAGCAGGGGTAAAGAAAGAACGGAGTCGGCTTAGCACACCTAATCTCTTGGAAGCGGATTTTACGAGAGATGTAATATGATCTTTCCAAGATAAATCCCGAGTAAATGCCCAAGCATGTTCAAGGATGATGCAGGATTAAGCTGAATATTATTAAACATTAGTGGGTATACCTCTGGAAGATTTTGTCAGGTTGATACATCCACTCACTTGATTTAGTGCTGCCTACTTCTTCCTTAGCCTTTATCATTCTTTTTCTGTGCCTGCCCTCCTCAATTCCTATTTCTCCCATCTTTTCTGTCACTTCTTCTTACTTTTCTTTCCTTTTCAGGTGGCATTACATTGAGTGCAAGCCAAATGGTTTCCTGTAAGCCAAGAAACCATTTACAACGCAGGGTGGTAACTATATAACCAAACCATACGTGCTCCCTACATGTCAACAAGTGGGTTGGTGGAGGGTTAGTGCCCCTCCCCATAAAACAAATACTGTTACTCAAAGTCAAATGGCCACTCCTTATGGGATTATGGCATCTGGCAATAGATAGATAGATAGGTGTAAGAACTGAGTCTTAGATGCATTAAAAGCAACCAGATTATTTTTATCCCAGTCAGAGATACGAACCAAGTCAGACATTAGGTGTGCCATAGCCTCATCCCTTGTTAGTTTAAGTAACTGCTGAGATGGGCGTTGCGGGAACCGAATGGAAAGGTGAAGGGTGGATTCATCAGCGTATGAGTGGATAGGGTTAGATGTACAGCTTAGAAGGTCATTGATGAATAAAAGGAAGAGAGTTGGTGATAGGACAGAACCCTGAGGAACACCACTATTGATAGATCTAGGAGAAGAACGATGGCCATCTACAACAGCGGCTATAGAACAACCAGAAAGGAAGCTAGCGATGAAGGCACAGATAGGATAGAAACCGTAAGAGGGCAGTTTGGAAATTAAAGATTTATGCCAGACTCAATCAAAAGCCTTTGAGATGTCAAGTGCAATGGCAAAGCATCCGCCAAAGTCCCGAAAGGAGGATGACCAGGAGTCTGAAAGGTAGGTGGGAAGATCGCCAGTGAAGCGTCCCTGACAGAACCCATACTGACGATCAGAAAGAAGGTTGTGATAGGAAAGATGCCTTAAAATTTCTCTATTGAGAATTGACTCAAAAACTTTTGAAATACAGGACGTTAAAGCAATTGGACGATAGTTGGAGGGTTGAGAGTGGTCACCCTTCTTTGGGACTGGCTGAATGAGAGCAAACTTCCAGCAAGAAGGAATGGTACAAGTTGACAGACAAAGGCAAAAGAGTTTGCCTAGACAGGGTGTAAGCTCAGAAGCACAGTTCTTGAGAACAACAGGAGGGACTCCATCAGGCCCATATGCCTTGTTAGTATTGAGGCCAGTGATGGCAGAAAATACATCAGCTGAAGAAATTTTAATGTCAGCCTTGAGGAAGTCAGAGGGGGGAAGTGATGGAGGAACAGCACCGAAATCATCCAAGGTGGAATTGGAGGAGAAAGTCTGTGCGAAGAGATCTGCTTTATCAGTAGAAGAAATAGCTACAGAACCATCAGAGTAGAAACAGAGGAGGGAAGGATGATGAGGTAAAGTTGTTAGAAAGGTTTTTGGCAAGGTACCAGAAGGAGCGGGAAGAATTCGAGTTGGAGAGTTGAGAGCATTTAGTATGGATAAAATTATTTTTAGCAAAGCGAAGAACAGACTTAGCACGATTCCGGGCAGAAATGTAAAGATGATGTGATTCAGGGGTGGGTTGGCTCTGGTACCTTTTGTAGACCCTCTCCTTGTTGTGGACAACATTAGAAAAAGCACGATTAAACCAAGGTTTTCTTGCGTTAGACAAAGGATACGAGAAAGGAACGTATGCTTCCATGCCCGAGAGAATAACCTCAGTAATGCGCAAGGGACACTCAGATGGCTCCCGGCCATGGAAGCAATACAGTAGTGCACCAACTTTCGCTACAGCAGGATTCGCGGAATCCACTTTCGCGGCATGCACCAAATAATCCCTAACTTCCACTTTTGCTTGAAAAACGATTTTCGCGCACAAATTTTGGGTTTGGGACAATATTTTGAACTTTGAATTTCCTGCACCGCCCGCCCGCAACCCACCGCCATCTTGAATGACGTCATGTCAACACTCTGTCCACTCATTCCCGCCATTGTGTACAAGCGTGCTAGCTCCATTGTGTTGGATTCTCACGGTTCAATGGCCTCTACTATACCTGGTAGTGTGGGGAAAGGGCCTGGTGGTGTGGGGGGAGAGCCTGGTGGTGTGGGGGGAGGGCCGGGAGGCAGTGGTGGTGATAAAAAGTGGCCGGGACTTTCAAAGTCGGGAGGAAAGGCCAAGGCCAAGGCCATAGAGGAGCTTAACCTGGATGAAGATTTCGATGGATTTGTTCAAGAGAACCTAGCACAAAGGGAAATTCAGCACAGAGTGGAAGTGTTGCATCAAGTTGCATCTGAGGAGGCAGAGAGAGAGAGTGGTAGCGAGGCAGCAAGAGGTGGCGCCAGTACGTCTGGCGTGGCTAAATAAGCCCGCCACGCGCCTCGGATACTTACCCCCAACATCCATTAAACACCTCAACCTGGTCTCTGTGGTATGTTTCTCCTCATATAATATGTACTGTACAGTTTTTATTGTTTGTATCTCACAATGCAATGTACAATAGTGATTTGATGTACTGTATTGCAAGTGAAAATGAAAATCTGATGTTACTTTAGGATAACCGGGAACCAATTAGCCTTTTTGCCATGAAGACAATGCCCCAACTTTCGCTAATTCCACTTTCGCGCATTATTTTTGGACCCAATTAGGCGCGAAAATTGGTGCTCCACTGTAATCATCCCAGGGAAAATCAAAGAAGTGCTGCATGAGGGCCTCCCAATCTGCGGCTCCAAAATGCCACAGACAACTTTTCCCTGGAGGGTCCACAGGCCGTAACGGAGTGATAGGACAGGTTAAGGTGATAAGGTTGTGATCGGAGGAGCCCAACGGAGAGAAAAGATTAACAGTGTAAGCAGAAGGATTAATTGTAAGGAAGAGGTCAAGTATGTTGGAGCTCTCTCCAAGGCGGTCAGGGATACGGGTAGGGTGCTGTTCAAGCTGCTCTAGGTCATTAAGGATAGAAAAGATGTAGGCTTGTTCACCAGGTGGATCAGTGAAAGGAGAGGAGAGCCAAAGGTGGTGGTGAACATTGAAATCTCCTAGAATGGAGATTTCAGAGAAAGGAGAAATGGATAGAATGTGTTCCATCGTAGAAGTAAGATAGTTGAAGAATTTTTTATAGTAAATAGAATTAGGGGATAAGTAAACAACACAGATATATTTAGTCAGAGAATGACAGGATAGCCGAAGCCTGAGTGTAGAGAATTCTGAAGAATTGAGTTCAGGAACACGAGAGCATGATAAGTCGTTGCGTATATATACACAACAGCCACCATTGGCTTTGAAATGAGTATAGAGAAAATAGGAGGATACAGAAAAGGGTTTACTGTCAGTTGCCTCAGACAGCTGAGTCTCAGTCAGAAAGAGAAGGTGAGGTGTAGAGGAGGAGAGGTGGTGCTCAACAGAGCGAAAGTTAGAGGAAAGGCCACGAATGTTGCAGAAATGAAGAAGAAGTGAGTCTGACAGTGGTTCCAGGCAGCTCAAGTCACCGGGAGAGGGGCGGAAGGTGGGGGCATTTATGGTTCCCCACCCCTGGGGACTCTGAGGCTGAGTGTTGAGATGCCATGATTATTTTTATTTTGAATTTTGGAAAAGGAAGTGTAGTGTGTACTGTGCATGTAGTTTGGTGTAGATAGTTAGAGAAATTTGTATTGGAGAGCATGCTGGCCTACTCTCTGTGTAACTGAGACACTGAAAAAGTTCAGCAAAGGGGGATGGTCAGGAACTAGTCCTGAAGGCTGATGAAACGGGAGCTCCAGCACTCCCTGTCATCAGCTTTCCATCCACCTTGGGAGTACTACCCTGCTTGACTAGTGCTACAGTCTACTCCTCATGGTATCGTCTGTGGCTGGTATCGTCTATGGTAGAGTTTGTGGAAAATGTACTGGCAAAATTATCTGTTTTCGCTTGTGGGTCATTTGTAATGTTGCCATCTGAAGATTTTAGTGGGGGAATGGATGATGATTTGTTAAAGTTATTATTGAAAGAATTAAGAGTTGACCAGAATATTCTATTGTCATTAGGGTTGTTAAGTAGTTATGGTGCTTGATTTTGAAGAAAGTTTGATTTAGCTCGATTTATTACAGCTTTTGCATGATTTTAGCAATTTTAAATTGAGAGAGTGATTCAGATGTTTTTGATTTTAAGTAAGAGTTATATGCTTATGGCTTTTGGCCTCCACAACCCTGAGACTAAGGATGAATATCTGATCTACACAGCCTCTTCCCATCCTGAAACCTCCCTGTTCTTCGCCAACTAATTCCTCTGTTACTTCCCATACTTTGTCAATAAGTATCCTACCATATACTTTTCCTTTTACACTAAGATGACAGATGCGCCTGTGAATACCACTCACCTCTTTTTTCCCTTTTCATTTGTACAGAGGAGTAATTATACCTGACTTCCAATCCTTCGGGACACTACCTTCCACCCAGGCCAATCTGCACATCTGCCATATCCATAATACTACTCTCTCTCCCCTATGCTTCATCATTTCACCATACACTTCATCAGTTCCCAGGGCTTTCCTCATTTTGACCCTCATCATTGTTTCCACTTCTTCCATCTTACTGATCTCTACCTCCCTTTTCACTTACCGGTGCTTCCATCTTCCAGCCATTCCCCAGCCACTTATACTTGCATTATTTTCATTTTCTGTGTTTAACAGTTCCTTAAAGTTTTCTGTCTATCAGCTCACTGTTTCTTCCTTTTCCACTATCAGTCCACCATTTTTTTCTTTCACATCCCCACTACCTTCTTTATCATCCTGTTTAACTCTCTTTGCCTCCTTCCAGAACATTTTTTTTACATTCCCTCCACTTTACACTCAAATTCCTTCAAAATTCCTCATCCACTCTCGTCTTATTCTCTCTTACTAATCTTTTCACCTCTCTCTTTACATATAACTCTCTCTCTCTTCTGTCTCTCAACTTCCTCCATGCCTTTGCTTGCCATTCACTCACTATATGCTTTCTTCTTTTATGCCTCAGCTGAATTTTTCAAGAGATCATATTCAAGTCAAAATCATCCTTATAATGAACCCTAAGTCTGGTAACAGTACACTTTCATACAGTTATACTCAACAGATACTCTCCTGAAATACTCTATGCTCTGCTTGCAATTAAAAAATTACATGAATTTTAGAGGCGCATAGTTCACTGCTTTTGCTGAAGATCCATCCCACCCATGGAACTTTATGCTGGCCACATAATTCCTCATCCCCACAAAAAGGAAATTATTGTACTGTACCTCCTCCTCCATTCAGCGGTTAATTACAAACAAATACCTAAACACATAGCCATGACAACCATCCAGAACATCTTGCTGAAGAGCATCCTTCATGTATCATTTTTGTTTTTGAAGGCTCTAACATGCTTGCATGCGTCAGCCTTGGTCACCTAATGACGGCTGTCCATGCTGCATGATCTACTGCAGCCTCCCTGTTCAGTCCCTTAACCCTAAGGTCACACGTAATGACCTCGTCCCACGTCTTTCTCAGTCTACCCCTCACAACCCCACCCCCAATATTAACACTTCTCACCTTCTGCACCTAATTATCATCCCTCATCCTCACCACATCCCCAAACCATCTCAATCTACCTCTCCTCATCACAGTACCAATACACTCCAGTCTCATCCTACCTCTCAACTCTTCCATCGTAAACCCAACCCCCCCCAGGCCTTACACGCAGGGACGCACTGCACATCCACCTAATCATTGTCATTTCTGTACGTCTGAGCCTGTGAATATCCTCCTCCTTTACCGGCCAGGTATCACTACCATACAGCATTTCACTCCTAGCACATGCTGCATACAAAGACCCCATAGCACGTAGGGGGAGTCCTCTCCGTGTCAGGAGAGGCAACAGCTCCCTGAACTTCTTCCAACTACTTCTCACCCTAGCAACAGAGCTAGCTCCAGCACCATCTTCAGCACACAACATGTCTCCCAAATAACAAAACTCTTCCACACACTCAAGAGACTCACCAGCAAGTTCAATCCATTCATGTGTGACAATCTCCACCTGCTCTCCCCGACATGCTGCACACGTAAAATCAGCATTATCTCGCAGTCTACCTCTGATACCACTACATCTCTTGTGCACCCATTTATCGCAAACACTACACAAGATGTAATTACTTCCCACGCTCTTGTGGCAAACTGCACATGGCCACTTTTCCTCATCTCTTACAGTACGGCCACCAACCCTAGATATCATCACTTTTGTTTTATCTGCATTTACCCTTAAGCCCTTATGCCCCATACCTCTCTCCACTTCCTAAATCTTTCCTCCGCCTCCCTTTCGTTCTCTGCAATCAACACCAGATCATCAGCATATAACATCTCCCACGGGAGTCTGTTTCTGAAGTCCCGTGAGAGGGCTTCAAGTACAATGATAAACAACAAGGGGCTCAAAACTGATCCCTGATGCACACCAACATTCAGGGAAAACTCATCACTCAAATCTCCATTCACTCTTACCTGGGTGTGAGCACCCACATACATGGCCATAACCACCCTAACCAGCCACTCCTTCAAGCCAAGCTTTCTCATTGCCCACTTCACCACCTCTCTAGGGACTCTGTCAATGGCCTTTTCCAAATCAACAAAATCAAAATACAGATCCCTTCTCTTCCCAATATATTTTTCCTGAAGCTGTCGAACAATGAATATGGCATCAGTGGTTCCCCTGCCTGGCATAAACCCAAACTGCATCTCATCAATATTCACTCTTTCTGCAATCATACCTTTTAGAACTCTCTCCATTACCTTCATTATCTGATCTAAGAGCTTTTTACCTCTATAATTTCCTCTTTCCAGGGCATCACCCTTCCCTTTATACACATTTACAATTACACTCTTCAACTAATCATCTGGGACAACACAGTCATATATGATCATATTTATCAGGTCAGTCCCTAACCTCACCCCTATATCTCCTGAGGCCTTCAACATTTTGGCAGTCAACCCCGACACACCTGCTGCCTTCCCCACCTGCATCCTGCCTATTGCCCCACTCACAGTAGCAGCATCAATCAGTGGCCAAGGGCCAAACACTGGATCTGCTGGCTCCAAACCTTCCCTGTCCCAGTCAAACACCTCATTCAACAACTGGTTATAATGCTCTCTCCATGCATCTTTAATATACCCACTGTTCACCACTACCCTTCCTTCATCATTCTTCACACACTGCTCACATATAATATCCTGATTATCCCACTTCTTCTGATTTACCACCTTAAATACTGTATCATATTTTTCTTTCTCCATTATTCAGGTTATCAAGTAAAAGTCTCTGTGACTTAAACTTTGCCCTGTATATCTCTCTTGTAGCCCTATGCTTGGCAGCCAAGTATTCCTCCTTGTTACCGCCCTTCTTCCATTCCTGGAAAAGCCTTCTTTTCTCCTTAACTGCAGCTTCTACACCCTCATCCCACCACCAAGTTACTTTATATCTTGGTGGGCCTCTAGTCCAACTGCATATTACATTAGTAACTCTCTAGAGGTTGTTCTTGAGGGCTTTGTACTGTCCATTAACGCCTCTGTCTATGGCTTTCTATTCAGCCACCACTCTCCTCGTCTCACTATAGAAGTCATCCCTTACTACTTGGTTTTCCAGCTTCCATATTTTCCTCCTGAGTACATAAGTCCTCTTTTTCATCACTCATTCCTTAAGCACCATATCACAAATCAATAGTTTGTGCTGCTGCACACATTCCTCACTTCCTATAACTTTAACATCTCTCACTAACCTCCTATCAGCCCTCCTAACCAGAAAATAATCTATCTGACTGCTGTTTCCCCCAGACTCATACGTAATTAACCTACTCTCTCTTTTCCTAAAATGTATGTTGCACACAATCATCTTCGTTGCCTCCCCAACTCAAGTATCCTTTCCCCTTCCGCATTCCTTATACCATACGCACATCCCCCATGTACTCCATAACCGTGAGCTGCTTCACCTACATGACCATTTAAGTCCCCTCCCAAAGCCACACTCTCATCATCCCACATACCATCTACTACATGTATTAAGTCATCCCAAAATCTATCTTTCTCTACTTCATCCAAGCCTGCCTGTGGAGCATATGCTGATACAATTGCAATTATCATTCCACCAACCAGAATTTTCACAACCAATATCCTATCGCTTACTCGCAGAACATTCATGACATATTCCACCCATACCTCCGTGACCATCACACCAACACCCCCATATCCGTCCGTCCCCCCCTGCCAAAACAACTTATAATAACAATCCTTCCCAACAATCTTTCTGGCTGATCCACCCTTGTACCGGACTTCCTGCAAACATGCTGCATCCACCCACCTTCTACTGAATGCCTCATCGACTTCTCCCGCTCTTCCCCTCAAACGTCCCACATTCCATGAACCCATCCTCATTCCCCTGGGTGATTTACTGTCATCAGGCTTGCTTTGAAACTTATTTTTAGTCATAGTCAGTAACTACCCTACCCATACAAGTAGATGCGTGAGTATAGCTAGTCAGACTGTAATGCAGCCATCACCCTCCCCTGCATCAGCACCAGTGCAAATACAACACACAGACAATCCTCTAAGCCACCCATACCACTGTATGCTTTTTCACATGATCACATCATGCACCTTGCTGTCACAACACAGATGAACCTTCAACATAACTTCAGCAAGAGATATATGAGAGTGCTTGTTTGAAGTGGCCATATCCCTGTGGGTCACATGGTTATGTCCAGATGAGCCTAGGACCACATGAGCAACACCTCTGTGGCCTAGTAATTCCTTGCTTACCTTTGTCAAACTCCATGTTCTTTTAGCTACATACTGTACTGTATTAGCAGTGATTATGCACAAATACTTTAGGCTGTGATGTCTGCAGGTGAACAGATTTTGCTCACTTTGTCAGTCATTCTCTCATGAATGCTGTGCAAGATTTTACATGCAGTTATTATTTTGTTGACAGTGGTGGAACTTTTTGATACTGTCGTGAATGTTAAGTCTCAACAGGGCATACATGATCTGTGCTTTCTTCCCTTTCACTTCACCCAGTTTTTTATACCATTACTACAGGTATGATTTATGTTCATAGCACTGGATAATAATTGATGAATTTTGTACAAAATATGCAGCCTCCTCACATGATCTTCCTGGAATATACTGCAGTTGCCCGCATTTTCGCTTCTGTTCACCAGTATAGGATGATTAGGATACCTAGCTATACTGTATTGCATTTTTGTAGCCAACTATTTGATCATCTGGTTTTATAATTAAATATTTTGTAGAATCATGTCAGTACATCAAACCACACCAGTGCCCAAAGCATGAATAGGTTTATGTGCACAGATAAACAGGTTCTTACTTATGTATCATCATTTTCATTTTAGTGGTTACTCAACAAGTAACTACCCAGACAAAGAGCTAAGCTATGTTGAAAATTAATATTAATTAGGAGGAAGCTTGGATCATGACATTTGTCATTAAGTCAGTAGACTAATGCATTTTGAAAATTTTCTGAAGTATGCTGACAGGAAGCTTAAATTAACTTCACTGAAGTCATATATCAATATATCAACCAGTTTGTGCCCACAATAATACTGTACAGCAGACAATAGTAACAGCTCAAAAACTCATAACAAGAACATTTGTGAGGATACAGCAAGCAAGCTAACATGTTCTATGTATTGCAGCTTTTATTTGTAGAATAGTTAGTTTGCTGTATGATAGCCATTCATTCTCTACTTCACTACCTTATGTATGACTGTCATTTGCATACCGGTACATTGCTTTATCATGTGATGTTGGAGTGACACTTCCTGAGCTATTTCCAGAGGTAATGTTTGCTGACTGGTGACTAAAATAACACCATCTTCCAAGTTACTTGTGTTTTTTAATGACATGACAACTGATCGAGCAACTCAACTGCCAGTTAAATATCCTTGCTTGTCGAGTTGTGTGGTGAAATTGCTATTGTGATGCTACATTTATGCCCATTATACTGGGGGTAGGGGGGTTTTTCAAGAATACTCCCCCAGTATCCCTGTTTGTCGTAAAAGGCGACTAAAAGGGTTGGCGGAGGGTTAGTGCCCCTCCCCGGAAAACAACTAACTAAAAAAACAAACGAGAAGCCTCGGACAAGGACTGACCAAACGATGACGACCCAGGACCGGACAAAGGACTTGGTAATGTGTACATGGAATGTAAGAGGAGCAAATGATGAGGTGAAAGAGAGAGAGATTGTCCAGGTGCTTGAGGGTGCGAAAGTGGATGTATGTGGAATAACTGAAACAAAATGGCGAGGAGAAAGTGTGAGAGACTGGGAGTATGGATGGGGTATATGTGCAGGAGTAGGTGAGAATGAGAGGGCAAAGGAAGGAGTATGTATAGTTGTGAGTAAAAGATGGAAGAAGAGCATAAGACAGTATGGATCAGTTGGGTCAAGGATTGTGTGGGTAAAGTTGAAAGTTGGAATACAAATGTGGGCGATTGTGTGTGTGTATGCGCCAACACAAGATCGTGCTAGAAGAGTGAGAGAAGAGTTCTGGACAAATGTAGAAGTGTGCATAGAAAAGTTTGGAAGGAATGAGAGAGTGTTTTTGATCGGTGATATGAATGGTAAAGTTGGGAATGTGAAGGTGGATGGAATAGTTGGTGAGTGGGGTGTGCCTGCTGAGATAGATGAGAATGGCAGTGCGTTAGTGGACATTTGTGCTGGGAGGAGGTTGGTGATAGCCAATACCCTCTTCAGGCATAAAATGATCAACAGGTATACATGGCGAGTGATGAGAAGGGTGGGTGGTGAACTGAATGAAAGGAAGGCAATGATTGATTATGTGTGTGTGTGGATGAAAGGATGCGAAGATGTGTAATGGATGCAAGAGCTTATAGAGGTTGGGGGAGTGGACTTTCTGACCACTACTTGGTGGTGGCCAGAATTAGTATTCAAGTAAGATGGAGGAATAGAAGAAGGGAAAGACAAGAGGAAGGAGTAGTTGTAAGGAGAGTGGAAAGGTTACAAGAGGATGAGAAAAAGGCAGAGTATAAGAGAGATGTGGAGGAACGATTGGGCAAATATGAATTGGAGCAGATGGGAGACGTGGAAGGTGTGTGTAGGATATTTACAGAAGAAATATGTGCAGCATGTAATGTGGTGTGTGGAAGGAAGAGAAGACAGAGGGGGATGCAAGGAACAGCGTGGTGGACTGAAGAGGTGAGACAGGCTGTGGCACAAAAGAAGAAAGCATACAATGAATGGATGAGAAATAGGGGCGTGGAAGAAGTTGAGAGGCGGAAGAGAGAGTTATATGTAGAAAGAAAGAGAGAGGTGAAAAGATTAGTACGAGAGAGTAAGAAGAGAGTGGATGAGGAATTTGGAAGGAATTTGAGTGTAAAGTGGAGGGACTGTAAGAAAATGTTCTGGAAAGAGGTGAAAAGAGTAAGACAGGGTGGAAGTGAAGTAGCAGGGGAGTGAAAGATAAAAATGGTAGATTACTAGTGGAGAAGGGAGAAAAAGTGAGCAGATGGAGAGAACATTTTAAGGAATTGTTGAACATAGAGGATGGAAGTAATGCGAGTATAAGTGGCTGGGGAATGGCTGGGAGAAGGAGGGAGGTGAGAAGACAGGAAGAAATCAGTAGGATAGAAGTTGTGGAAACAATGAAGAAAGTTAAATCGGGGAAAGCCCCAGGAATTGATGAAGTGTGTGGTGAAATGCTGAAGCATGGGGGAGAGATAGTAGTAGAATGGATGTGGAAGATGTGCAGATTGGCCTGGGAGGAAGGTAGAGTCCCGGATGATTGGAAGTCAGGTATAATAATTCCCTTGTACAAAGGAAAAGGAGAAAAAGAAGTGTGTGGTAATCATAGGGGCATTTGTCTTCTTAGTATAATAGGAAAAGTGTATGGTAGGATACTTATTGACAGAGTTAGAGAAAGAACAGAGAAATTAGTTGGAGAAGAACAGGGGGGCTTTAGGAAGGGAAGAGGTTGTGTAGATCAGATATTCATTCTTAGATCTTTAGTGGAAAAGTTTCTAGAGAAGGGACAGAAGTTGTATGCGGCTTTCATGGATTTGGAGAAAGCATGTGAGAGGGTGGATAGACTAGGATTGTGGAAAGTGTTAAGAATATATGGAGTAAATGGGAGGTTGTTGAATGCTGTGAAGAGTATGTACGATGGTGCGAAGACTGCAGTGCATGTGGATGGTGAACTAAGTGAATTTTTCTCTTTGAAAGTTGGGTTGAAACAGGGATGTGTCATGTCTCCATGGTTGTTCAATCTGTACATGGATGGGGTAATAAAAGAGGTACAAGGTAGGGTAGTGGATGTTGGAGTGGCCCTGGTGAGAGAGGATAGTGTTTTGGAAACTCCATGTACTGTTGTTTGCAGATGATACTGTGGTGTTGAGTGAAGACGAAGGGGAGCTGCAAGGCTTGGTGGATGAGTTTGGGAGAGTGTGTAAGAAACGGAATCTAAAGGTGAATGTAGGGAAGAGTAAAATGATGGTCTTTGGGAGAAGTGAAGTCAGTGAATGTACAGTGAGGTTGGATGGTGAAGAATTGGAAAATGTGAGTACGTTTAAGTACTTGGGTAGTGTGATGAGTTAGGATGGAGGTTTGGAGGGTGAAGTGCTTGAAAGGGTACAGCAGGGAAGAAAGGTTGCTGGTTCTTTGAAAGCAGTGTTAAGAAACAGGGAAGTGAGCATGGAAGTGAAAAAGTTACTACATGACGGTATTATGATACCAACTCTAACGTATGGAAGTGAAGCTTGGACGTTGTTGGAAGGACACAAATCGAGAGTGAGAGCAGTGGAAATGAGTTATTTAAGAGGAGCCTGTGAAGTCACATGGAGAGACAGGCTGATGAATGAGGATGTAAAGGAGCGTTATGGTGTGGATGTGGATGTGATAGGGAGCATTATGAGGAACACACTGAGGTGGTTTGGCCTTGTGGAGAGGATGGAGGGTGAAAGACTGACGAAGAGAGTGTATGTGAGTGAGGTGGAGGGGGGAAGAGGGAGGGGGAGGCCGAAGATGAGATGGAGGGATGGGGTGGAGAGGTATATGAGAGAGGGGGGTGTGAGTTGGGAGCAGGGCAGTGAAATGGCGGGGGACAGGGCGACTTGGAGGCGATTTGTTTGTGGCCACCCCAAACGGGATTGAGGCGTCTGGCAATAGATAGATAGATAGATACTGTAAGAGTTGCTGTAGTGAGTGTTCTTGACCTTTTTTTTTTGGGGGGGGGGAAGTCATTCATTAAATCATTTTGCCTTACAGCAGTTTTCCTTCATATGTCCTCATGAATATGGGGGTCATGTGTATTTTTACTACAACAAGGAAAATATGGTACCACTCGCCACACCTACAGCAAGTGCAGTGCTTTAGTATCCAGTGACACTTGTATACAGTAGTGTTTTACTATAGCAACATGATTCACCTATTTCAATCTTTGTCTATCATTTCATGTTACTCCAGTATCTGAATGCATCCTATATGAATATTCCTTTGAAGCTGGTACCCATATAGCCTATAAATACTCATATGCTGCCACCACTTCTATCCCCGAGGGTCCACCAGATGTAGCAAAAGATTCAGTTTAGTTGTTCAGATTTTTAAGAAGTATTATGCAGTAGCTATTGGATTTTAATTATTACAGGCACCTTTCAATATTCCTCCCAGTTAATCTGCTTAAGTGGGAGTTCCATCAAAAGAGTGTGTTGTACAGTACAGTACCAGTACAGTACAGTACCAGTAGCTATGGTCCCTCTATTTTATGAAGAGCGTTTGAGCATTGTCCCTCTTGGGGAGTCCCCGTCCCACAATGTTGCCATACTTTGTACTGGGCAACTTAATTGGATTAGAATAAAGGCACTAATGACAACCCTCCCTCCCAGCACACCACTCTCCTCTCTCTCTCTCTCTCTCTCTCTGCATATAAAAATTAAATTTTTTATAAATTTATTTCTATAAAAAGTCTATACACTTTTATGAATTTTTAGAATTTGAGGAAAAGCCTCCAGACTGACTGTCTGTCTGTCTTGTTGCGCTCTTATTCATTCCCTTTCTCCATGACCTTTCCCCCTACTCTGTTTCTGTCTGTCTGTCTGTCTGTCTGTCTGTCTGTCTCTCTCTCTCTCTCTCTCTCTCTCTCTAACATTGTTTTTTATTATGACTATGATTTTCTCCTTAAAGTGTGATGTTTATTTGTGGTTTATAACAGCTTTTGAGGGATCAATTATAGGTCCTCTGTTTGCCTTCTCTTCTAAAAAATACTTATTTACGTTGTAAATAGTTCTTTTTCTCTACTGTGGAGCACACGAGAGCGAGTAGCAGGAGTAAGAGCATCCATCTCAGGTGGCGGCCAGAGTGGAAATGACCTGGATTAACACGGCCACTCTACACTTACAAGTGTGGCAACGTTGGAAAGCAACTTTGCCAAGTGATGTGGTATTTATAAAAAGTAATTGTTATTAAAAGAAAAAAAGAGGCATTTATAACACTATATAGCCTTATTAAAGAACTAAATATATATATACTGTAAATAAACTTCATTTAGAAGTAGTAAATAGCTGAAATGAGACAGAGAGGTGTACACGTTTGGCAGAGAGGCGGCCTAGGAAACTCCCAAAAGGGACAACGCTCTTCATAAAATAGATGGACCATAGCTATGGAAATTTATTGTACAAGTAGGCCTGGCTATGTGTGATCTTTTCACTTCACTTTGTAGTTATAACTCATGTAGATATATGAACTTTTTTTTATTTTTATAGGCACATTTTGCCACAGCCCGTGCCATATACTGTATTTGGTATTCTCTTTATACCAGTAGCTATTTATAAAATCAGTTATGTGACAGTTTGCACAATGAAACTGTACAACACTGTTTCCCAGCAGTTCTCAGTGTTTAATGTGCTGCAGTAGATTTCTCATGTGCTGCAATATATTGTCTACCAAACCTTTAATGCAGATGTACTGAATTTGTCATGTACTACACTGTTGACTTTTTATTATCACTAATACTTCGTTTATTCCAGGGTTGTTTGTAGATTACCTTGGAAAGATGCCGGGGTAAGTCGGTGTTAGTTAAAAATTTTGTTGCACTAATGGAAGCTAATTGCTAGTGTGGGTTATTTTGTTCCTTTGGTCTGAGTATTTTGGTAATTTCACGTCTGTGAGCCATAAGTTCATAAACTGTATCTTCTCAGTGATGCAGAATTCAAAACAGTAGGTAGCTGTCCTTAGTGTTCAGTAGATTATTCAGGTTGTGTTACCAGTACTGTGTAGATGTTCTTTCATCTTACATAAAAGTAAGGCAAAATAAATTTTGTATTAATTATAAAATTTTTCATGATTTTAGACTTTTCTAAGATTTTTGGCTAAAACCACCCATCTTTCTATATTATACAATACACTGTATTGCATTTTTTAATGGAGAACTTATGGCTCACATACACTCCTGTGCTTGTTTGTACCCTATATGTAATCACATTAATGTATAAGCTTAAACACTTCTACCGGTAGTGAACTTTGTAATGGGCAAAGTTAATGAAGTTAATAATATATTATTACTTACCTTATAGTCAGTGTCATCTTTTCAAGTATATTTTTTGTGTTACTGCTTACACTGATCAAAACAAATAACCTTTGTCTTCTTCTTAAAATGGGGTAATTGGCACATAATGATACATCATTAAAACCAGATTGTTTTAGATGCTTTACTGTTATTACATTTTCTAATTATGGGAATCGTTAGTTTTATGCATAGATAGTTCGTCACCTTCTTAACCATGGACTTACCCTTGACCATACTTGCTCTAATTATTGCCTCTTACGATAGTTCAGTTATTGCTTGAGATGTAAGCCTGTTAAGTACTGAGTAGATAATTGTGATCTTTTGATAGTTGTAATGCTGTTAGTAACTTGTCATTGTGCTTTTTGCCGAATGACACACAACATGTTTTTAAACGGTAACACACAGTGATTAGCTTTATTGGAGCATTAAATTGGCGCACTACTTGATGTTCTGTGTAATGTATGAACCATAATATTTATGAATAGAAAATAAAAACTTGTGGTTATTGCAGTATATTGTGTGCATGGTGGATTCCTGTACTGTATACAGCCCTCTTGCCTGCAACACATGATTTCAACAATAACAACTTGCTGTGTAGTAAGAGTTTGCATAAGTTTGTAATTAATTATATGGGAACAATTAATTCCATACCAGCTTCAAGCCTCTCTTTTGACCCTTCAGCCCATTAAATCACTCCCTTGCACCTTTATTTACCAAAATACCAAAAGCTGTCATTAAATGTTAAAATGCCAATGCTAGGCCAACATCCAGATTTTATAAATTGTTTCCCACCCCACAAGGCACCAATCTTCTTGATAGTTGCCTCTCACGTGCACTCTCACCCCACAACAACAGTACAGCATCATTTTAATATATATATACCTGTACTGTATATATATATATATTTATATATATAATATATGTTAGGTTTTGAAGTATGAAAAAGAGATTAATGTTGGTTTTACCTGAGCTTTGAGGAATTAAGAAGTTGACATAAGCTGCTGGAACATAAATTTTAAGGAGGGGCATGTCACTTCCTACCCACGGAGGCCAGATTTGGTGGGTTTGAGTGTAAGACCTTGTGTAAAGGATCAGAACACTTGTAATCATACTTTTCAGTTTCTGCCAGTCATTCTTTGGATTTTAGGCAAATTCATGAGACATGTTATGGGTGCGTAGACTGTAACTACATTAATTTTATTTTGTCCAGAAATATGAAATATATAAACACCAGTAATATGTTGCACTGCACAACACAGCAGTCCAAGTTCAATACTGTACTGTAAGACAGGAATATGCTGTGATGCATGTATAAGTGTAAGACAAATAACTGCATTTAATAATTATGAAAATCAGAGTTGAGTATGATTATACCAAATTAGAAAGAAGCCATAATATGCATAAAAACAGCTTTTAATTATTGTTGTAATAATAGGGGCTGTTGAATTTGAAATGTTATTTACACTAATATTTGTGTTAGTGAACACTGGTAAGTAGGTTGTCTACTTTGTGTCATGGAGATGTTTTGTCATGGGAGTGGTGTACATATATAGCTAGGGTCTGTTATTGTATGCACATGCACCCAAATTTAGTTACCGTAGAAATTTTCTAGTTTATTTTCATGATTAATGAAATATACTTCCCTGAGCAGTGAGAAGACTGTATGACACCTGTTGTATTGTGGAGGCACAGAATGGCAGATGCTTCCTCCAAGTCCAGGCCACTCCTTCCTGTTATCTCACTGATACTGAGGTGCAGGGTAGCTGCCAATCATGACATATTTTCGATTTATTTGGTGCATTGATTTGGTAAATGGTTTGCCCTTCCCTATTATGCTTAAAACATTTGATGTAGGGATTGTACCAGACAGAAATTTTTAGAAATGAATGTCTAATGAAGATTAATATTTAGCCAGCCTTGGATAGTCTGTATCCACTGATAAGGCCAGCTTAGAGTTTCCTCCATGGCATTCTTTCTTATCAGTGTGTACATTACCTTTACAGTTACTCTCTTCCTTCTTGACTGAGTGTTGTACAATGTAGTGAATTTTAAAGACTTGAGAACAGTGTGTGATGCACAACACTCTGGTCTTGAAAAAAAGGTGCTGAAAACCGGACTTAGGACTAGAAAAACATAAGGTTGTTCAGTACTGTAGTACAAGTCTTAACTTTCATCATCAGGTGTACTCTTTGCTCATATTCAGCACCAAAGTATGAACTGGAAATCTGAAATGCAGTTGCCATTAAAGTTTCATGATTGGCTCCTTGATTGTTTTGTTGTACAGTGATCCTGAAATCTCATATTCTGAGAAGCGAGAAACTTATTTTATGTTTTAGCTGTATAAAGTTACAATATTTGAGTCTGATCATCATCATGAGCAAAAAAAAATTATTGCCTCTTGAATTGGAAGGTAGTGATTTATATAATCGTCGGAAGATGGGGAGCACTCAAGGGGAGGAAAGCTTCGTTGAGATGCCAAATTACAACACCGTGCCTCTGCTCCACTCCACAAACCTTCTCCCTCATCAGGTTCCAGGATCTTCTTTAATGGACAAGAGTCCTCTTTATTGTGTTGCCCATACACCCAGTATGAGTGGTTCAGATAAAGAAGATATAGGCATCAAGCAACACCGGTTAACCATAAACCCTATACCGAAGCCTCCCCGCACTGTAGAGCCATCATTGCCTAGTTCTCCAGAATCAGTCGCTACATTTAAGAGGGAGTTCCTTCAAAATGTTGATTTGGAAGAAGCTGGAAAGGAAAGACCTCCAAGTTTTGAACCACCTCCACCAGAGTGAGTTTCTGAATGGGAAGATATTGTAGAGAATTGTACAGATGTACTGCAGTAGTATGTACAGTATTTTGACTTGCTAATCTGTACTGAGTGGACTAGTCAGGGTGATGGCCATATTTTAGTCTGAATTTTAATCTCCCAGACACTTTTCAGTCATATAATGTTGTCAGGGGCATAGTTCCAACTTGTGCCTTTAATTGTACTGTGGTAGCCTAACCTTAAGGCCGTTAGCTATTCCTTAAAGTAAGTACACTCAGTCCTCGTAAGTCGTGGCAATTTGGGTCTGGACCACTGCCGTGAATTACGAATTCCGTGATTTATGAATAATAACTCTTATGTGAAAAATTAATTTGGGTCTGGACTTTGGCCAACCCGCTCCCACAGCACCCTACCTACAACTATCTAGGCACCATCAAACACAAACATACAAATTTAGGAATATTCAGTGCATGTACTAAATAGAAATAAGCCATGTTAAGGGATCTCACCTTAATCCTATGACGAAATTGCTTAAGTGAATGACGTGTGGTGGTGTTGGGAAGAACTTAAAACCTCTCAGCACTTGTTCTTCCTAAACTCTTTCGCCTGCTTTGAAAACTTCTCTCCCCTCTCAACATGACGAATGAGCTCCAAATGTTGACTGTACAACAACGGCGGCAGCTTCTTGACGCCATACTGCTTAGAGCACTTCATCGGGGGGTCAAGAAGGGCCATGGCAGGTAGGAGGCGGGGGGAAGTTGCACATAAAAGGCAGGTAGGAGGCGGGGGGAAGTTGCACATAAAAGGCAGGTAGCTCTCGTACTTCACGGTGACAGTCTGTAGTGTGCGAACTGGCGAGACAAGAACAACAACAACATGGCGGCATTAGTATGCACACAAGCCATCAGGGACGTGCGGTGATTGGTTGTTGGGTCGCGATTTTCAGTTTGAATGCCACGGTCTACAATTCTCCTCCGAAAAGGCCCACTTGGGTGCCTAGGTCCATGATTTTCGTGACTTAACAGTGATTTAAGGTTGCCGGCAGTCTGACTTCCACACAGCCGTGATTTATGAATCCGTGATTTATGAAGACGCGATTTACGAGGATTGAGTGTAATACAGTCTGTCCTTGTTATGCAGTAGGGTTATGTCAAGTGAAGACCTATTGCATAACAAATTAACACATGACAAAGTCGATATAACATGGGTTCATTGGGGTTTGGTAGGGTGACCTTGACCATGAAGCCTTAAAAAAAAAAAAAAAAAAAAAAAAAAAAATGCCACTCACCTGAAGTTAGTTCCATGCCGATACGATTCGTCACCATTCCCCCCCTCACCGAGGCTGAAGGACAGTTGGATGGCCTAGACAGAGGCTATCACTTCGCATGGAAAGATCTGTTGCTTCACGTAATATCACACATTGCACTATTTGTTAAGCACTTGTGCTGTTATTTGACAATAACAGTGGTGTTTCAGTGGCCTTTCATGCACAAAATAAAATGAAAGGCAGATGATTACAGTGAATGTAAACACTGGGCGGCCATCTTGGCTCAGCCTTGGTACAGACTGTGAAGTTTGTGCCCAGAGTTTAACACATTAAAAAAAATAAAAAATAAATTTAGCTGAGTAGAGGCCTATTATGGGGACAGTGATTATGTAAGGTTGACACAGTTTCCAAGTCACAAGTCTCAGCATTTCACACACAAAAAAGTATCATTTAATACTGCACACTGCACTATTTGTTAAACACATGCACAACTGTTTGGTGATAGCAGTGGCCTTTCATGCACTAAATAGAATGAAAGGCAAATGATCACAGCCAATGTAAACACTGAATGAGCATTTTGGTGTAGTCAGCTGGGTAGAGACCTGTTATGGGGATGATGGTTACGTAAGTTTGGCATGATTTCCAAGTCACAAGTTCCAGTATTTCACATACAGAAAGGTATCACATCAGTTATTATTGTACACTACACTGTTTGTTAAGCAGTTGCACTGGACATATGTTGAAGTGTGCATGGAATAGTTTGAAAGGAATGAGAGAGTGTTTTTGTTTGGTGATATGAATGGTAATGTAGGGAATGTGAAAGTGGATGGAGTAGTTAGTGAATGGGGTGTGCCTGCTGAGATAGATGACAATGGCAGTGCTTTAGTGCACATTTGTGCCGGGAGGGGGTTGGTGATGGCCAATATCCTCTTCGGGCACAAAATGATCCATAAGTATACATGACTAGTGTTGAGAAGGGTGGGTGGTGAACTGAATGAACGGAAGGCAATGATTGATTATGTGTGGATGAAAGGATGCAAAGGTGTGTAATGGATCCAAGAAGATATAGAGGTTGGGGAAGTGGACTTTCTGACCACCACTTGGTAATGGTGAGAATCAAGGTCCAAGTGAAATGGAGAAACAGAAGGGAAGGACAGGAGGAAGGAGTAGATGTAAGGACAGTGGAAAGGTTACAAGAGGATGAGAAAAAGGCAGCAAATAAGAGAGAAGTGGAGGAACGATTGGGTAAATATGGATTGGTGCAGATGAAGGATGTGGAAGGTGTGTGCAAAATGTTCACAGAAGAAATCTGTGCAGCATGTGAGGTGGTGTGTGGTGTGAAGAGAAGACGAAAGGGGTGGTGCAAGGAACAGCATGGTGGAATGAAGAGGTGAAACAGGCTGTGGCACAAAAGATGAAAGCATATAGTGAGTGGATGAGAAATAGGGGCGTGGAAGAAGTTGAGAGACGTAAGAGAGAGTTTAAGGAATTGTTGAACACAGAGAATGAAAGTTATGCAAGTGTAAGTGGCTGGGGAATGGCTGGGAGAAGGAGGGAGGTGAGAAGACAGGAAGAAAACAGTAGGATGGAACTTGTGGAAGCAGTGAAGAAAGTCAAAATGGGGAAAGCCCCAGGAATTGATGGAGTGTGTGGTGAAACGCTGAAGCATGGAGGAGAGATAGTAGTAGAATGGATGTGGAAGATGTGCAGATTGGCCTGGGAGGAAGGTAGAGTCCCGGAGGATTGGAAATCTGGTATAATAATTCCCTTGTACAAAGGAAAAGGGGAAAAAGTAGTGTGTGGTAATCATAGGGGCATTTGTCTTCTTAGTGTAATTGGAAAATTATATGGTAGGATATTTATTGACAGAGTTAGGGAAATAGCAGAGGAATTATTTGGAGAAAGACAGGACGTTTTAGGAAGGGAAGAGGTTGTATAGATCAGATATTCATTCTTAGATCTTTAGTGGAAAAGTTTCTAGAGAAGGGAAAGAAGTTGTATGTGGCCTTCATCGATTTGGAGAAAGCATATGACAGGGTGCCTCGAGAAGGATTGTGGAAAGTATTAAGAGGAATGGACGGTTGTTACTTATTAGGGTACATTTGTTTTTCTTATATTTGTCTGATTTTTTTACATGTTTTGTTACTTTATATGAGCAATAACATCCCAAAGTTTGAGTAAATTTGGTCGATTACTTTTTACAGAAAAAAATAATATATGCGTAATACATATAAAAAAAAAAGAGACGCAAGAAATGAAAAACCCGGGGAAATGTATTCATCTGATCTCTATGATATTTGGTAGTTCCACTAATAAAAACTTCATTAATAAATTGCCCTAAAAGTTTTTAATATTCTTCACCAATGCTGAACAAAAAAATTCCCAAAATGCCTATGTATTTATCCTAAATTTTACCCCCTTTTTGCCATGTTAAAAAAAAATCATTACAGTTATGTTTGTCAGTCTCTGAAAAAATGTATGCACAAAATGTTCCCCTATCATTCCTTTTTTTTGTAGGTATTTTTGCTTTTTGTCTTATGTTCAGAACTACTGGAGTGACATCACTCCAAAGGACAATAAGTTTAGTTCCAAGATATCACTCGTTTTCTGTTGACTTGCAGTGTCTGTACAATTAGAGACAACTTAGGTACTTTATTTTTATATTATACGTTAGGATTAGGGATGGTTATGAAGAGGTAGAGAGTGTTGGAAAAAACAAAGTTGGAGAAAAAGACGTAGAGGGTTGGGGATCGTAAGGTGAGGTGGCGGTGGGGGGAGGGGGGACAGGTGAGGGCGGAGGTGGCAGTGGTGGAGAAAGAACTGCTGCTGCCAACACATTTTTCTCCCCTCGAAATGGTGTCATAGTCTTCTCTTCCGCTTTTTGATGTTGCAGTAGCTTCCTAGACTGTTGTCCCATCTTCAAAAAGTGTGCAAAAATGATGAGAAATGGCTAAGATTAGTGCAGACTGAGAACAGGTTGAGACCAAGGCTTGCAGGTCTCACCTCTCCCAGTGTCATATCATCTCTGGCATTTCCCTGCCTCACTGTCACCCTCCACACACTCACACTCCCATTGCCAGATGTATTACATAATTTTTGCAGAAAAAAAAGGAAAAAAAATTGGGAAAAAAGTGGTCATATTATATATTGCATAGAAAACAGAGCTTTCTGCAGGGAAGTGACCTGAAAATTGGAATTACGAAGTAATTTTTTTTGAAGGGGGAAGAACTGTTGCATGGCTGTCAAATTTTTATAGAGAACGAGTGATACTTAGAGCTATTTTATGGGGTAACTTTTGCAAAATCCCTTTGTCAGTCAAAAATCAGTCTCTGCTGGCGTCCAGTCCTCTTAGGAATATATGGAGTGGATGGGAAGTTGTTGAATGCTGTGAAGAGTATGTATGAGGGTGCTAAGGCTGCAGTGCATGTGGGTAGAGAAGTAAGTGAAATATTCTACTTGAAGGTTGGACTGAAACAGGGATGTGTTGTCTGCATGGTTATTCAGTCTGTATATGGATGGGGTTATAAAAGAGATACAAGGGAGGACAGTGGATGTTGGAGTGACCCAAATGAGAGAGGGCAGTGTTTGGAAACTCCCTGTACTGTTGTTTGCAGATGATACTGTGTTGTTAAGTGAAGACGAATGGGAGCAGCAAGGCTTTGTGGATGAGTTTGGGAGTGTGTGTAAGAAACGGAATCTAAAGATGAATGTAAGGAAGAGTAAAGTTATGGTCTTCGAGAGAAGTGAAGTCAATGAATGTACAGTGAGGTTGGATGAGGAGGAAATGGAAAATGTGAGTACATGTAAGTACTTGGGTAGTGTGATGAGTGAAGATGGAAGTTTGGAACGTGAAATGCTTGAAAGGGTACAACAACAACAAGGAAGTAAGGTTGCTGATTCCTTGAAAGCAGTGATAAGAAACAAGGAAGTGGGCATGGAAGTGAAAAAGTTACTACATGACAGTATTGTGATACCAGCTCTAACGTATGGAAATGAAGCTTGGACGTTGTTGGAGGGACAGAAACCAAGAGTGAGAGCAGTGGAAGTGAGTTATTTGAGAGGAACTTGTAGAGTCACATGCAGAGACAGACTGACAAATGAGGATGTGAAGGAGCATTGTGGTGTGGATGTGGATGTGATAGGAAGCGTTAGGAGAAACACACTGAGGTGGTGGTTTGGCCATGAGGAGAGGATGGAGAATGAGAGACTGACAAGGAGAGTGTATGTGAGTGAGGTGGAGGGGGGGAGTGAGAGGGGGAGGCCAAGGATGAGTTGGAGGAATGAAGTGGATAGGTATATGAGGGAGGAGGTTATGAGCTGGGAGCAGGGCACTGAAATGGATGTGGACAGGGTGACATGCAGGCGATTTGTTTGTGGCCACCCCGTATGGGATTAAGGCGTCTGGCAATAGATAGAGAGAATTGCACTGTTCCATGGTGATAGCAGTGATGATTCAGTGGCACTTTGTGCACAGAACAGAACAAAAGGCAATGATCACAGCCAGTGTTAACACTAGGCATGCATCTTGGCTTGCATGTGCCAATGCGTTCACATAAGACTTTTGGAGGTGGCCATCAAAAATATCGTTCTTGTGAAATCGCTGATATTTTTATGTTTTACTTAGACAGGGTATAGCTTTTGAATTATCACTGTGGTGATTTATCACATAATGAGAAGTCATATAATGAGGCTGGACTGTATAAGGTTGGCTGCTACACATTAAACTATATTGATTTATGTACAGGATATCTATCTATCTATCTATATCTCATCTCATCAGCCGTTTAAGTGTCCACTGCAGGACCGGGCTATCCCAACTGAAGCAGGAATTATACAGCCAATGTATTTCTACTCAGCGGTTTGGGCTGTCTGGTAGAGATTGTATGCAGGGTGAGAAGTGCTTGTAAGTGTATTGTAGTGTTGGAGTGGCTTTGGATGCGTGTGTAGTCTGTGAACCAAGTGTAATCGGACCGCGCAAGCCGAGTGGATGCAAGTATACTTTATAGTATGTGACACTGGTTCAGCCACAGCACCCCTGATGTCAACCAATGCAGTATGTGGCCAGAAGAATGTTCCCAAAGTTTATTACCCTGGCATGGCGCAAACCCTCGTTCTTCAGTGTACGAAAACACACACTTTACTATTGTACCACAGAGGCTCCATCCATCTATATATCTATGTATGTATGTATGTATATATATACATATATATACTATCTATCTATCTATTGCCAGATGCCATAATCCCATAAGGGGTGGTCATTTGCTTTGAGTTATTTGTTTTACGGGGAGGGGCACTAACCCTCCACCAACCCACTTGTTGACACGTAGGGAGCACGTATGGTTTGGTTATATGGTTACCACCCAGCGTTGTAAATGGTTTCATTTGGCTTGTCACTCGATGTAAAGCCACCTGTAGGGGAAAGAAAAGCAATAAGAAGTGGCAGGAAAGATGGGAGAAATAGGAGGAGAGGAGGGCAGGCACAGAAAAAGAATGATAAAGGCTAAGGAAGAAGTAGGCAGCACTACATCAAGTGAGTGGATGATGGTTGCCACCACCTACCACAATATATATACTGTATATTTATATATAGGTAAGCCAAGAAACCATTCACAACGCTGGGTGGTAACCAAATAACCAAACCATACATGCTCCCTACGTGTTAGAAAGTGGGTTGGTGGAGGGTTAGTGCCCCTCCCCGTAAAACATATAACTCAAAGTCAAATGGCCACCCCTTACTGGATTATGGCATCTGGCAATAGATACATAGATAGGTACTATATATACAGTATAGTGATCCATGAATTATCCGGACGTGTTCAGTATCCAGACACCTTGGCTCTATTAACCTCTAAAAGACAGGGGTCCGCATATGCTGTCCGAGGGTACTAGGGCCAAAAAGATGGGTGTCCGCATATGCAGTCATGCCCCCTCCCCCAAACACACCCCACCCATCCCACCCCTCTACCACCACACCCACACACCACCTTCCACCCCCACATCCTTACCCCCCCCACCCCGACTCCCCTGCCGTCCACCCACCACCAAACCCCCACTGCCCTCCAACTCCCCCCACCATCCCTCAATCCCCCCCCACTGCCCCTACCATTCTTGATTCCCAACCTCCACACCCCTCAGAACCCCCACACCCTCTAGAACCCTCCATCCCCCAAGCCCCCCCCCCACCACCACCATCCCCCACTCACCCATGATCCCCCCACCCCCTATCCCCCACTCTCTACTACCCACCCCCTGCTCTCTACCCTCCCCACCCCCAAACCCCCCACTCCTCCCAAACCACACCACCCCTCCAACCCCCATCCCCAACCTTTCCCCACCACCCCCCTCCCCACCCCTACCCATCTCCCCCACCCCCACCCTATCCCCACACCCATCCCCACCTCCCCCAAACACCCAGCCCCCTTGTACCCCCCCACAACCCCCAAACCCCCCCCCACAAATCCCCCACCACATTGCACCTGCAATTATGCCTGTCCTGAGCATATGTCAAAACAATCCGATGCCCATCTTTTAGGGGTTGAACCATTATCCGAATTATCAGGACATAAAAGTGTCTGAGAACTTTGGTTGGCCAGCCAACGTATCCAAACATTCGGTATCGTGGCCGCTGGGCTTGAGCCGTGAGTGGGAAGTACAGTAGTCTGTGACCCACAACCAGAGCTAAAATGTCCATCTGCCCCTGTACTGAATGGTCAAAGACGTTCGCTCGTCCGATCACTCCCAATGAACCTCCAGCACCTGAGCAATACGACTTTAACCTGCAGTCAGTGTGAAATACGTCCGTACACATCCCCACCCAATGTCCAGTATTGTGCGGCCACCTGTATAACTCTTTCCTAACTGCCACTGAGATTGTAACACAGACCACAGTCCACTAGTACATGTTCGGTGACAGCACCCATCCGCCTCTTCACTGAATGTTGAAAGTCGCGTGGCCATCAGGCTAAGTCTTGCTCAACCGTGACCACCATCGAACAGAGACCACAAGCTACGAGTACATGTTCGGTGACGGCGCCCATCCGTCTCTCTACCGAAGGTCAAAAGCCACACAGCCACCCTGACACACACACACACACACACACACACACACACACACACACACACACAAATAGCAGAAAAAGTAATACAGGAGGAGTTAAGTAGATTAGACAGAGGAAAAGCAAGTGGTCCTGATGAAATTTCACGTTGGGTATTACGAGAATGTTCAAAGGAGTTAAGTAAACCATTATTTTTAATTTTCAAGAAATCCTTGAGTCAAGGTAAACTACCTGATATTTGGAAAAAAGCAAATATTGTCCCCTTATTCAAGAAAGGAAATAGACAAAATCCGCTCAACTACCGATCAGTATCACTGACCAGTGTTGTAAGCAAGGTATTAGAAAAACTTATAAGAAAAGCTTGGGTAAATCATCTAGAAGAACACAGTATGATAACGGAAAGACAGTTTGGTTTCAGAAAAGGAAAATCATGTGTTACTAATCTGTTGAGCTACTATGACAGATTAACAAACACAATACAGGAAAGGGAAGGATGGGTGGACAGTATCTATTTAGATTTCAGGAAAGCTTTTGACACAGTACCACACCAAAGACTTTTATGGAAACTGTACCATCAAGGAGGAATTCGAGGCAAACTGTTTTGCTGGATGCAAGACTTTCTCATAAAAAGAGAAATGAGAACAGTACTAAGAGGAAACTACTCATCATGGAAAGAAGTGACTAGTGGAGTACCACGGGGTTCAGTGCTGGCACCAATCATGTTTTTAGTGTATATAAATGATATAAACAGTAACACTGGAAATGAGAGCTATCTGAATATGTTTGCAGATGATGCAAAAATACAAAGGAGAATTACTAACACAGACTCTTGTAAAGAGCTACAAGAAGAATTAAATAAACTTCATGAATGGAGTAATACATGGCAAATGGAATTCAATGTGGACAAGTGCCATGTGATCAAGTTTGGTTAAAGTGGAAAAAGACCTGATTGGGATTATAAGTTAGGAAATAAAACCTTATACACATCAGAAAGAGAGAAAGACCTAGGTGTGATTATCAATAACAGACTATCTCCGGCTGACCACATCAGCGAGAAGGTACGGAACATGTATACACTGCTTACAAATATGAGAATAGCATTCTCATACATAAATGAAGACATGCTATGAAGGATAATAACATCATTCATTAGACCAACCCTGGAATATGCATCAGTAGTCTGGAGTCCTCATCTCAAAAAGCATATAGACAAGATTGAAAAAGTTCAAAGGGCCGCTACAAGATGGATACCAAGCTTAAGGGACCTAAGCTACGAAGAAAGACTAAATAAACAGAATCTACCTACACTACAAGAGAGAAGGAAAAGAGGTGACATGATAATGCTATACAAGTGCATATCAGGAAAGGAGAAAATAGACATAAATGATTACTTAACATATGGAGAAGCATCAGCAAGAGGACACTGCAAAAAACTGCATAAGAAGAGAGGTGATAAAGACGTAAGGAAATTCAGTTTCCCAAACAGAGCAATTGATCAATGGAATGCACTACCGAATGAAATAGTGTGTGCCAAAACAATTCACAAATTTAAGGGTATGTACGATAAATATGGTTTAAGACACGGGACAGTACGAGCTTGACTCATTCCTGTAAAGATACAATTAGGTAAGAACAATTAGGTGAGAACACACACACACACACACACACACACACACACACACACACACACACACAGGAGAGAGAGAGAGGGAGAGAGATTCCTTCCCATGATATGATTACAGTGTCAGTACTGTTCAGTAATTTCTGTACCAATGCATATGATAGTACAGTACTGTACACAGTATAGTACTGTATGTGTGTATGTACAGTACTGTACATTACACTTCCATTCGATATGGGTATTCATTTCAGTACCACAGTCAGCTGCCTAGCCAAACAGCCCTTTTGGGATAGGTTAGGTTTGGTAAGGTCAGGTAAAAATCTATCAATCCATCTATTGCCAGATGTCTTAATCTCATACGGGGTGGTCCCAAACAAATTGCCTCCACGTCTCCCTCTCCCCCGCCATTTCACTGCCCTGCTCCCAACTCACACCCCCGTCTCTCATATACCTCTCCACTCCATCCCTCCATCTCATCCTTGGCCTCCCCCTCCCTCTCTCCCCCTCAACCTCACTCACATACACTCTACTCGTCAGTCTTTCACTCTCCATCCTCTCCACATGGCTAAACCACCTCAATGTGTTTCTCCTAACGCTTTCTATCACATCCATAACCACACCACAACACTCCTTCACATCCTCATTTGTCAGTCTGTCTCTCCATGTGACTCCACAGGCTTCTTTCAGATAACTCATTTCCACAGCGCTCACTCTTGACTTGTGTCCCTCCAGCAACGTCCAAGCTTCACTTCCGTACGTTGGAGCTGGTATCACAATACTGCAATGTAGCGACTTTTTCACTTCCATGCTCATTTCCCTGTTTTTTATCACTGCTTTCAAGGAACCAGAAACCTTTCTTCCCTGTTGTACCCTTTCAAGCACTTCACACTCCAAACTTCCATCCTTGCTCATCACACTACCCAAGTACTTAAATGTACTCACATTTTCCATTTCCTCCTCATCCAACCTCACTGTACATTCAATGACTTCACTTCTCTCAAAGACCATCACTTTACTCTTCCCTACATTCACCTTTAGATTCCGTTTCTTACACACTCCGAAACTCATCCACCAAGCTTTGCAGCTCCCCTTCGTCTTCACTTAAAAACACAGTATCATCTGCAAACAACAGTACAGGGAGTTTCCAAACACTACCCTCTCTCATTAGGGCCGCTCCAACATCCACTGCCCTATCTTGTATCTTTTTCATAATCCCATCCATGTACAGATTGAACAACTATGTAGACATGACACATCCCTGTTTCAGTCGAACCTTCATATAGAAAAATTCAATCAGTTCACTATCCACACGCACTGCAGCCTTAGCACCCTCATACATACACTTCACATCATTCAACAACTTCCCATCTACTCCATATATTCTTAATTCTTTCCACAATCCTTGACTATCCACCCTGTCATATGCTTTCTCCAAATCCATGAATGCCTCATACAACTTCTTTCCGTTCTCTAGAAACTTTTCCACTAAAGATCTAAGAATGAATATCTGATCTCGACAACCTCTTCCCTTACTAAAACCTCCCTGTTCTTCTCCAACTAATTCGTCTAATATTTCCCTTGCTTTGTTGTTAAGTATCCTACCATATACTTTTCTTATTACACTAAGAAGACAAATGCCTCTATGATTACCACACACTTCTTTTTCCCCTTTTCCATTGTACAGGGGAATAATTATACCTGACTTCCAATCCTCCGGGACTCTACCTTCCTCCCAGGTCAATCTGCACATCTTCCACATCCATTCTACTATTATCTCTCCCCAATGCTTCAGCATTTCACCACACACTCCATCAATTCCTGGGGCTTTCCCCATTTTGATTTTCTTCAGTGCTTCCACAACTTCCATCGTACTGATTTCTTCCTCTCTTCTCACCTTCCTCCTTTTCCAAGCCATTCCCCAGCCACTTATACTCGCATTACTTTCATGTTCTCCTTGTTCAACAATTCCATAAAGTGTTCTCTTCATCTTCTCACTTTTTCTCCCTTCTCCACTAGTAATCTACCATTTTTATCCTTCACTCCCCTACTAACTTCATTGCCGCCCTGTCTAACTCTCTTTACCTCTTTCCAGAACATTTTCTTACAGTCCCTCCACTTTACACTCAAATTCCTTCCAAATTCCTCATCCCCTGTCTTCTTACACTCTCCTACTAATCTTTTCACCTCTCTCTTCCTTTCTACATATAACTCTCTCTTCCGTCTCTCGACTTCTTCCATGCCCCTACCGTATTTCTCATCCATTCATTATATGTTTTCTTCATTTTTGCCACAGCCTGTCTCACCTCTTCATTCCACCATGCTGTTCCTTGCACCCCCTTTCGTCTTTTCTTCACCCCACACACCACCTCACATGCTGCACAGATTTCTTCTGTGAATATCTTGCACACACCTTCCACATCCCTCATCTGCTCCAATTCATATTTACCCAATCATTCCTCCACATCTCTCTTATATTCTGCCTTTTTCTCATCCTCTTGTAACTTTTCACTCTCCTTACAACAACTCCTTCCTCCCGTCCTTCTCTTCTTCTATTTCTTAATTAAGCTTGGACCTTGATTCTGACCACCATCTGGTGGTGGTCAGAAAGTCCATTCCCCCAACCTCTATATGCTCTTGCAATCACTACACACCTTCGCTTCCTTTCATCCACACACACATAATTAATCATGCCTTCCTTTCATTCAGTTCACCACCCACCCTTCTCATCACTTGCCATATATACCTGTGGATTATTTTGTGCCTGAAGAGGATATTGGCCATCACCAACCCCCCCCCCCCCAGCACACATGTCCACTAAAACACTGCCATTCTCATCTATCTCAGCAGGCACATCCCACTCACCAACTACTCCATCAACCGTCACATTCCCTACTTTGCCATTCATATCACCAATCTTAAACACTCTCTCTTTCCTTTAAAACTTTTCCATGCACACATCCACATTTGTCCAGAACTCTTCTCTCACTCTGCTTGCACGATCTGGCATTGGCGCATACACGCACACAGTCACCCACATTTGTAGTCCAACTTTCAATCTTACCCAGACAATCCTTGAGCCAACTGATCCATACTGTCTTATAGTCTCCTTCCTTCTGTTACTCACAACAATACACACTCCTTCTTTTGCCCTCTCATTCTCACCTACTCTTGCTCATATACCCCATCCATACTCCCATTCTCTCACACTCTATAGTCGGAATCCCGGCCGTTTGCGGGTGAGGTGTGGCTCGCACCTGTTTACAATGGTGCCACGTTTCCTCAACTTGCGATGTGAAACGGAAGCTATTTATGTACAAGGCATCACAAATTCGATAAATTCAGATGAATAAAACTTACACGTGTATTTTGATGGATGAATCAACAGTAATCTTATTATGCATAAAATATTTATACAGTAACACAGAAACATGGCATACATATTGTACAGTGTTGCTAAAAGATATTGTAGTCACTTTTAATGGTTTTTAGCGTAGTTTTAGGGTGGGTAATAATATCACAGTTATGGATATAAGATAATGAGCCTGAAAAAAGAAGAAATATGCCAATATCCAAAGTAAAAGAAATAATTCATGTAATTCTTGTGAGTGGCAATACACATCCATCTGGCCTAAAATAAATGTCCCAAGAGAGAATGAGGAGATTCAATGTCCCAAGAGAGAGAGAGAGAGAGAGAGAGAGGCATGCATTGAATGCATTGTCGGCATCACTAAATATAACAAAACCAAATTAACAAATGAAAGCACAATTATAAATAACTTATAAAAAGAATCAAAAGTACTCAGGGTGGCTCACATTTCCCACCACGTGGTAGGTGAATCCAGCCCCCCCTTCCCCTTCCCTCCCTTCTTAATCCCTCCTGGGTGTCTCAGGTCAAATCCCCCTTCACACTTCCCCTCCCCCCTGGACCACCACCCCAACAAACCCACATCCACACTCCCACCCACACCTACACCCACACCCCACTACGTCGGGGTGTATGAATCAGTAACGTAACAAACCTCTCAGCAGACAGTAACTTTGACACTCCATCTACTACTAAATATAACAAAACCAAATTAACAGATGAAAGCACAATTATAAATAACTTATAAAAGAATCAAAAGTACTCAGGGTGGCTCACATTTCCCGCCAGGAGAGAGAGAGAGAGAGAGAGAGAGAGAGAGAGAGAGAGATAACGGTATAGAAAACGTGGCAACACTGTACACAGGTGCGAGCTACACCACAGCCGCAAACGCCGAGTCCTACTATATCTGCTTCATTTAGTTTCATTTAATCCTCATACATCCACTTTCACACCCTCAAGCACCTAGACAATATCTCTCTCTCTCTTTTACCTCATCATTTGCACCCCTTACATTCCACGTCGCCATCCGTATAATGTCCTTTGTTTGGTCCTTAGTCCTCAACTTTTGGTCAGTCCTGGTCTGAGGCTTCTTCTTCGTATTTTTAGTTAGTTATTTCCTGGGGGAGAGGCACTAACCCTCAGCCAGCACCCCCCCCCCCCCCCCAAAAAAAAAAAAAAAAAACTATGTAATCTTGCCTAGGAAACACATTGAGCAAATCTTCGAGAAAATCCTATTTTTGTTTTTGAAAGGACGAGGCGAGCGTGGTTCCTGGCAGAGGGGTACTTGTGGCCACTGTGCGTGTAACGCAGATCACAAGCCATGAGTACAGTACTTGTTTGGTGACAGTTCCCGTCTGCCTCTCTACCGAAGGTCGAAAGTTGCACAGCCACCTGGAGACATACACACCTCACACACAAAGAGAGAGAGAGAGATTCCTTCCTACGATATGATTACAAAATCAGTGCAATAATTTCCCTACTACTGCACATGATAGTACTGTACTGTACACAGTACAGTACTGTATGTATGTATGTACAGTACAATACAGCACTTTAAGATACACTTCCGTTCGGTATGTATGTTCGTTTCAATACCACAGTCAGCCATCATAACCAAGCAGCCCTAATGGGATAGGTTAGGTTTGGTGAGGTTAGGTAAAGGTAAGCTATGTAATTTTGCCTGGGAAACACATTGAGTATATCTTTGAGAAAATTCTGTGGTTATTTTTGAATGGAGGAGACGAGCGTTTTTCCTGGCTGAGGGGCACCAGTGGCCACCGCGCGTGTAACACAGACCACAAGCCATGAGTAAATGTACGGTAAAACTGCCTGTGTGCCTCTGCACTAAATGGTGGAAGTCCGCTGGCCTCTGGGATTTGTGCAGAAATCCCCCACCACACACCTGTATGCTTCCTGATCGATTGGTTAGAGTTGCCTGGTAGGCTGCATTGGTCATACACAGCCAGAGGCCGTGATCTACTTTTCATCCGCTGTTGCCATCGCATACTAACCCTTGCCTGGGCGAACGGAAGTGAACCTTATGTGCAGATGTCAGTTTCTGTGCTCGAAAGCAACCGTTGGGTGCGCTGTAGCAGTGCTGTACTGCTTGCCGGTGAACAGAAGCCCACACCTCAGTTCTCGCCCTACTGCCTCTCATGAGACGTCGCGCTTGCAACAATGGCTGTGATTGCAGTTGCGTTTATGGTGGTTCCCTACTGTCTTCAGGTTGTGACCCTGTTCTGCCTTATTCTCGTGTGTGTGGTAATGGCCCCACCACCACCACCTGAGAAATGGAAGAGGAAGATTCTGAGTCTGGAGAAGAAATGTGAGATATTGGGCAAAGTTGACACAGACTGGAACACAGGATGCATTCTTTGTGAATATGATCTTGCTCGTTCAACGTTGTTCGATATTGAGAAGTCATGCGACAGGCTTACGCAGTACGGACAGGACTTTGCCGAAAGCACACGTTGCAGCGACAAGAGGATAATGGTCCAGGCCTGGCATGCCATTACTGACTGGTTGACATTGATGTGGATTTGTCAGCAACGTGGTGCTAAGGTGCCAGTGCGTGTGGCTAAGGTGAAGGCTGCTGCTGAGAAGTTTGAACGCCCGCACAATGCGTAGGACTTCAAGGCATCCGAGGGACGGCTCTTTCATTTCAAGCTTTGTTATGGACTTGCTGGCCGTAAAGCAATGTTGTGTGTTATCATTCTGTGGAGGCCTGGTTCATCGCTAAGATCTTCAGAGATTGGTTCCACAGACAGTTTGTCAAGGAGGTTATCTGTTATCAAACGGAGGTCCTTGGAATTGCTCGTGGCCAGGTGAAGGCACTCCTGCTCCTGGACAATGCCTCTGCACATCAGATTGAGAATGATTTGGGTGCTTTTAACAGACAGATTAGGTGCATGTTTCGGCCACCTCATACAACTTCTCTGATTCAACCAATGGACCAAGGTGTTATTGTGGCTGCAAAGAGACTGTACCGACAGAGGTTCCTGAACGAGTTGATGGTGGTGCTGGAGGATGAGGATGCTGTCGAGGACACAAGCGGGGAGTAGACCTTGCAGAATCATTGGCGTTACGACGTGAAGTCTGCAGTGTTCATTCAGGCGAACACATGGAAGAAAGTCTCCGTCAGAACCCTCAAAAGCTCTAGCAGGTTGAGGATGATGAGGAGGAATTTCTAGACCTTTGTCAGGCACTGTTGTTTGCCACTAGACCTCATGGGACAACTTTACACCTGCTGGAGGTGGCAGGTTACAAAGCCTGACGACAGTGCACTGGGTGGTAAGTACCCCAACCAAGTGTTGTTTGGCAGGTAACTTTTGGGTTCTTTCATAGTTTCCCTGATGCTAAAACTTACTTAGGATATTCCTATGTGTGTTTTCTATCTATTTATCTATCTATTGCCAGACGCCATAATCCCGTAAGGGGTTGCCATTTGACTTTGAGTTATTTGTTTTATGGGGAAGGGCACTAACCCTCCACCAACCCACTTACTGACACGAAGGGAGCACGTATGGTTTGGTTATATGGTTACCACCCAGTGATGTAAATGGTTTCTTGGCCTACAGGAAACTATTTGGCTTGTCACTCAATGTAAAGCCACCTGTAAAGAAAAGAAAAGCAATAAGAAGTGACAGGAAAGATGGGAGCAATAGGAAGAGAGGAGGGCAGGCACAGAAAAAGAATGATAAAGGCTAAGTAAGAAGTAGGCAGAACATCAAGTGGGTAGATGATGGTCGCCACCACTTACCACTATGTGTGTTTTAGGTAGGGTGTTTTTTGGTTTTCAGTGTGTGTTTTTTTTTTTTTTTTTTTTTTTTTTTTTTTTCACTGAAAATTATTTTGGATAAACCTATGTATGTTTTGATGTCAAAATATGCCCGAATATCTGGAAAACAGTGCCAAAATAAGGAGGGGTACATACAGTAGTGTTTAGGTAGGGTGTTTTTTGGTTTTCAGTTTTATTTTTTATTTTTTTTATGGTTTTCTTGATGTTGAAAATTATTTTGGATAATCCTATTTATGTTTTGATGTCAAAATATGCCAGAATGACTGGAATACAGTGCCAAAATATGGAGGGGTACTGTACATATGATACTGATAGGTAGGATGTTTTTTGGTTTTGAGTGTTTTTTTTTGCATGGTTTTCTTGGTGTTGAAAATTATTTTTGATAATTCTGTGTATGTTTTGATGTCAAAAAATGCCAGAATGACCTGAAAACACTTCCAAAATAAGGAGGGGCACTGTACATACAGTAGTGTTTAGGTAAGATGTTTTTTGGTTTTCATTAGGCTTTCTGCATGGTTTTCTTGGTGTTTACCATTGCTTTAGATATTCCTGTGTGTTTTTTATGTCTAAATATTCCTGAATGACTGGAAAACACTGCCAGATTAAGCATAGATACTGTACAAATAGGGTAGGTATAGGTTGGAGGTGGGTATAGGTAGGGTCTGGGTATGGTAGGGGAATAGTGTTCATTATCTGGATGTTGCCACTACCCAGACATACCTTTGGCTCTGTTATACCAGGATAAATGAGGGATTACTATATATATATATATATATATATATATATATATATATTCACACTGGAATTAAAAATTTCGAAGGGCATATGTACATAAAAATCACCGCGAAATTCAAATAATCGAAATTTAAACTGAACTTCTCATGGGAAAAATTAGTTTGGGTCTGGGGCCTCCGAACCTAACTACATAAAATCATGATTTTTTGCCCACACTCCCTGTAAACTTTATGAACTATAATTGTGGTTAAGTAACTAGTTCTGCATTGTATTGCCATACTGTCAGCAAGTGTACACTTGGTGTATTTCTACCCTTTCCTGTATTGTCACTTCTCCTTTGGCTGCAATAATTTAGAGGTGCCAGGCTGCTTTCATCCATTACCACTGCTACCCGAAGAACCACTCTTGCTTGCCGTCTTGAAACAGGTAAGTTGCGACAAAAATACAAAGAAAATACATACAACTAAATTGCAGTGAAAAGCATGTCCACACGTGGAAGGTACAGGCTGAAAGTACGGCACTTGGCTGTAGAGGGCTGGCTGCTGGCAGGACAGTCGCAAGATGACCGCCGACAGTAGAACATCGCCTTGCACATGGCTTCTTGTTGTTGGTGCCTACTCCCATCTGGGAGCTCTTGTCCTTAAACAACATGACTTTTTTGTTTTTTTGTTTTTTCAGTCTCTATTCTTCATTTCTATGTTGCTCCTTATATTCATACAGCAGTTTTCTCAGTTGCCTAAGCACCCGAATCTGGCACCTGCTCCCGAGCCTCGGACGCCAGCACCCGAAAACTGAGATTGGTTTTCTCAGTCAATGAATTTCTTGGGTGCGAGTGCCCGAGCCTCAGAATGTAGTGCATGAGTGACCTGCACTAAGCTGGCAATACTGACCAGGCCTGCCTTTGGTAGTTAGCAGTACTTTACTACCAAATGGTGACCAATCATATTTAATTTTGCTTAAATATAGTTATATTATATTTTGGATAGTTTTTTGCATGGCCAAAATCATTTTAAAAGTGTGTTTTGAATGACTGATCAGCAAGAGGAGCCAAGATCACTCACTTACAGAACATTTACCCACATTACCAGTGGTTTAAGGCATCTTAATTAAGGCAGGAAACATAATTTGGTATTGTTTTAAGCGTGTACAGTGAGGTTGGATGGTGAGGATATGGAGAATGTGAGTCATTCAAGTACTTGGGTAGTGTGATGAGTAAGGATGGAACTTTGGGGGATGAAGTGCGTGAAAAGGTACAGCAGGGAAGGAAGGTTGTTGGTTCACTGAAAGCAGTGATGAGAAATAGGGAGGTGAGTATGGAAGTTAAGAAGTCACTGCATAATAGTATTGTGATCCCTACCCTGACGTATGGAAGCGAGGCGTGGACCTTGCAAGAGGGGAACAAGTCAAGAGTGAGAGCAGTGGAAACGAGTTACCTGAGAGCAGCATGTGGAGTGACATGGAGGGACAGGTTGAGGAATGAAGAAGTGAGGAACATTGTGGGGTGGATGTGGATGTGGTTGAGAAGATTAGGAGAAATACACTGAAGTGGTTTGGACATGTGGAGAGAATGGAGAATGAAAGACTGACTAAGAGGGTGTATGTAGGTGAGGTGGAGGGAGGGAGAGGGAGGGGTAGACCGAGGATGAGGTGGAGGGATGGAGTTCAGAGGTATATGAGGGAGGGGGGGTGAGTTGGGGGGAGGGTAGTCAAATGGTGGGTGACAGAGTGACTTGGAGGCGTTTTGTCTGCGGCCACCCTTTGCGGGATTAGGGTGTCTGGCTGTAGATAGATAGATAGTATAGTACAATAGGTACATATTATTTTTTCCAACCGCCTGCAGTGGTGACTTGCAGCCAAGGCAGACGATGGAGCTGGTTTGTTGACAATAGCCAGTATTATTGTGGCTGCACCATACTCTTGTAAAACATTTGGGAGTGTACAAATTTTTAACAATACTCTGCACCAAACCATCAAATTAATATTTACCGTCGTTACCCAGTACACACCATACGTATTTTCATATATTGTTTTTAAAAATAAACAAATTTCATAGCGGCCTGCCCAGATCGGAAGGTGTACCCTGCCCGATGAACATTCGGGTGCTTCCATCCGATTGTTCCATTAATGACCGGGTCACAGGCCTTGGAAACGCAACTGAGAAAACCAAATCGTTCTCGGGAGCTAGCAGACGACCTCGGGTGTGCAGTCCGAGGCGACTGAGAAAACGGAGGATAGTTACTGTACTTCTCTTCGTTTCAGTATTCTGCCTACTGTATTTGCTACCACCTCTAATACATTTTGTTTTAGTATTTCTATTATTGATTCTTTTCCTTTAATTTCTCTTGTTATATCTTCAAGTTATTAAAGTATTGATTAATTACTAATAAGTATATTTATAGAATGACGGGGAATCATCTAGGGTGCGAATTGTCCTGACAGGAAATCGTCCATGTTTTGGCAGGGAATTATCTGACTGCGAATTGTCTTGGAACCATATCATCATATGCTTCATGTATGAATAAATGATGTTGATTTTCATTCTCTTCTTGACACATTTCATACGATATTAGGTTAGGCTCATACTTTTTCTTATAATTTTTCTTCGTTTGTAGCATTTTGGTTCGCATCAAAAATATTATCTTTGCTTGTTTTGGTTGGAGTCTGGCCCTGAGAGCATCGAAATACACGATTTTGCATCGAAAAGTAAGGTAGGCAGACCACTCCAAAATGCATCAAAATTTGATTAGTCGAATTCTAAACTGTCGAAATTTGAGATTCCACTGTATATATATATATATATATATATATATATATATATATATATTTATATATATATAGGCTTGGCAAGTTGGTCCTGACATTTAAGATGAGAGTGACCAGCCTTACTCATCCCTGAGTGGCATTACATGAACAATAACCCCAATCACCCCCTGGATATAAACCTTCACCGGCTCAATCCGATTGGAGTATCGTAATTACCCACTAAACCACCAGGCGCCATAATTTAGTCACTTACCACCCAGTGTAGTAAATGGTTTCCTGGTGTACAGGAAACCATTCGGCTTGTCACTTAGTGCTGAATCACCCACAGGCAGAAGGAAAAGGAAAGGAAGGAAGGACAGAAAGACAAAAGAGGGAGTGTAAAGTAACCCTTAGGCAGAAGAATGCGGAAAGAATGAAGTAAAGAAAGACAAAAAAGGAAGGAAGGTATGGAGGGAGGAGGGGAAAGGGCAGACACCCGAGAGCAGCACTACATCGAGTGAGTGGATGATGAGCACCCCCACCTACAACAAAGCACCCCCACCTACCACAGATACACCTACCGCAAATTGACTTAGGACCTACACACAGAATTGCTGTGGGTGAGTTGTCTGTCTTTGCTTTGTGTTTTCACCTCTACCATGTGAATTTTTTGGGCAAGAAGTAACTGGCAACTCCTCTGGTGTTGGTGGGAGGTGGTGAAACACTCAGCACGTCAGTGCTTGCCCAGAAGCGAGAGTGGGAGTATATGTTCCCATCGCTCTGAGCTTGCACCTCCCTCTCTTTTCATATACGTTACTGTTTGCCCAGTTATTTTCCTAGAGTTGAGTTGTCATGCCTGGAAAGTACTGCTCAAGGGATGAGAGGGTCCGTATCATTGCATGGAGGGAGGATAATGTCCCTGTCAACACGATTTGTGAACGTACTGGACGTACAAAGTCGACTGTCATGAAGATTCATGCTGCAGAACGAGGCCTTCCACCTGATGTTGTACCAGAGCACAAGCATGGCAGTGGAAAGAAGAGGACGACTTCCAGAGGTACAGATACACTTCTGAAGAGGAAATTAATCATCAGCAGCAGAATTGAAGAGAATGCATCCCCAGCTGTTACAAGACGTCTCAATTCGAACTATCCAACACTGCTTGCAGAAGGAGTGGGGTTTGCCAAGCCACACTGCAGCCAAGAAACTGCTTCTCACTGACTGCATGAAGAAGCAGCGCATTCAGTTTGCCAAGAAGTATGCACACTGGACATCAAATGAGTGGAGAAAAGTTATGTTTTCCGATGAAAGCACATTTCAAGTGTTCCAGGTACGTTCTGCCAAGGTTCGTCGCCCTGTCTCCCGTAGCATATATGACCCTGCTTACACAGTGCTGACTGTTAAGCACCCACAATCAGTAATGGTATGGGGGTGTTTCTCAGAACTTGATGATGAATGGTGGCAGGTACATTCAGGTTCTGAAAGATCATTTGTTAAACTTTTTTGCTATTAATGGGTGTGACTTTTTCATGCACGATTCAGCTCCATGTCACAAGTCAAGAAAGGTGACAAAATGGCATCAGGATATTTGGAATGAGGTCCTCAACTGTCCTGGCAACAGTCCAGATCTAAATCCGATTGAAAACTGTATGGCAAAGATGAAGAAAATCTTCACAAAGAAGAAGACACCTAATCTGGGTAACCTCAAGACTGAACTGACAAATGTTTGGTGCACAGAAATGTCCTTAGATTACTTAAGAGATCTAAGTGATTCCATTCCAAAAAGTATCCAATTGGTCCTGAAAAACAAGGGAAACATGATTTCATGTTAATGAATGGCATTTCATGAACAAATGTTTTGATATACAGTACCCTCGCGTCCAGCACGCGTTAATCCAGCACGATTCGAGTCCAGCACGGTGAGCAATTAATTAGTATTATTTAAGAGTTTATAGAGGTTGGGGGAGTGGCCTTTCTGACCACTACTTGGTGGTGGCCAGAATTAGGATGCAAGTAAGATGGAGGAATAGAAGAAGGGAAAGACGAGAGGAAGGAGTAGTTGCAAGGAGAGTGGAAAGGTTACAAGAGGATGAGAAAAAGGCAGAGTATAAGAGAGAAGTGGAGGAACGATTGGGCAAATATGAATTGGAGCAGATGGGAGACGTGGAAGGTGTGTGTAAGATATTTACAGAAGAAATATGTGCAGCATGTGATGTGGTGTGTGGAAGGAAGAGAAGACGGAGGGGGGTGCAAGGAACAGCGTGGTGGACTGAAGAGGTGAAACAGGCTGTGGCACAAAAGAAGAAAGCATACAATGAATGGATGAGAAATAGGGGCGTGGAAGAAGTTGAGAGGCAGAAGAGAGAGTTATATGTGGAAAGGAAGAGAGAGGTGAAAAGATTAGTAAGAGAGAGTAAGAAGAGAGTGGATCAGGAATTTGGAAGGAATTTGAGTGTAAAGTGGAGGGACTGTAAGAAAATGTTCTGGAGAGAAGTGAAAAGAGTAAGACAGGGTGGAAGTGAAGTTAGCAGGGGAGTGAAAGATAAACATGGTAGATTACTAGTGGAGAAGGGAGAAAAAGTGAGCAGATGGAGAGAACACTTTAAGGAATTGTTGAACGTAGAGGATGGAAGTAATGCGAGTATAAGTGGCTGGGGAATGGCTGGGAGAAGGAGGGAGGTGAGAAGACAGGTAGAAATCAGTAGGATAGAGGTTGTGGAAGCAATGAAAGAAAGTTAAATCGGGAAAGCCCCAGGAATTGATGGAGTGTGTGGTGAGATGCTGAAGCATGGGGGAGAGATAGTAGTAGAATGGATGTGGAAGATGTGCAGATTGGCCTGGGAGGAAGGTAGAGTCCCGGAGGATTGGAAGTCAGGTATAATTATTCCCTTGTACAAAGGAAAAGGGGAAAAGAAGTGTGTGGTAATCATAGGGGCATTTGTCTTCTTAGTATAATAGGAAAAGTGTATGGTAGGATACTTATAGACAGAGTTAGAGAAAGAACAGAGAAATTAGTTGGAGAAGAACAGGGAGGCTTTAGGAAGGGAAGAGGTTGTGTAGATCAGATATTCATTCTTAGATCTTTAGTGGAAAAGTTTCTAGAGAAGGGAAAGAAGTTGTATGCGGCTTTCATGGATTTGGAGAAAGCATATGACAGGGTGGATAGACAAGGATTGTGGAAAGTGTTAAGAATATATGGAGTAGATGGGAAGTTGTTGAATGCTGTGAAGAGTATGTATGATGGTGCTAAGGCTGCAGTGCGTGTGGATGGTGAACTAAGTGAATTTTTCTCTTTGAAAGTTGGGTTGAAACAGGGATGTGTCATGTCTCCATGGTTGTTCAATCTGTACATGGATGGGGTAATAAAAGAGGTACAAGGTAGGGTAGTGGATGTTGGAGTGGCCCTGGTGAGAGAGGATAGTGTTTGGAAACTCCCTGTACTGTTGTTTGCAGATGATACTGTGTTGTTGAGTGAAGATGAAGGGGAGCTGCAAGGCTTGGTGGATGAGTTTGAGAGAGTGTGTAAGAAACGGAACCTAAAGGTGAATGTAGGGAAGAGTAAAGTGATGGTCTTTGAGAGAGGTGAAGTCAGTGAATGTATAGCGAGGTTGGAGGGTGAGGAATTGGAAAATGTGAGTACGTTTAAGTATTTGGGTAGTGTGATGAGTAAGGATGGAGGTTTGGAGGGTGAAGTGCTTGAAAGGGTACAGCAGGGAAGAAAGGTTGCTGGTTCCTTGAAAGCAGTGATAAGAAACAGGGAAGTGAGCATGGAAGTAAAAAAGTTACTACATGACAGTATTGTGATACCAACTCTAACGTACGGAAGTGAAGCTTGGACGTTGTTGGAAGGACACAAGTCAAGAGTGAGAGCAGTGGAAATGAGTTATTTAAGAGGAGCTTGTGGAGTCACGTGGAGAGACAGCCTGACGAATGAGGATATAAAGGAGCGTTGTGGTGTTGATGTGGATGTGATAGGAAGCGTTGTGAGGAACACACTGAGGTGGTTTGGCCATGTGGAGAGGATGGAGGGTGAAAGACTGACGAAGAGAGTGTATGTGAGTGAGGTGGAGGGTGGAAGAGGGAGGGGGAGACCGAGGATGAGATGGAGGGATGGGGTGGAGAGGTATATGAGAGAGGGGGGTGTGAGTTGGGAGCAGGGTAGTGAAATGGCGGGGGACAGGGCGACTTGGAGGCGATTTGTTTGTGGCCACCCCAAACGGGATTGAGGCGTCTGGCAATAGATAGATAGATAGATTTAATACGATTTAATTACTGCAGCACGAGTGTGTTAGCATAAAACGCACAGAGCTCCGAGAAGTGGGCCAAATCCGCAGAGTTCACTCTAGCACGATCACCCCCGGTCCAACACGGCTATACTGGACATTCCCATGATGATGATAGCCAATGAAAAACTTCTGATCAAGTAGCCTTCCCCTCCCGCTATCGTGGCGTGATCGTGATGCCGCCCAATTAAAAATGCTTCTGGTGTCACATGATGTTTTGTTTACATTTCTCCCGCCACAGAGCCACTCAGTCGCATAATTGCATTGGAAGGTGCTTTTTTCTTGCTGCATTTTCTGCCCTTGTTACTGCATTTTACCCTGCTCATGATGCTTAGGAAGCCTTCTGAGAACCCCAAGAAGCGTCGGTACCTCCCTCAGGCCACCAAGCTAGAATGCATCGAGAGGAAGAAGAAAGAGGAGAGGAAAGTTGACATTGCCAAGGCCTATGACATGAATGAAGCCAACGTGATCATAATAAAAAACTAAGACAAGATCCTGGCAGCCGAAGGCTATCACACGGCACTTCATACCAGTTTTGCCGAGGATTTGATGGTAAATCGGAACGGTAACGTGGTAAAATTACTGACGATACCACGGGGATTTGGAATTCATCTGGATGGATTCCTGCCAAGATACGACAGGCAAAACAGTGTGACCAAAACCCAGGCGACTCAACAGAGAATGTATCGTACTACAGCATTGAACATTTAGCCTGACACTGAATACATATTAATATTTTAGAATAAATATTAATCGTTTTGAAACCCTTCTCATCGGCGTGCGTACCAGTTTATAAACAAAGTTGCTTCTTCTTATTCTCTGCCGAGTCAGCGACAGCGATCACTTTCCACAGTCACGAGACGGGGCTCTGGCAACAATGTGAGAAGCATGCACTTTCCCGAGGATTATTCTGAGTGTGATTTCGAAGGATTTATGAGGGAGGTTTGATTTCGAAGGATTTATGAGGGAGGTTGATGAGGAGCAACAGCCATTACCCGCTAGTGACGCCAGCAGCCATCCTCTTGGGACCCAGTAGGACTAACTACAGCCTTGGATACCACCTTCCATTTCCAGCAAGCCCATCAACACTATCCTAAAAGGTTAGTTATCATTCATAGCACAGTACCATTTATTATAATTACAATAGTACCAATATATGTATAGGTATATGGTAGGTATTTAGGGTGACTTTTCCGAGGGTTGCTGACATAATTCATTTTTCCCCATAAGCTCTATTGTTAGTCCAACACGTTTTTGGTCCAACACGTGACCCATGCATGACAATATTACCGTGCTGGACGCGAGGGTACTGTACTGTGATTTCCCTGTTTTTTAATGCCTTGTGGCAGGAGGTCCTAAGTCAATTTGCAGTAGCTGTATACAGTATATATATATATATATATATATATATATATGGTAAATGTACTGAATATATATAGATATATGCAGTAGTCCCTCATTTATCCAGACACTTAGTATCCCAGCTCCCTCCTCCCTCCCTCAGTCCTTACCCTTCTCTATGGTGATAACACTGACTTCTGAGTTTTCAAAATTTTTGAGATTTATTCGACTACTATTGCTCATATCGAAATTCCAAAGTGACCACGATAAAGCTCGTGAAATTCTGCGTTTAGACATATGCATAACTTTTGGAAGGTGTCGGCAAAATTTTGCACTAGGATAGCGGGAAGTTATTTGAAGGTAAGTTTTACTCCTGAACACTTTATTGTTGCTATATATCTGTATGGATATTTCTGTATTTTTATTTGTCAGTCAGTGTCATCTTCAATGTCAGGACCAACTTGCCTACCCTGGGCTCCTATGCTTGTCATGGGGCAACACAGGATTGGATGATGGATGGATGGATGGATATTTCCCTACTTTTACTTGTCAGTTTTGTGTGATTTTATTAGCTTATCTTATAGTATAAACACCAGCGAAGATGATGGTATACTATTTATACCAGTATAACCAATTTCCTGTGGCATATTCGGCCGTGGAATTTTTTTTCAATCTCTGGAGCAATCACTCGTCACAGACAGATTTTCAAACCGGTCATTTTTTTTGGGTGGGGGGGATTTTTGTTCTTTATGCATTATTTTCATGAGGTTTAGCATTAATGTGGGTAATCCTGCATGTGTTTTGATATCCCAATATGGCAGAATGACCGGATAATTGCCAAAATTAGGAGGGGAACTGTACATACAGCACTGTATAGGTCTGGTGTTTTTTTACTTTCAATGTTTTTTTTTTTTCATGGTTTTCTTGGTGTTTAGCATTAATCTGGATATTCCTATGTGTCATTTGATGTCTAAATATGGCAGATTGACCTGAAAACGGTGCCAAAATTAGGACGGGTATTCTACGTACAGTGGTGTACAGGTAGGGTGTTTTTTGGTTTTCAGTATTTTTGTCATGGTTTTCGTGGGTTTTTAGCATTACTTTGGCTATTCCTGTGTGTGTTTTGATGTCTGAATATGGCAGATTGACCTGAAAACAGTGCAAAAATTAGGAGAGGTATTGTACATACAGTAGTGTAGAGGTATTTTATTTATTTATTTTTTTTTTATGGTTTTCTTGGTATTGAAAATTATTTTGGATAATGCTATATATGTTTTGATGTCAAAATATGGCAAAATGACCAGAAAACACTACGAAAATAAGGAGGGATACTGTACATATAGTAGTGTTTAGATAGTGTGTTTTTCAGTTTTCAGTGGTTTCTCTGCATGGTTTTCTTGGTGTTTAGCATTACTTTGGATATTCATATGTGTGTTTTGATTTCTGAATATGCGTGAATGACCGGAAAACAACTGCCAGAAGAAGCATAAGTACTGTACAAGTAAGTCAGGTATAGGTTGGAGGTGGGTATACTATAGGTAGGGTCTGGGTGTAGAAGGGGAATAGTGTTCATTATCCAGATATTGCCACTACCCGGACATGCCTTTGGCACTATTATGTCTGGATAAATTAGGGGTTACTGTATGTGTGTGTGTGTGTGTATATATATATATATATATATATATATATATATACATACTGTATATATATATACAGGTAACTCGCACGGAACACGAGGGTTTCGTTCCTACCGTGCCGTGTTAGGTGCGAAATCGCGTATATTTAAACTACTCCGTATTTTGCTCCCTAGACCCCCCAAATGTGTTGTTTTGCTGTTATCTGTCACTAGAAAGCACTTTAAGTGGTTAGAAGGTTTATTTAATGTTATAACTCACAAATACAGTACTCCTGAGCAAAACTTCAACACACAAATACTGTACGTAAACACAAGGAAACATTCCGACGCCGATCATAGGTAATAAATTAGGTTAACTGGTACCAGTGCTTTAACTTACAAGTACATACCAGAACAGTACATATTTAACTTGGAAATGCAGTACTGTGATATCGAATGATTTCAGTACATAATCTGTTAGGAATGGCTGGAAAAAAAAAAAAATGTTATGAATACATTTTCACCTTTTTGATACATGTTTATGGTAGTTTCGAGTTATTTTTTACGTTATCGTTGTGCCCATGCTTGGAAAAGGGAGCGAAAGAGTTGAATTTTCAGTCCTAAATGAGAAAACTGCACGTCCTCCAAGGCTAGACTCTGCCACGGGAGAATAAAGTGGAGGGTCAGTCCGATTAGCAATAAGGAAGTTGTGTCGCAACTTCCAGCTCCCACACCACGAGAATGGCTAAAAATAGAATCGTAATGCAGTTTCAGAACTAACAATAAGTCTAATTATTACGAATACAGATACAAAGCAGAAATAAATACGTTTACAGACAGGGAAAACGTATTTCTTCCGTCATAACATGTTCATCTTTCTCAATCATTTTACGTTCATCTTTATCATTTTACCTTGTTATTTTCACAATATATATTGCTGTCTCGTAAACAGGGTGGTTGTTTGTGTTTTGCAAGGGAGGAAAAAGGTTGTATTTTCTGTCTGGGTCGAGATAATGGGTGTAACTATGTGTGGTTAGGCATGGCCACGAGCGAAAAAATCATACATCCACTCATCACGATAGCCGGTGGTGAACTGACAGATGATACATGAGACTGTGAAGTCAAGGTCATGTCCCAGATTTTCGTTCACTTCCCGAAAGTTTTCACAGTTTTCTACAAGTTGCAAACCATTACAGCAAACCTGAGCAAATAGGTAAAGATACCAAGACAAAAATGTATTTTTCTCTTATTATAAGTCTTTAACGAACAAAAAAAAAAGGCAATATTCCGACGCCGATCATGGGTAATCATATAAATCAGGTTAACTGGTTACAAGGCTTTATTTAATGCTTTAATTGCTTACAAGTACATACCAGAACAGTAAATATTTAACTTACAAATACAGTACTGTAGAAAAGCAGTACAGTAAGAGTTTAACGAACAAACAAAAAAGGCAATATTCCGACGCCGATCATGGGTAATCATATAATTCGGGTTATCTGGTTACAAGGCTTTATTTAATGATTTAACTTTATTTAAGTGCTTACAAGTACAGTACATACGAGAACAGTAAATATTTAACTTACAAATACTGAACAGCACTGTGGAAAAAACGAACAAATAAAAAAGGCAATATTCTGACGCCTATCAGGTGAACTGGTTATAAGACTTTATTTCTTGCTTTAACGTTATTTAATAGTACTTTAAGTTGCACATAAACTTACCAGTACTGTAAATATTTAACTTACAAATACTGTGCTACTGTACTCGGGAATGTCTCACTCACTGAATAATTTCCCGCCTAGATCGTCACGTAATCAAAACAAACCGCGCGCTGTGGTGACGTTCGAGGGTTTGATCTTTCAAAGGCCTCTCCTGCGTTAATTTGTAGTTTTCATAATGGTTTTTTAATCTTACGTTGTCTTATATGTATCCCAGCCCTTACCGTGTATAATTGCGAGCGCGTTCCGTGAGATCGTGTTCCGTGCGAGTTACCTGTATATACAGTACATATATGTATACACTCAGTCCTCGTAAGTCGCGGCAATTTGGGTCTGGACCACTGCCGTGATTTACGAATTCCGTGATTTATGAATAATAACTCATATATGAAAAATTAATTTGGGTCTGGACTTTGGCCAACCCTCCCCCACAGCACCCTACCTACACCCATCTGGGCACAATCAAACACAAACATACAAATTTAGGAATATTCAGTGCATGTATTAAATAGAAATAAGCCATGTTAAGGGATCTCACCTTAATCCTATGATGAAATTGCTTAAGTGAATGGAGTGGGGTGGTGTTGGGAAGAACTTAGAACCTCTCAGCACTTGTTCTTCCCAAACTCTTTCGCCAGCTTTGAAAACTTCTCTCCCCTTTCAACACAGCGAATGAGCTTCAAACATTGACTGTACAACAACTGCGGCAGCTTCTTGACGCCATACTGCTTAGAGTGCTTCATTGGGGGGTCGGGAGGGGCCATGGCAGGTAGGAGGTGGGGGGAAGTTGCACAAAAAAGGCAGTTAGCTCTTGTACTCCACGGCGACGGTCTGTAGTGTGCGAACTGGCGAGACAAGAACAACAACAACATGCCAGCATTAGTATGCACATATGCCACCAGGGACGTGCAGTGATTGGTTGTTGGGTCGCGATTTTCAATTTGAATGCCGCGGTTTACAGTTCTCCTCGGAAAAGGCCCACTTGTTTGCCTAGATCCGCGATTTTCTTGACTTAACAGTGATTTAAGGTTGCCAGCAGTCTGACGGCCACCTAGCCGTGATTTATGAATCCGTGATTTTATGAACACGCGATTTACGAGGATTGAGTGTATATACTGTATATATATATATATATATATATATATATATATATATATATATGTATATATATATATGTATACATATATATATATATATATATAGATATATATATATATATATATATTTATATATATATGTATACATATATATATATATATATATATATATATATATATATATATATATATATATATATATATATATACACAGTACCCTCGCGTCCAGCACGGTAATATTGTCATGCATAGGTCATGTGTTGGACCAAAAACGTGTTAGTCTAACAATAGAGCTTATGGGGAAAAATGAATTATGTGAGCAACCCTCGGAAAAGTCACCCTAAATACCTGCCATATACCTATACATATATTGGTATTATTGTAATTATAATAAATGGTACTGTGCTATGAATGATAACTAACCTTTTAGGATAGTGTTGGTGGGCTTGCTGGGAATGGAAGGTGGTATCCCAGGCTGTAGTTAGTCCTACTGGGTCCCCGGAGGATGGCTGCTGGCGTCACTAGTGGGTAATGGCTATTGCTTCTCCTCAACCTCCCTCATAAATCCTTCGAAATCAAACCTCCCTCATAAATCCTTCGAAATCACACTCAGAATCACTATCTTCGTCCATTAATCCTCGGCAAAGTGCATGCTTCTCACACTGTTGCCAGAGCCCCGTCTCGTGAATGTGGAAAGTGATCGCTGTCGCTGACTCGGTAAGAATAAGGAGAAGCAACTTTGTTTATAAACTGGTACGCACGCCGATGAGGAGGGTTTCAAAATGATTGATATTTATTCTAAAATATTAATATGTATTCAGTGTCAGGCTAAGTGTTCAATGCTGTAGTACGATACATTCTCTGTCGGGTCGCCTGGGTTTTGGTCACACTGTTTTCCCCATCGTATCCTAGGCAGGAATCCATCCAGATGAATTCCAAATGCCCGTGGTATCGTCGGCAATTTTACCACATTACTGTTCCGATTTACCATCGTATCCTCGGCAAACCTGGTATGAAGTGCCGTGTGATAGCCTTCGGCTGCCAGGATCTTGTCTTAAGTTTTTTATTATGATCACGTTGGCTTCATTCATGTCGTAGGGCTTGGCAATGTCAACTTTCCTCTCCCCTTTCTTCTTCCTCTCGATGCATTCTAGCTTGGTGGCCTGAGGGAGGTGCCGACGCTTCTTGGGATTCTCAGAAGGCTTCCTAAGCATCGTGAGCAGGGTAAAATGCAGTAACAAGGGCAGAAAATGCAGCAAGAAAAAAGCACCTTCCAATGCAATTATGCGACTGAGTGGCTCTGTGGCGGGAGAAATGTAAACAAAACATCACGCGACACCAGAAGCGTTTTTAATTGGGCGGCATCACGATCACGTTACGATAGCGGGCGGGGAAGGCTACATGATCAGAAGTTTTTCATTGGCTTTCATCATCATGGGAATGTCCAGTATAGCCGTGTTGGACCGGGGGTGATCATGCTAGAGTGAACTCTGCGGATTTGGCCCACTTCTTGGAGCTGTGTGTGTGTTATGCTAACACACTCGTGTTGCAGTAATTAAATCGTATTAAATAATACTAATTAATTGCTCACCGTGCTGGACTCGAATCGTGCTGGACTAACGCGTGCTGGACGCGGGGATACTGTATATACATACGTATATATATATATATATATATATATATATATATATATATATATGTATATATATATATATATATATATATATATATATATATATATACAGTATATACTATATATATAAATAGGTGGGGGCACTCACCATCCACTCACTCAGTCTAGTGCTGCTCTCGGGTGTCTGCCCTGTCCTCTCCTCCATCCTTCTTTCCTTCCATCTTCTTCTGTCTTTCTTTCCTTCATTCTTTCCTTGTCCTTCTGCCTATAGGTAACTTTACACTCCCTCTTCTGTCTTTCATTCCTTCATTCTTTCCTCCTCCTGCCCGTGGGTCACTCTACACTGAGTGACAAGCCAAATGGTTTCCTGTACACCAGAAAACCATTTACTATGTTGGGTGGTAACCATATAACCAAAGTTTGGCGCCTGGTGGTTTAGTGGGTAATTATTGTGCTCCAATCGGATTGAGCCGGTGAAGGTTTATATCCAAGGGGTGGTTGGGGTTTATTGCTCATGTAATGGCACTCAGGGATGAGTGAGGCTGGTCACTCTCATCTTAAATGTCAGGACCAACTGCCTAGCCCCGGGCTCCTACGCTCCTCATGGGGCAACGTAGGATTGGATGATGGATGAATGATATATATATATATATATATATATATATACACACATACAGTCGACCCTCTGTCCTCGCGGTTCCTCTCTTTGCAGTTTCGATTGTTTGCTGTTTGTCATCAGGGAAACCAAATCACCTTTTTTGAAGTCCAGAGAAAAATGGAAACACATTCAAATCGCGCACCACACGCTGCATACCACCTGCAGCGCCACCCGCGCCACCCCCGCATTGTTTTGAATCTTTCGCGGCAGGCTTTCTCATTCTCAGGTTTCGAGATAATTCGCTGTCAATTCGCCTTCAGACAATTCGCCGTCAAAACATGGACGATTCCCCATCTGGACGATTCGCACCCTGGACGATTCCCTGTCATTCTATAAATATACAGTACTTATATTTGAATAATCAATACATTAATAACTAATTTTCAGGGGATCTATCAAAGTCTATGTTCATTCAATATTGTAGGCTTTGGATATCATTTATACGTTGCACTTTTAGCCAATAATTAAACTGTTTCTGCGTCGCTGCAGTCAACTTTGAATTATATTCTAGCGTCACCCATAGCTGTCTTCATTAACCCCTTAACCGCGGGGCGTCACTTTCGTGACGCTTGGGAGCAAGGGATCATACCGCGGGGCGTCGCTTTTGTGATTCTGTGTTATTTTGAATTCACCTGGGCTTCCAAGTGGGGGCTTGTATCATCTATCAGTACTGCCAATGTCCAACACTAGTCAGCACTCCTAATCTCATCTGTACTCCCATCCATTGTTGACAATTTAGCCATTTCTCCCCATTTTTGACTCCCCTCCCTACCCCCCCTCCATTACCCTATCCTCTCGCCTGCCCGGCCGTGCTACGCTAAGTAAATCTTCCCTGGAATTTTTCACTGATTTCATCCATTGAAATAAGCCCTATGTCCTATTCTTATACCAAATAATATATACAAGAAAGAAATAAGGTAAGTGAGAGTGCCAAACACCTGGAATTGGCTAATTATCACCTGACAACACCTCACGTGCACTCGTTCGCTAATTTTCGCTGTTTTTTTCCCCTTGAAATATGCCCTATAATCTATTTTCGTAATAAATATACATGTAAGGAGGGAAGGGAGAAGCCTAAGTGATATTTACATTCACCTGGAACTACCTAATTTATAATGTATTGTCTAGATTTCCTGCCAATCATATCAGTGCTAAACAAAGATGTTTCAAGATCTAACATTGGTAGCTCTGAATATATATCTCCCAAGTAGGCCTCTAATCTATTTTCGAAATAAATATACATGTAAGGAGGGAAGGGAGAAGCCTAAGTGATATTTACATTCACCTGGAACTACCAAATTTATAATATATTGTCTAGGTTTCCTGCCAATCATATCAGTGCTAGACTTAGCTGTTTCAAGAAGTAAAATTGGTAACTCTGAATAACCCCTTAGCAGGCCTCCAGCTGGCCCTCCGTTATCAGGTTACTCTCAGCTTCCGAAGCGAGAGTACGTATGTTTCTTCTTGCTGACTTCAAGGCCTTTTTTCACCCCCATGCAAATGGCCCTGTGACCTTTACCCCCTACTAAACCTCGTGTGGAAATAGGTAAAGGGCTGACAATTGATAAAAGAGTGACTACGATCTTTCTATTGAGTAAAACAGTGCAAGTGGAATTGTAAATAATGTGTAAATAATGTGTAAACAGCAAGTGAAAGTAATGAATGTAAATATACGTGAACAATGGAAAATAGTTTTATAAGTTATTTCAAGTGACAGTGCACAACACAGTGTAAATAAAATAGAAATGTAAATAACGTAAATAAAATAGAGAACGTAAATAGAAATGTAAATGAGTAGTATTATAAGAATACGAGTATATACCCTAGGAGTAATGAAAGTGAAAGTTTCACTCTAGCATGTCTGAATGCTATGAGTTATGAGAGTGAAGATGAAAGTGACATTCACTCCCAATGCCAGTATACAGGACGAGAAAGTGAATGCTACGTATTTTACTGAAAGAAATTGAATCCCTACAGTGACAATAAACTAATACTACTGAAGGAAACTTATGAATAAAGACTGTAGATATATATAAGTGTTATATAGTAATAGAAATATAAAGTGTGAGGGGTTTTATGAATAATAAATGACAGACTACTAAGAGCGAACTAGTGCCAGTGCGACGATCAGACGCGCTCATAATTTCCATTGCTTTCACAGTGTTTTTTTTTTTTAGTATGGATCCCAAACTACTTGAAAATTGTAGAATAGTGTTTATAGTGTTTGTATCTGGCTGTGGTAATCATATTACGGGTTGTCGGGAAGTGTAAAGTGGAGACTTCGTTACCCTACTTCAGAGGTCTCCACAAGTCCTACGGTAACTGACGAAGGCTCAACAATCATTCCAGGAGAAAGCTGAAGGTATGTGCGATAAGCATATGTAATTTTATTATTCTAGGACTAATAACTGATTTTTGGCAAATATTTTTTGAGAGTCTGTCGGAGCCCAAATAACCCCGCGGCAGACGCAAGTCATTGGTAAATAAGTCCGCGGTGTAGGGGTTAATTTTCATTGGTACTACAACGTCCTGGGTATATTTTAAAACGACTCTGAAGAGGTACAAGTATGTATTCGTCTTAAATGACAATATCCAACGTGTTATTCTGATCAGCCATAGTGGACGCAAACCGTGGGGAAAGATATGGCTGAGCCTCAACAGATGTCACTACTTTTATTATAAAAACAATAAACCACCACCACTTTTAAAACTCGTATATTTAAAAGACTATTATAGTATGTAAATAAATGACGGGGAATCGTCCTGACGGCGAAAAGTCCTGATGGCGAATTGTCTTGTTATTGTTGTGACTGCGAATTGACTTGACGGCGAAATGTCCCTAAACCCATTCTCACTGTGACCACGCTTGTGTGTGTTTGTACTCGCTGATCTCTCCGTGACACCATCATTTTATCTACCATGGGCTTAGGAGAGCAGCCAAGACATCTCCTGAAGGCACCCCAAAGCGCCAGAAGAAGGTAATGACCCTGCTGAAGAAGGTGGAATTGCTGGACAAGTTACGGGAGGGAAAATCCTGGTAACGGTGGTGGAGGGTGAGAGTGTAGCTGTGACGAGCGGTGTGAGCGGCCATCCACCCACGCAAGTAAACTATTTTTTTCATACTTTGATTATAAATAAATGATTATAAATAAAGTGTTTATTGACATGTACATGGGTGTCTAAATGGCTCACTTGGTAAGCTGCTGTACTCACGCAGTTGCAAGCGCTGGTTCGAATCCCCGAAACCCCCCCTGGGGGTAGGGGGGTTTCAAGAATACTCCCCCAGTATCCCTGCTTGTCGTACGAGGCGACTAAAAGGGTTGGTGGTGGGTTAGTGCCCCACCTCGTAAAAAGAACTAACTAAAAAAGCAAATAAAGCGCCTCGGACCCGGACGGACCATACGTTGACGACTAAGGAACGGACAAAGGACATTCTGAGAGTAGGAACGTGGAATGTGAGAGGAGTGAATGATGAAGTGAAAGAGAGAGAGATTGTCCAGGTGCTTGAGGATGCAAAAGTGGATATATGTGGATTGACTGAAACTAAATGGAAAGGTGAAAGGATGAGAGAATGGGAATACGGTGTAGGTATATGTGCGGGAGTCAGTGAGGATGAGAGGGCAAGAGAGGGAGTATGTCTGATGATAAGCAAGAAGTGGAAGGAGAATATAAGAGAGTATGGAACAGTGGGTGCAAGGATTGTATGGGTGAGGATGAAAGTAGGTATACAAGCATGGGCGATTGTATGTGTGTATGCTCCAACTGAGGATCGAGTGGCAAGAGTGAAAGATGAGTTTTGGGCGAGAGTAGAAGCATGTATGGACAAGTTTGAGAGGAGCGAGAGAGTGCTGTTGATTGGAGACATGAATGGCAAAGTCGGGAATGTACGAGTGGATGGAGTGGTTGGTCAGTGGGGTGTGCCAGCGAAGTAGATGGGAATGGTAGTGCTTTGGTGGACATCTGTGCTGGTAAGGGGTTGGCAATAGCCAACACCTACTTTCGACATAAGATGATCCACCGGTATACATGGAGAGTAATGAGGAGGATGGATGGTGAACTTGTTGAACGAAAGGCAATGATAGACTACGTATGTGTGGATGAGCGAATGAGAAGACAAGTGTTGGATGCAAGAGTGTGGAGAGGGTGGGGGAATGGAGTCTCGGACCATCACTTAGTGATGGCCAAGGTAGAGCTGCAAAGAAAGTGGTTGAGGAGGAAGGGGAAGACAGGAGGAAGCAGCTCCTGTGAGAAGAGTGGAGAAATTGCAAGATAGCGAGAAGAGGACAGAGTATAAGAGCATAGTGGAAGAAAGATTGGGAAGGTATGAGCTAGAGCAGATGGAAGGGGTGGAAGACGTATGTAAGATATTCACGGAAGAGATAAGCGCAACGTGTGAGGCAGTTTGTGGAGTGAGGAGGAGATGCAAGGGTGTGCAAGGGACAGCATGGTGGAATGATGAGGTGAAACGAGCTGTGGAACAAAAGAATAAGGCATATGGTGAATGGTTGGCGAGTAGAGGTAGGGGAGAAGATGAGAGAGAGAAGAGAGAGGTATATGTGAGCAGGAGAAGGGAGGTTAAGAGACTGGTGAAGGAGAGTAATAAGAAAGTGGATGAAGAGTTTGGGAGGAATCTGAGTGTGAAATGGAGGGAGAGTAAGAAATTGTTTTGGAAGGAGGTAAAGAAAGTAAGGCAGTGTGAAAGGGGAAATAGTAGGGGAGTGAAAGATAGGAATAATAGATTGTTGGTGGAGAAAAGAGAGAAATTGAGGAGATGGAAGGAGCACTTTGAGGATTTGTTGAATGTAGAGAGTGAGAGCAGTGTGAGTATAAGTGGTTGGGGAATGGCTGGGAGAAGAAGAGATGAGAGGAGGGAGGAAGAGATCAGTAGGTCGGAAGTAGTGGAAGCGATGAAGAAGATTAAGCTGGGAAAGGCCCCAGGAATTGATGGAGTGTGTGGTGAAATGCTTAGGTATGGGGGTGAGATTGTTGTGGAGTGGATATGGAAGTTGTGTAGATTGGCTTGGGAAGAGGGAAGGGTTCCAGAGGACTGGAAATCAGGTATAATTGTTCCTCTGTACAAAGGAAAAGGGGAGAGAGAAGTATGTGGTAACCATAGGGGTATTTGCCTTCTTAGTGTGACTGGTAAAATATATGGTAGAATACTCATTGATAGGGTTAGGCATATGACAGAGGAGCTAGTTGGAGAAGAACAGGGGGGGATTTAGGAAGGGAAAAGGGTGTGTAGATCAGATATTTGTTCTAAGATGTTTAGTGGAGAAGTATCTAGAGAAGGGAAGGAAAGTGTACGCTGCCTTCATGGACTTGGAGAAAGCTTATGACAGAATAGATAGGAAAGGTATGTGGAAGGTATTAAGAATATATGGAGTGGAGGGGAAATTGTTGAGTGCTGTGAAGAGTATGTACGAGGGAGCTAGGGCTACGGTGCGAGTGGATGGTGAGCTGAGTGAGTTCTTTGATCTCAATGTGGGACTGAAACAGGGGTGCGTAATGTCTCCATGGCTGTTTAATATATATATGGATGGGGTCGTAAAGGAGGTACAAGGTAGGGCAGTGGATGTGGGGGTGGCCCTAATGAATGAGGGTGAGTTTTGGAAGCTTCCGGTGTTGCTATTTGCTGATGATACAGTATTGTTGAGTGAAGATGAATGGGAGTTGCAAGGTTTGGTGAATGAATTTGGGACAGTGTGTAGGAGGAGGAAGCTGAAAGTTAATGTAAACAAAAGTAAAGTTATGGTGTTTGAGAGGAATGAAGTCACAGAGTGTGCAGTGAGGTTGGATGGTGAGGATATGGAGAATGTGAGTGCATTCAAGTACTTGGGTAGTGTGATGAGTAAGGATGGAACTTTGGGGGATGAAGCACGTGAAAGGGTACAGCAGGGAAGGAAGGTTGTTGGCACACTGAAAGCAGTGATGAGAAATAGGGAGGTGAGTATGGAAGTTAAGAAGTCACTGCATGATGGTATTGTGATCCCTACCCTGACGTATGGAAGCGAGGCGTGGACCTTGCAAGAGGGGAACAAGTCAAGAGTGAGAGCAGTGGAAATGAGTTACTTGAGAGGAGCATGTGGAGGACATGGAGGGACAGGTTGACGAATGAAGAAGTGAAGGAACGTTGTGGGGTAGATGTGGATGTGGTTGAAAAGATTAGGAGAAATACACTGAGGTGGTTTGGACATGTGGAGAGGATGGAGAATGAAAGACTGACTAAGAGGGTGTATGTAGGAGAGGTGGAGGGAGGGAGAGGGAGGGGTAGACCGAGGATGAGGTGGAGGGATGGAGTTGAGAGGTATATGAGGGAGGGGGGGGTGAGTTGGGGGGAGGGGAGTCAAATGGTGGGTGACAGAGTGACTTGGAGGCGTTTTGTCTGCGGCCACCCTTTGCGGGATTAGGGCGTCGGGCTATAGATAGATAGATAGACATGGGTTTTCTTTCATTAAAGAAGGAAATGTGGGGGCTATGGGTGTTTTTAAGGGGGCACCAATTTTACACGGATTTTCGATCATTGCGGGGGTCTCAGGCCCCTAACCCCCGCGAAGACAGAGGGTCGACTATATATATATATATGCTGTGTATGTATATACGGTAATCCCTGTATTATATGGATGACCACTTTCCAGACACGCCACGTACCGGACGTTGTGGATCTGGACCTTCAGATCCCAAAAATGGCCAAGAAAAGAAAAAAATCCCCCCCCCCCCTCCAAAATTTTTTTTTTTTTTTTTCCCTTCGGTAATTTGAAATTGCTGAGCAGCGTCGAACAGCTGTTTACACCATGGCCTCTTCACCCTTTCCTTCCTCCCCCCTCCCCCCTCTCCTGTCAGTGTTGCCATTTGGCATTTTTCATTACCAGATGTGGGCCAATTTGGTAATGAAAAATTTGTTTGGTAATGAATCAGAATAATGCATTACCAAATGGATTTTTCACATGTATGAGGATACACAGGATGGAGAAGGTGCATTGTCTGCTCTCTGATTAATCTGCTAGCCCACATAACGTGAAAATAATCAACATGCTGTTAATTTTAAGTAGAGTGATTACATGTATTTCCACTTGTATATATAATTAGTGAAGAATAAATACTAGATTTACAAATTTGGTAATGAAAAGTTAAATTAGGTAATGAAAATTGAGGAGTTTGGTAATGTGGCTGTTGTGATCTGGCAACTCTGTTCCCCTGTCACCAACACTCTAACAGTTACTGCTTAACTTCGATCGTGAGTGGATGCTTATCGCAGTGGATGCCGCACGTGCTCATTTTTTTTGTGAATAAACAGTGAATAAACTGCAATACCTCACCAGTAGACCACATGGGAATTTACAGTGTTGTGCAGTGTTAAGAAATTAGAATTTAGAGTGCAAAGGATTAACTGTGGAGTGCAAACTGGCAGTTGAAATTGGCATGGTGCAATTAGCAGTGTGCAGTGTTAAACAATTATAACTCACAGTGCAAAGAATTACTGTAAGTGCAGCACAACACTGGATTACTCTATGTGCATCAAGAGCATTTTCACCACTGCCAAACCCTTAAGAAGGCAGTCACAGACGTGCTGTAAGTACCCTGGCTGAGGTACAGGCACTTCTAATTCCTCATTCTTTGGTTCTTTTTCGTTTATTTCATGCTTTTTGTGTGTGAATAGGGTCTTAAACAGGTTTTAATAGGTGCTATGCATGTCCGGTAGGGAGTTATTTAGGTGTCTTGCAAAGTTAGGCTGGGTTAGTGTCCTTAAGTACCAGTCCAGCAGGCAGGTGCCCACTTTCCGGACGGGACCACTTTCCGGACGGGACCACTTTCTGGACATGCCTTTGGCTCTATTACATTGGATAGTGGAGGGATTACTAAATATATAAATATATATATATATATATATATATATATATATATATATGTATGTATGTATGTATACAGTAAAGGTCCTATTATTCGGCATCTATGGGACTGGGCTGCTGCCGAGAAATTGGATTTGCCTAATAATCAAAAAACCTACCCACTCAGTACCTTGAATATATTGGTGAACACTGTCATCACCTCTTACGGTATTACAGCTGTGTTTGGAGAGAGTACTGTATACTGTACAGTACTGTAATCAATACAGTACTATACCTGAATCTGAAATACATATATATAAAATAGTGAACATATACAAATGTAATGGCACAGTAGGCCTACAAGTCAGATAACACTTCCTGGATGACCGAAATGATACGGAATATTACCTATCAGCTCAGTACATCATTTGTATTGGTGAACATTGTCATCACTACTTATATTTTTACAAATATGTTTGGAGTGAGTACTGTATACAGTACTGTTTCCAAACACAAAATAAAAGTGTCGGAAAATTACATAAAGTGGAGGAATATGAATTGGTAAGGTCTTTCTGATGAAAGTTCAGCGTACATTTAGCGCTCATTCTTTTGTTCGTTTTTTTTTTGTTTACATGTGAAAGGGAGAGTATTGATGCAAACAGTAATGTATTCCATTAACCCCGTAATAACCTCTGGCATTGAACAACCCTTTACAGTACCGATTTCAGTGATGTCGTGTTAGTGTGAGCTATGAAAAACTGAACAATTATGGGAAGGAAATGAAGGTCACTGGTATGTTTACACGACTCTGTGCTACGATTCCAAGCAGTCAGAGGGTGTTATCTCAGATGTTTTCGCCCATTTGGTAAATGCACTGTAACTTTCTCAATTCTCCCGTGAATCATAACGAATCATAGCATGGGTTTAGGAAGCTAAATAACACATTGCTAGGTGCGCCAGATGATTATCTTCACATCCTCAAGAAAATGGAAGAAATTTAATCCCTGTTTGAGTACGTAGAGTAAGTTTCTTCCATTCTTCTGAAATCAATTTATTTTTCTTAAAAATGTGAAGATAATCATCTGGCGCACCTAGCAATGTGTTATTTAGCTTCCTAAACCATGTTATGATTAGCTATGAGTCATGGAAGAATTGATAAAGTTATGGTGCATTTACCAAATGGGCAAAAACATCTGAGATAAAGTGACCCCCTGACTGCTTGGAATCGTAGCTTAGGGTCGTGTAAACATACCAGTGACCTTCGTTCCCTCCCCATAATTGTTCAGTTCTTTTTTATAGGTCACACTAACTTGACATCACTGACATTGGTACTGTAAGGGGTTGTTCAATGCCGGAGGTTATTAAGGGGTTAATGGGATACATTACTGTTTGCATCAATACTCTTTCACATATAAACACAAAAACGAACAAAAGAATGAGTGATAAATGTACGTTTAACTTTCATCAGAAAGACCTTAGCAATTCATATTCCCCCAGTTTATTTTACGTATTTTTCCGACTTTAGGTTAGGTTAGGTTTGGTTAAATTATTAGGTACAGTTAAACTCAGTTAGGTTAGGTTTAGTCAAACACTTAGGACAGTGAGGAATCAAAATACAAGAGCTGTCACAGCCGTACAGCTAAAAACAACAGGGAAACTGATTTAACAAGCAACATTTATTTATGGGTAATGCATTACAGTGGGTCTGGTTAGTACTTGGATGGGTGACCGCCTGGGAACACCAGATGCTGTTGGCATCCCTACGTGTCAAGTGGGGTTGGTGGAGGATTAGTGCCCCTCCCTGTAAAACAATTAACTCTAAGCCCTTGGCCACCCCATCTGGGATACATGGCATCTGGCAATGAATGAATGAATGAATGATGCATTACAGTATCAGTGGTTCATGGGCTATGCAATTAGTGGTAAATGTCATTTTCAGGAAGGTGTCAAGAATGAGCGAATTTCAAGAATTAGCGAGGGGGCTTGGAACGTAACCCTCGCCAATTTGGGGGGATTGTTATTGTACTGTATGATACTGTGCAATATTGTAATCAATACAGTACTATACCTGATTATAGTGAACATATAGAAGTGTAATGAAACATTAGGCCTACAAGTCGCAGATAACATTTCCTTGACTGCTGAGATTATTTCAGACATCTGCTGAACAATCGAAGATTTTCGTAAATGGGACTATTTCTCAAAACTGCTGAAATGTCGGATCTTCCAAATAATCAGCTGCCGAATAATAGGACATTTACTGTATATATATATTGTCAAGTCGCCTATGGCGCGGGCTTCTATGCCACGGTTTTCTGTGATACGGCAAGGTGCCAGATCCCCCTAAAAAACTAACCATGTGCATAAACTACCTATGGCACAGGTGTGGCAAAGTTTGAAATGTGTGGGCAAATTCCTCTGGCGTCATGCTCCCCTGTTTGTAAACAAAGAAGATGGCGACCACTTCAGCTCCGTACTACAAGTGCTCCAACTGTGGACATTTTTTCCTCTCTATCTATCTATCTATATACCTAGGCTGCTTCCCCCAAGGAAAGGGAGGTAGCCGAGACAGGACGACACACTCCCCATTTACTCATTCATTCAAACACATACATTCGCATCTTAGCCCCAAAGGGGAGAACGGACAGATCCTCACTGCACCACACCGCACAAGGGTCAACTGCGCAATGCAATCAGTGACATCTGCAGCAGGGCCCGACAGCAGAACTGGTTTACCCCTGCCACATCATAACAGACCCATCCCCTTACCCGCACCGGACCACCTCTTTATGAGGAGGTTAAACTTCACCAAATTCATTGTGTTAAGTAATGAAACATTAAAGATCTTTGGGTATTGTGACTGGTTTATAGGTTTGTTCGTAAAACCGCTGTGAACGGGTTAGTGACAAAGCACCCATCTCTGAGCTAAGATGAAGTATAATGCCTCCCATCATCATCACATATATAAGAATGATCGTTCTAGCAGAGTGAGAGAAGAGTTCTGAACAAATGTGGAAGTGTGTATGGAGAAGTTTGGAAGGAATGAGAGAGTGTTTTTGATCGGTGATATGTAAAGTAGGGAATGTGCAGGTGGATGGAAAAGTTGGTGAGCATGGTGTGCTTGCTGAGATAGATGAGTATGGCAGTGTGTTAGTGGACAGTTGTGCTGGGAAGGGGTTGGTGATAGCCAATACCCTCTTCAGGCATAAAATGATCCACAGGTATACATGGCGAGTGATGAGAAGGGTGGGTGGTGAACTGAATGAAAGGAAGGCAATGATTGATTATGTGTGTGTGGATGAAAGGATGCGAAGATGTGTAATGGATGCAAGAGCTTATAGAGGCTGGAGGAGTGGACTTTCTGACCACTACTTGGTGGTGGCCAAAATTAGGATACAAGTAAGATGGAGGAATAGAAGAAGAGAAAGACGAGAGGAAGGAGTAGTTGCAAGGAGAGTGGAAAGGTTACAAGAGGATGAGAAAAAGGCAGAGGATAAGAGAGAAGTGGAGGAACGATTGGGCAAATATGAATTGGAGCAGATGGGGGACGTGGAAGGTGTGTGCAGGATATTTACTGAAGAAATATGTGCAGCATGTGATGTGGTGTGTGGGAGGAAGAGAAGACGGAGGGGGGTGCAAGGAACAGCATGGTGGACTGATGAGGTGAGACAGGCTGTGGCACAAAAGAAGAATGCATACAATGAATGGATGAGAAATAGGGGTGTGGAAGAAGTTGAGAGGCAGAAGAGAGAGTTATATGTAGAAAGAAAGAGAGAGGTGAAAAGATTAGTAAGAAGAGAGTGGATGAGGAATTTGGAAGGAATTTGAGTGTAAATTGGAGACTAAGAAAATGTTCTGGAAAGAGGTGAAGAGAGTAAGACAGGATGGAAGTGAGGTTAGCAGGGAAGTGAAAGATAAAAATGGTGGATTACTAGTGGAGAAGGGAGAAAAAGTGAGCAGATGGAGAGAACACTTTAAGGAATTGTTGAACATAGAGGATGGAAGTAATGCAAGTATAAGTGGCTGGGGAATGGCTGGGAGAAGGAGGGAGGCGAGAAGACAGGAAGAAATCAGTAGGATAGAAGTTGTGGAAGCAATGAAGAAAGTGAAATCAGGGAAAGCCCCAGGAATTGATGGAGTGTGTGGTGAAATGCTAAAGCGTGGGGGAGAGATAGTAGTAGAATGGATGTGGAAGATGTGCAGATTGGCCTGGGAGGAGGGTAGAGTCCCGGAGGATTGGGAGTCAGGTATAATTATTCCCTTGTACAAAGGAAAAGGGGAAAAAGAAGTGTGTGGTAATCATAGGAGCATTTGTCTTCATAGTATAATAGGAAAAGTGTATGGAAGGATACTTATTGACAGAGTTAGAGAAGGAACAGAGGAATTAGTTGGAGAAGAACAGGGAGGCTTTAGAAAGGGAAGAGGTTGTGTAGATCAGATATTCATTCTTAGATCTTTAGTGGAAAAGTTTCTAGAGAAGGGAAAGAAGCTGTATGCGGCTTTCATGGATTTCGAGATAGCATATGACATGGTGGATAGACAAGGATTGTGGAAAGTATTAAACGTACTCACATTTTGCAATTCCTCACCATCCAACCTCGCTGTACATTCACTGACTTCACCTCTCTCAAAGACCATCACTTTACTCTTCCCTACATTCACCTTTAGATTCCGTTTCTCTCACACTCTCCCAAACTCATCCACCAAGCCTTTCAGCTCCCCTTCATCTTCACTCAACAACACAGTATCATCTGCAAACAACAGTACAGGGAGTTTCCAAACACTATCCTCTCTCACCAGGGCCACTCCAACATCCACTACCTTACCTTGTACCTCTTTTATTACCCCATCCATGTACAGATTGAACAACCATGGAGACATGACACATCCCTGTTTCAACCCAACTTTCAAAGAGAAAAATTCACTTAGTTCACCATCCACACGCACTGCAGCCTTTGCACCATCGTACATACTCTTCACAGCATTCAACAACTTCCCATCTACTCCATATATTCTTAACACTTTCCACAATCTTTGTCTATCCACCCTGTCATATGCTTTCTCCAAATCCATGAAAGCTGCATACAAGTTCTTTCCCTTCTCTAGAAACTTTTCCACTAAAGATCTAAGAATGAATATCTGATCTACACAACCTCTTCCATTCCTAAAGCCTCCCTGTTCTTCTCCAACTAATTTCTCTGTTCTTTCTCTAACTTTGTCAATAAGTATCCTACCATACACTTTTCCTATTATACTAAGAAGACAAATGCCCCTATGATTACCATACACTTCTTTTTCCCCTTTTCCTTTGTACAAGGGAATAATTATACCTGACTTCCAATCCTCCAGGACTCTACCTTCCTCCCAGGCCAATCTGCACATCTTCCACATCCATTCTACTACTATCTCTCCCCCATGCTTCAGCATTTCACCACACACTCCATCAATTCCTGGAGCTTTCCCTGATTTAACTTTCTTCATTGCTTCCACAACTTCTATCCTACTGATTTCTTCCTGTCTTCTCACCTCCCTCCTTCTCCCAGCCATTCCCCGGCCACTTATACTCACATTACTTCCATCCTCTATGTTCAACAATTCTTTAAAGTGTTCTCTCCATCTGCTCACTTTTTCTCCCTTCTCCACTAGTAATCTACCATTTTTATCTTTCACTCCCCTGCTAACTTCACTTCCACCCTGTCTTATTCTTTTCACCTCTTTCCAGAACATTTTCTTACAGTCCCTCCACTTTACACTCAAATTCCTTCCAAATTCCTCATCCATTCTCTTTTTACTCTCTCTTACTAATCTTTTCACCTCTCTCTTTCTTTCTACATATAACTCTCTCTTCCGCCTCTCAACTTCTTCCACGCCCCTATTTCTCATCCATTCATTGTATGCTTTCTTCTTTTGTGCCACAGCCTGTTTCACCTCTTCAATCCACACACGCTGTTCCTTGCACCCCCCTCCGTCTTCTCTTCCTTCCACATACCACATCACATGCTGCACATATTTCTTCTGTAAATATCCTACACACACCTTCCACGTCTCCCATCTGCTCCAATTCATATTTGCCCAATCGTTCCTCCACTTCTCTCTTATCCTCTGCCTTTTTCTCATCCTCTTGTAACCTTTCCACTCTCCTTGCAACTACTCCTTCCTCTCGTCTTTCCCTTCTTCTATTCCTCCATCTTTCTTGAATTCTAATTCTGGCCACCACCAAGTAGTGGTCAGAAAGTCCACTCCCCCAACCTCTATAAACTCTTGCATCCATTACACATCTTCGCATCCTTTCATCCACGCACACATAATCAATCATTGCCTTCCTTTAATTCAGTTCACCACCCACCCTTCTCATCACTCGCCATGTATACCTGTGGATCATTTTATGCCTGAAGAGGGTATTGGCTATCACCAAACCCCTCCCAGCACAAATGTCCACTAACGCACTGCCATTCTCATCTATCTCAGCAGGCACACCCCACTCACCAAGTATTCCTTCCACCTTCACATTCCCAGCTTTACCATTCATATCACCAATCAAAAACACTCTCTCATTCCTTCCAAACGTTTCCATGCACACTTCTACATTTGTCCAGAACTCTTCTCTCACTCTTCTAGCACGATCTTGCGTTGGCGCATACACACACACAATCGCCCACATTTGTATTCCAACTTTCAACTTTACCCACACAATCCTTGACCCAACTGATCCATACTGTCTTATGCTCCTCTTTCATCTTTTACTCACAACTATACATACTCCTTCCTTTGCCCTCTCATTCTCACCTACTCTTGCACATATACCCCATCCATACTCACATTCTCTCACACTTTCTCCTTTCCATTTTGTTTCAGTTATTCCACATACATCCACTTTCGCACCCTCAAGCACCTGGACAATCTCTCTCTCTCTTTCACCTCATCATCCGCTCCCCTTCCATTCCACGTTCCGATAGCCATGTCCTTTGTCCGGTCCTTGGTCGTCATCGTTTGGTCAGTCCTTGTCCGAGGCTTGTTGTTTGTTTTTTTTAGTTAGTTGTTTTCCGGGGAGGGGCACTAACCCTCCGCCAACCCTTTTAGTCGCTTTTTATGACAATCAGGGATACTGGGGGAGTATTCTTGACAAAAAAACCCCTACCCCCAGGGGGTAGGGTGTGAGGATAAATTGTTTATGAAGTATCGAGTGCGCAGGATTATGCTTTGACAGGGGGGGTCCTTCAGTGTGTGGTCTTGGGTCCCAAGGATTGTGTCCCAAGTACTCGCTTGGTAACGAGAGGGTTAAGTGAAGTGATACTTTTATGTGTGTGAAATACTAAAACTTGTGACTTGGAAATCATTTCAACCTTATGTAACCACCAGCCCCTTTTTGTGCCTCTACACAGCTGACTGAGCCATGATTCCTGCCTAGTGTTTATATTGGCTATGATCGTTGTCTTTCATTTTTTTTTATTTTTTGCATGAAAGGCCACTGAAACACCATTGCTATCGCCAGATAACAGTGCACAGACTTAACAAATACTGCAATGGATGATATTAAGTGAAATGATACTGTAACATTTTTGTGGCATGGTTTTCCAGGCCCTTCAACTGTCCCACATCCTGGGGGAGGAGGAGGGAAGCTTTGGTGACGACTTGTACTGGCATAGGACAAACATCAGGTGGATGGCATAGGTTTTTCAGGCCATTTTAGGCTTCAAAGTTGAGGTTACCCTCCCTAACCCCATTGAACCCTGTTATATCAACTTCATTATGCGATAATTTGTTATGCAATATGTCTTCACTTGACGCAACCCTATCACATAATGAGGCTGCACTGAACTTTTGAAGAGTAGAGTGGAGGAAGTAGTAGTAGGTGGGCGAATGTATGTTGTGTGCAGAAAGTCAAGCTCAGGGGAGGGTCAGCAAGGATGATTGCTGGGAGGGACTGTGTGTATAAGTTATTTTGGCAGGGAAGTGTAGACGGATATGGTGGTGCGGGTGTGTTTGTTGAGGAGAAATAGATGGAATATGCGGGTCATTTTGGCAGGGAAGTGTAGACGGATACGGTGGTGTACGTGTGTTTGTTGAGGAGAAATGGGTGGAATGCAATGAGAGTATATGAATGGATTATGGCAGTGAAAATATTGTTTGGTAAACTAGTGATTTTAGTTATATCAGCCTATGCCCCACAGGTTGGCTTGCATGATGAAGAAAAAGATAGGTTCTGGGATGATTTGATACAGTACATGTGGTTGGTGGTATGGGGGATGATGTGATTGTAGTTTTGGGTGGGGATGTAAATGATCATATGAGTGAAACAGCTCAAGGATATGAAGGGGTACATGAGGGATGTGCATCTGGTATGAAGAATTCAGAAGGGGACAGGATACTCAAACATGGGGAGGCAGTGAACATGATTGTGCGCAACATGCATTTAAGGAAGAGAGTAAGCTGATTAGATATGAGTCTGGGGGTAACAATAACCATAGTGATTGTTTCCCATCATGAGAGCTGATAGGAGGTTGGCAAAAGATATTAAAGTTATAGGGAGTGAGGAATGTATGCAGCAACACAAATTAATGATATGTGACATGGTGCTCAAGGAGCTGGTGGTATAGAGGAGGACCTATGTGCCCGGGAGGAAATTATGGAAGTTGAAAAGCCAAGCAGTAAGGGGTACTTTCTATAGCGAGATGATTAGAGTAGTGGCTGAATGGAGAGCTGTTGACAGAAGTGTCAATGAACAGTACAGAGTTTTCGAGAACAGTTTCTTGAGATTTACTGATTCAATGTGTGGATGGACAAGAGGCCCTCCAAGACATAAGGTAGCATGGTGGTGGGAAGAGGTTGTAGAAGTCTCAGTTAAGGAAGAAAGAAGATTTTTTTGGTAATGGAAAAGGGGAGGTACAGAGAAGAATACTTACTGCCAGGCTTAGGGCTAGAAAGGAGGTATATAGGGCAAAATTTGAGTCTCAGAGACTTACTGGATGATGTAAATAGTGCTGAAAGGAAGAGTATGGTATTTAAGGTGGCAAACTAGATGAAGAGGGAAAACAGGGCTATCATAGGTGAGGAGTGTGTAAAGAATGATGAAGGAAAGATATTGGTGGACAATGAGGATATTAAAGATGCCCAGAGAGAGCATTATAACCAGTTACTGAATGAGTAGTTTGACTGAAACAGGAAAGATTTTGGTGTCAGTAAATCCAGTGTTTGCTTCATGGCCTTTGATTGATGCTGCAACTGTGAGCAGGGCAATAAACAGGATGCAGTTGGGGAAGGTGGTGGCTGTGTCTGGGTTGACTGCTAAAACATTTAAGGTCTCAGGAGTTATAGGAGAGGGTTTAGTTGTGATTTAATAAATTCAGTGTGAATATATGAGTGTGTTGTTCCAGATGACTGGGTGAGGAGTGTGATTGTATAAGGGGAAGGGAGTTGCACTGGAAAGATGAAAGTATTGAGGCTTCAAACTTGTGGACTAGGTGATGAAGATACTGGAGATAGTCCTAGAAGATATGTTAAGGAAAAGAGATTGATAAGATGCAATTTGGGTTTATGTCAGGCAAAAAGCTGACTGATGCCATATTCATTTTCCAAAAGCTACAGAGAAAAAAAATATATAAAAGAAGAGGGAGCTGTACTTTGTTTTTGTTGATTCGGAGAAGGCCTTTGACAGAGTCTCTAGGGAGGTGATGAAGTGGGCAGTGAGAAAGTTTGGGATTCAGGAGTGGCTAGTTGAAGTGATTATGGCTACATATGTGGGTGATTGCACCAAGGTGACAGTGAATGGAGATTTGACCAATGAGTTTTCTGTAAATGTTGGTGTGCATCAGGGGTCAGTCTTGAGCCCCGTATTGTTTGTCATGATACTTGAAGCTTTGTCATTTAACTTCAGAAATGGACTACAATAGGAGATGTTGTATGCTGATGACTTGATGTTGATTGCGGAGAGTGAAAGGGAGGTGGAGGAAAGATTTAGGAAATGGAGAGACAATGGGGCACAAGGGTTTGAGAGTAAATGTGGATGAAACAAAAATGATAATATATAGGGCTGGTGGTGGAATTGTCAAAGCAAAGGGAGTGTTACCATGTGCAGTTTGCCACAAGGGTGTGGGAAGTAACTCTGTCTTGTTCAAATTTTGTGGTAAGTGGGTGCATAAGAGATACAGTGGTATTAGAGGTTGGCTGCAAAATAATGCTGATTTTTTGTGCAGTGTATCAGAGAGAACACGTAGAGATTATCGGGCATGAAAGGATTGATCGTTTTGGAGAGTTTGTTGAATGTGTAGAGGAGTTTTATTATTTGGGGACGTTATGTGCTGGGGATGGGGCAAGGGTAGGGATTGGTTGGAGGAAGTTCAGGGAGTTGTTGCCTCTGCTAACATTGAGAGGGCTCTTCCTCAATGCCAAGGGATCTTTGTATGTGGCATGTGTTAGGGGTTTAATGCTGCTTGGTAATGAGACCCAGGCAGTAAAGGAAGAGGATATTCTTAGGCTGAAATGTACAGAAATGACTGTGATTAGGTGGATGTTTAGTGCATCCTTGAATGCAAGGCCTGCTATTAAAGAACTGAGAGGAAGGATGGGTCTGGAATGGTGTTGTGATGAAGAGGGGTAAATTGTGTTGGTTTGGGCATGTTGAGTGGATGGAAGATGACATTTGGGTGTGGAGGGTAAAAGGTGTGAATGTTGAGGGTGGGGTTGCTAGGGGCAGATCCAAGAAGATCTGGGACGAGGTCATAGAATGGGATCTCAGGGGTTTGGGACTGAATAGGGAGGCTGCCAGAGATCAACCAGCATGGAGAGCCACCATTGGGTGACCAAGGCTGATGCATGCAAGCATGCTGGAGCTTTTATAAATGAGACAACAATGTCCAGCAATGCATGTTTTCTCCCAGTATTAATTAGGATTAATTACAGCTGAAGGTACTTTCAGTACCATTGTAAATATGTGAACTTATTAGAAAAATTATTGTTTACCTTTTTGAGTCATAATGTGGTTCCACCCGTTACTTTCAGTACCGTTGTAAATCTGTCTATCTATCTATCTATTGCCAGACGCCTCAATCCCGTTTGGGGTGGCCACAAACAGATCACCTCCAAGTTGCCCTGTCCCCCGCCATTTCACTGCCCTGCTCCCAACTCACACCCTCCTCTCTCATATACCTCTCCACCCCATCCCTCCATCTCATCCTCGGCCTCCCCCTCCCTCTTCCCCCCTCCACCTCACTCACATACACTGTCTTCGTCAGTCTTTCACCCTCCATCCTCTCCACATGGCCAAACCACCTCAGTGTGTTCCTCCTAATGCTTCCTATCACATCCACATCCACACCACAACGCTCCTTTATATCCTCATTCGTCAGCCTGTCTCTCCATGTGACTCCACAGACTCCTCTTAAATAACTCATTTCCACTGCTCTCACTCATGACTTGTGTCCTGTCAACAATGTCCAAGCTTCACATCCGTACGTTAGAGTTGGTATCACAATACTGCCATGTAGTAACTTTTTCACTTCCATGCTCACTTCCCTGTTTCTTATCACTGCTTTCAAAGAACCAGCAACCTTTCTTCCCTGCTGTACCCTTTCAAGCACTTCACCCTCCAAACCTCCATCCTTACTCATCACACTACCCAAGTACTTAAACGTACTCACATTTTCCAATTCCTCACCATCCAACCTTGCTGTACATTCACTGACTTCACCTCTCTCAAAGACCATCACTTTACTCTTCCCTACATTCACCTTTAGATTCTGTTTCTTACATACTCTCCCAAATTCATCCACCAAGCCTTGCAGCTCCCCTTCGTCTTCACTCAACAACACAGTATCATCTGCAAACAACAGTACAGGGAGTTTCCAAACACTATCCTCTCTCACCAGGGCCACTCCAACATCCACTACCCTACCTTGTACCTCTTTTATAACCCCATCCATGTACAGATTGAACAACCATGGAGACATGACACATCCCTGTTTCAACCCAACTTTCAAAGAGAAAAATTCACTTAGTTCACCATCCACACGCACTGCAGCCTTCGCACCATCGTACATACTTTTCACAGCATTCAACAACTTCCCATCTACTCCATATATTCTTAACACTTTCCACAATCCTTGTCTATCCATCCTGTCATATGCTTTCTCCAAATCCATGAAAGCCGCATACAACTTCTTTCCCTTCTCTGGAAACTTTTCCACTAAAGATCTAAGAATGAATATCTGATCTACATAACCTCTTCCCTTCCTAAAGCCTCCCTCTTCTTCTCCAACTAATTTCACTGTTCTATCTCTAACTCTGTCAATAAGTATCCTACCATACACTTTTCCTATTATACTAAGAAGACAAATGCCCCTATGATTACCACACACTTCTTTTTCCCCTTTTCCTTTGTACAAGGGAATAATTATACCCGACTTCCAATCCTCCGGGACTCTACCTTCCTCCCAGGCCAATCTGCACATCTTCCACATCCATTCTACTACTATCTCTCCCCCATGCTTCAGCATTTCACCACACACTCCATCAATTCCTGGGGCTTTCCCTGATTTAACTTTCTTCATTGCTTCCACAACTTCTATCCTACTGATTTCTTCCTGTCTTCTCACCTCCCTCCTTCTCCCAGCCATTCCCCAGCCACTTATACTCGCATTACTTCCATCCTCTATGTTCAACAATTCCTTAAAGTGTTCTCTCCATCTGCTCACTTTTTCTCCCTTCTCCACTAGTAATCTACCATTTTTATCTTTCACTCCCCTGCTAACTTCACTTCCACTCTGTCTTACTCTTTTCACCTCTTTCCAGAACATTTTCTTACAGTCCCTCCACTTTATACTCAAGTTCCTTCCAAATTCCTCATCCACTCTCTTCTTACTCTCTCTTACTAATCTTTTCACCTCTCTCTTTCTACATATAACTCTCTCTTCTGCCTCTCAACTTCTTCCACGCCCCTATTTCTCATCCATTTCATTGTATGCTTTCTTCTTTTGTGCCACAGCCTGTCTCACCTCTTCAGTCCACCACGCTGTTCCTTGCACCCCCCCTCCATCTTCTTTTCCTTCCACACACCACATCACATGCTGCACATATTTCTTCTGTAAATATCCTACACACACCTTCCATGTCTCCCATCTGCTCCAATTCATATTTGCCCAATTGTTCCTCCACTTCTCTCTTATCCTCTGCCTTTTTCTCATCCTCTTGTAACCTTTCCACTCTCCTTGCAACTACTCCTTCCTCTCGTCTTTCCCTTCTTCTATTCCTCCATCTTACTTGAATTCTAATTCTGGCCACCACCAAGTAGTGGTCAGAAAGTCCACTCCCCCAACCTCTATAAGCTCTTGCATCCATTACACATCTTTGCATCCTTTCATCCACACACACATAATCAATCATTGCCTTCCTTTCATTCAGTTCACCACCCACCCTTCTCATCACTCGCCATGTATACCTGTGGATCATTTATATTTACCGTTGTAAATATGTGAACTTATTAGAAAAATTTTAGTTTACTTATTTGAGTCAGGCTGTGGCTCACCCGAGCTTGTTTTATGAGAACCCACAGTTTGAGAACCCCCTCACTGATTATCTTATACATATACAATAATACTGTACAGTTCTGTGTTACAGTGGCTATGTTTCTAATTCACATTATGAATTAAGCCACATTTTGGTAATGGTTAATGAAAGTGTAATGTATTGTTAGAGTGTTATATCATGTTTAAATTCTTTATCAGCATACTGCGTTTTGTATTACTGAAATGTCATTCCAGTGCTTGGGAGTTTCATTTTATTTTTTTTTTATTTATTTTTTTTTTATAAATAACAGAACGGAGGAAGGATTTGGAGAAAGCATATGCCAGGGTGGATAGACAAGGATTGTGGAAAGTTTTAAGAATATATGGAGTAGATGGGAAGTTGTTGAATGCTGTGAAGAGTATGTATGATGGTGCTAAGGCTGCAGTGCATGTGGATGGTGAAATAAGTGATTTTTCTCTTTGAAGGTTGGGTTGAAACAGGGATGTGTCATTTCTCCATGGTTGTTCAATCTGTACATGGATGGGGTAATAAAAGAGGTACAAGGTAGGGTAGTGGATGTTGGAGTGGCCCTGGTGAGAGAGGATAGTGTTTGGAAACTCCCTGTACTGTTGTTTGCAGATGATACTGTGTTGTTGAGTGAAGATGAAGGGGAGCTGCAAGGCTTGATGGATGAGTTTGGGAGAGTGTGTAAGAAACGGAATCTAAAGGTGAATGTAGGGAAGAGTAAAGTGATGGTCTTTGAGAGAGGTGAAGTCAGTGAATGTACAGCAAGGTTGGATGGTGAGGAATTGGAAAATGTGAGTACGTTTAAGTACTTGGGTAGTGTGATGAGTAAGGATGGAGGTTTGGAGGGTGAAGTGCTTGAAAGGGTACAGCAGGGAAGAAAGTTTGCTTGTTCTTTGAAAGCAGTGATAAGAAACAGGGAAGTGAGCATGGAAGTGAAAAAGTTACTACATGGCAGTATTGTGATACCAACTCTAACATATGGAAGTGAAGCTTGGACGTTGCTGGAAGGACACAAGTCAAGAGTGAGAGCAGTGGAAATGAGTTATTTAAGAGGAGCCTGTGGAGTCACATGGAGAGACAGGCTGGCCAATGAGGATATGAAGGTGCGCTGTGGTGTGGATGTGGATGTGATAGGAAGCGTTATGAGGAACACACTGAGGTGGTTTGGCCATGTGGAGAGGATGGAGGGTGAGAGACTGATGAAGAGAGTGTATGTGAGTGAGGTGGAGGGGGGAAGAGGGAGGGGGAGGCCGAGGATGAGATGGAGGGATGGGGTGGAGAGGTATATGAGAGAGGGGGGTGTGAGTTGGGAGCAGGGGAGTGAAATGGTGAAGGACAGTGTGACGTGGAGGTGATTTGTTTGTGGCCACCCCAAATGGTATTGAGGCATCTGGCAATAGATAGATAGAGATAGGAAGGAAAAAAAAAATGAGTAAAAAAAAATAATCCATACACCGGATTACTTGTGTCCTCTGTTCATAAAATATCTGTAACAGTTAGACTTGAACAGTTGTGGGTTGAAATTTGGAGGGAAACAACTCTGGGGAAGCGAGTTCCAGAGAAATGCAGTTCAGGGAATGAAAGAATTCTGATAGGCAGAAGTTCTGCAATATGGCTGAGTGACATTCCAGTCATGAGTGCTACCAGATGCCTGTGTAGCATGAGGGAAGGCATGGAGAGGTGGCACCATGGACGCAATTTCGTCTGAGCATTTGCCAAAAATATATCTGTAAAATAATGCAAGGGAGGCAACATTCCTTCTTACTTGTAGGGGAGGTAGTTTATATGTAATGGCAGGGTTGTTAATGATTCTAACAGCTTTATTCTGAATTTTGTCTGGTTGTCTTAATGCAACCTCTCCACAACCATTCCACAAGGGTGAGCAATATTCAAGCTGAGAGCGCGCATGACTCTTATAAATTATATATAGCTAACTGCTCATTGGCGAAGAAGTTACGGACTCTGTACAATAATCCAAGTTTCTTTGAGACGGTTTTAGCAAGTGATCTGACATGAGAGGTCCAGCTGAGGGCACTGTTAAGTGAGACGCCAAGAATTTCAGTACATTTGAAGATGGGAATATTAGTAGCACTGAAGGTAATGTACGAATCTGGCAATATCTGCCTATTAGTAAACTGTATATATTTAGTTTTACTAGCATTAAAAGAGACAAGGTTGTTTTGTCCCCATTCACTGATTGTAGATAGATCTTGATTTATGGAGATGGCTGTACTGAGTTGAGAGGTAGAAATATTAGACTTTGTAAATGGATGTCTGAGTGTGAATGAACTATGTAGTGTTGAGTCATCTGCATATGAGTGAATGGGATTGTGGGTGACAGATAAGAGATCATTAATATGAACCAGAAATAGGGTTGGCGCCAGAACTGATCCCTGTGGCACGCCGGCATTAATTGAGTGGAAATTGGAATATACATCATCTACTTTTACTCTTATTTTCCTGTCACTAAGATATGAAGAAATCAGAGGAACAAAAGACGTTAGTCCATAGCAAGGGAGTTTGGACAGCAGGGAACAGTGCCATACTCTGTCGAAAGCTTTAGAGATATCAAGAGCTACTGCATGAGTTTCTCCAAAAAGATCAATTGATTGATGGATAGTATGAGTTAAGAGATTGAGTATGTCAATGGTGGATCTTTCGTGGTGAAAACCATATTGTCTATCACTAATTAAGTTGTTGGATTCAAGATGTTTAACAGTGTGGTTATTAATTAAAGTTTCAAATACCTTACCAAGAAAAGATGTGACAGCTATTGGTCTGTAATTGGAGGGGTCAGAGGAACTTCCTTTCTTCGGAACTGGGTGGATGTTGGCTTTTTACCATGAATTTGGGAATAAAGAAATACGTATGCATAGTCTGAATAATGTAACTAGGACAGAGGCAAGTTAAGGGGAACACTTTTTCAAAACAATTGGAAGAAATCCATCTGGGCTTGGAGCTTTGTTGGTAGGTAAATTGTCTAGGATGGATTTTATGTATCTTGTCTGTATTTTAAGTGGAGCAATTTCGAGAGAATCAAGTTCCAGTACTGGGACATTCTGGCTGGTATCATCTATGGTAGAGTTTCTGGCAAAGGTACTGCTAAAGATACCTGCTTTCCCACATGGTTCATTTGTAATGTTGCCATCTGAAGATTTTAGTGGGGGAATGGAAGATGACTTGTTAAAGTTATTATTGAAAGAATTAAGAGTTGACCAGAATATTCTATTTTCATTAGGGTTGTTAAGTAGTTTTGATGCTTGCTTTTGAAGAAAGTTTGATTTAGATAGATTTAATACAGGTTTTGCATGATTTCTAGGAATTTTAAAATGGGAGAGTGATTCAGATATTTTTTATTTTAAGTAAGAGTTATATGCTAATGACTTTTGGGCTGTTGCTCTGGCACAGTTGCCATCAAACCATTTTGGAGAGTTCGATCTTTTAGTGAACTGTTGACTTAGTATGAATAAATCCATACCAGCTAGTATTAAGTCGCAAATGTGGGACTGGGTAGAATTGGGATCACTAGAGAAGAAAGACTGCCATGGAACATCAGCAAGATAATTTCTAAATCCATCCCAGTCTGCCCTATCAAAGTGCCATTGGGCCACCCTGACAGGTTCAGAACGGGGAGGTGTGGGACGGTTAACTAATGAGGCTTTGATGAGATTGTGGTCAGAGGATCCAAGTGGTGACAGTACCTCTATCCTGTATTGATTTGGATTACTGTATTTGTCAAGAATAAATCCAAGAGATGGGCATTATGGTCAGGGTTATCAGGTATTCTGGTTGGTTGCATTACCAACTGGGTGAGATTAAACGATTCCGCAAACAGCACGCACTCTAGACTAGCGTCGTCAGTCCGGGCAGAATGCAATAACCATTCAACATTTTGCATGTTAAAATCACCCAAAATGGTAATTTTGGTGCCAAGGGCAAGGTCAAGGTTACTCAACTGAGTGGATATGGAGTCAAATACACTGGGTTCAGAAGAAGCATTGGGGGAACGATAAACTCCACAAATGTATTTGGTAATGTTTTGACAGTTTAATTTATATAATGAGTAATCAAAACTGGATGAAGTGAAGTTTAAAACAGTGTCAACTGCATATTGGGATTTGATATAACAACAGGTGCTGCCCTTGTTACGGAAGTTTGTAAGGAGATGGTAACCGGGAAAACAAAATAGAGATACAGTATATCGGTAGAGGGTGCGATTTGTGGTTCTGTGAGGAAAAGGGCCAAAGGGGATATGGAGTGATGGAAAAAATGAACTGAGTTTAAATTTGTGGTAAGGCCGCGGATGTTGGTAAAGAATAAGGCTGCACTCTCACTTCTTCGCCGACGAGCATTCCTAGAGATAAAGCCTCAATATAACGGATTTCAATAGACCGGAATTCGCTTTTATCAGAAATAAGGAGATACCAGACTAAATTCTTGTATATCGGAAAAGGTCCAGTAAAACGAGAAGCAATCTGAACTGTATGACCACTTACTATGTTCACCACAGTAAGGTATATAAAAGATGTTTTTATCAGTATTTAGTACATTATTATTACAGTATATGAATTATACCATTTGATTATTGTAGTGAGTATATAATAGAGCACGGTACTACAATGTAGTGAAAACAGTTTGAAATCCATTGGTGTGATCCAAATTAATGTCTGATATATCGGAAAAAGTCCAGGTTAGCAGGGGGAAGTCCAGTTGTCATTTTCATTGGAATTTCACTTTTTTCAGAATGGCTTGGGCCCCAATTAGTCCATTGTAGTGAGGTTTTACTGTACCTGTACTTACTTCTGGAGACATTGCAGAGTATGACATTTCATTGTCAGAAAATGTTGGTTGAGTGTTTATTGTATTGATTTCTGCTGAATTACCGAGAATCATATGGCTTTATTTCAGCATTCACATCATGTCGCTTGGGACGATGACCTGCACAAGGTGCGGGGAGAGCTTCGAACCCCAGGAAAAGATTGTCAACTCTAATGGGCAGTTGTGGCACACTCAGTGCTTTGTGTATGTATTTTTTGTAGTTATCAGAAAGTGAATTTGGAAGTGCAGTAATGGTATGTTAAACTGTAAGATAAATTCTATAATGTAGGTGATATGCTACAGTATGTATGCAAGTACAGTACCTAGTCATAAAACTGTTATCATCTGTGTCAGTTTATTTACCCATTAGATGTTAGCATTCATTAACATAAATTATCAGCTATGTACATTATGTTGTAATCAGAATACTTTTATGTTATTTACCAGTACTGTAATTATTCCTAAGAATGTACAGTTATTCATCTTCTTTATTAGGTGTGCTCAGTGCTTCCGGCCTTTTCCTGATGATATTTTCTACGAGTTTGAAGGTCGAAAATACTGTGAACCTGACTTCCAAGTTTTGTTTGCTCCATGCTGTGATAAGTGTGGTAAGTTCAGTATTTTTGTACATTTTTGGATGTACAGGTTGGTTGTAAGGCTTCAGTAATTGTGACCCATAGAAACAAGTACGGTACTGCACAGCTGATGGTTGAATTTTTACAAGATAGTTGTGGGTCATTTCATCGTGAGGAACGTTACCTTCGGAGACAAGTTATTGAATTACTCTCAGTTATATTTGCAAAAGTATGCAATATAAATACAGTAAATGGTTTTTGCATGCTACATAACCAACACTTCACACCACATCATACCACAGTTGGATTGTTTATATGTTTTAACTTGGATGTTATATAGATTTTCAAAAGTTGTGTGAGGAGCATTACCACAGTGCAACCCCCCCTTGTAGTTTGCATAAGCAGTTTGAGTAGGTCTGTGATTTGACTGGTTCAGTAAAGGAGTGCTTTATACCAGTAATATGTCATTAGATGAGGATCCTAACCATACCCAGCAAATTTGATTATTCCTAATAGGTATTGTGCTGTTAAGGAAAATCTTACTATCAGGCATGTTACCGGAAAAGTGAGAAACATTACTTGTGTGATTTTTGTTGAAATATGATTATACTGTCCAATCAACTCTTGTTACAATTACAGTAATTGTAAGTATCAAAAACATAAACAAAACTTGTACTGATGTGAAATTTACATATATAATAAACAAACCAGAAAGTGGTTGGTGGGGTCACACACCATCCCCTCACTTGATGTAGTGCTGCTCTCAGGTGCTTACCCTTTCCTGTCTTCCTTCTATCCATCTTTTCTCTTCTGTCCGTCTTTCCTTCATTCTTTCCCCTTCCTTCTGTGTACAGGTGACTCTACACTGAGTGACAAGCCAAATGGTTTCCTGTACAGGAAACCATTTACCATAAACCATTTACCACGTTGGGTGATAACCATACAACCAAATTATGGTATCTGGTGGTTTAGTGGGTAATGAAGGCTTTTCAGTCAGATTGAGCTGATGCAGATTGATATCGAAGGAGTGGTTGGGGATTATTGTTTGTGTAATGCCACTCAAGGATGAGTGAGGCTTGGCACTCTCATCTTAAAGGTCAGGACCAACTTACCTATCCCCGGGCTCGTACGCTCCTCATGGGGCAACGCTGGATTAGATGATGAATGAGTGAATGAACTAATCAGAAGACAACTCTTGTTTAAGTGACATCAACTTGTTCAAGTGACATCATCGTGACATTAACTTGGACTAGTTGATTGAGGAGGGAAAAGTCACCCTTTTGAATGTATGTACAGTACCATTCTTGATATTTGAGGAGTTGGCAAAGCCTGCACAACCATGCCCTGTGCTATCTCATCTCTGTGTGGGTTGTCAAGGAAATGAAACTGAGTATGGCCCACTTTGTTGTTGCACCCCTCTTTCTGAGGTAATTAACTTTGATCATGCTCTCTTCAGGAGCTGCCCCCCCATTTCCTTGCTCGTTGTTGTCGTAGGAAGGCTTCGCAGATGTCTCCCCTCTTCTTGAGTCCCTGTTGCTGCCTCAGCTAATTTTGCAAGGCTCTTTTTTTTCTACTGTTGCTTCTTCCTTCCTTTCTCGTATCCTCTATATTCTATCTGTGACTTTAAATAGCGTGAACTTTTCCACATACGTCAAAATTCTCATCAGTGACATAGAGTAAGTTGCAACAGGAAGGATTAGGGTGTGCCCTTGAGCTATTGGTCAGGCCAGTTGTAGGGATCATGGTGGTTCGGCGCAACCCCAGTGTGTAGACCTCTGCAGAGGCAGAACTGCTGCTGAGCTGCAGCTTTTAGATCTGGAGGCACTGTTGCTTAGTGGTAGGACTCTTAGCCGATAGCTGGTGGCCCATCATTGTGCTGGGAGGCTTTGCTCTCCCACATGATGTTGCTGTCCCTTCTAGGGTAGGGTAGGGAGTGCATCCTTGGAGCTTGATTCCTACTTGGGTCATTGGCCAGGCCTCTAGACTCTGGGTTCCACCCAAATAATCCTTTTTTTTTCAACAGTTACGATGAACTTTTTCCTTCCCGGTGAAAAGTCATGGCATGGGTTTCTAGTTCCCCCTTCCCCGGTTCAGCCGATTTTTTTTTATCCCGATGATGACTCCGGCTTCTCTTCCTGGTGCTCCTCTGACTCCTTCCACTGTTCCCTTGCCTGTTTCTTCCTGCTCATGTACACCAACTCCTGCCCTACAGTCCCTTCCATGTACTATTTCACCTACCTGTTCTTCATCCATAGTAACCCTTGCACCTTATCAGCCTCTGCACTTCCCTCCGTCTGTCTGTCTGTCCTGTTTCTTCAGCTTCTCCATTCTGTCCTTATACTGCTTCCCGACTCCCTACCTCTACTTTGCCCACCTCCCATTTTGAACCTTAGAGCTGGTGTCAGTATTTTAATATTACATTCGAAACGGATGACTTCTCACTGCATCATTCCTTGTTACGGCAGGTTGGTTCCGACGTTACGTTCTCTGTAAGACCAAACAGCTCATGCCTTCTCAAAGTCCAGAATGCTGCACAAGCGGAGAAAGTAAAAGCATTAGTGGACCCGTCAGGGAATCCAGTCCTTGTTTTTCCAGACATCCAGTTGAATTTCATTACTGGTACTGTCTGACCTTCCTCTTACAACTCTTTTGGGATTAGACCGTTCTCAAAATGTGGTGTGGACATAAAACTTATCCTCTTTGAATAGAAACCCCGAATCCTGTCTGTACAGTGCTACACAATCCCACCCAGAGGATGCAGCCAACAAGCAGCCAACATCAGCAAGATAGTTTTTGAGTCCCTTGACCTTCCCTCCACCGTTATTATTGGAGGCACAGTCCTCTCCATGAAGGAATACGTTCCTCCCCCTCATCCTTGCACTTCCTGCAGGCGATTTGGTCGCCCTGCAAAGTACTACCGATGTTCAGCTGTTTACCCCAACTGCTCGCAAGCTGGACACCAAGCATCCACTTGCATGTCCACTTTCCAGTCCTGCCCAAACTGGGGGGGGGCAACATACAGCCTCCTACAGGAAATGTCCCACCTACAATTTTGAAGCAGAAGTGTCCCACATCAGGTGGAAAACAGGGCTTACCCTCCAAGAAGCCTGTCGACAGGCACGTCGCTTGGGGCACTCCCCTGGCATCTCTTACTCCCACATGACTAGACCCACTCCTAAATCACAGGTTTCAAGCTCATCTGGTGTTTCTACTCCTATTCATTTCAAATTTTTTTGTCACTCTTGCCTCTCTTTCTGATCCCTCTTCTTCCCCTCCCTCACTTGTTCATTCCACTTCTTCCACCCCTCCTCCTTCTGATACAGTATACAGTACTCCCATTCATCTCCTCCCTCACCTTTATCTCCCCAAGCTAACAAACATAAATGTGCTGTTGTCTCCTCTCCATCTGATATTCCTGGTCTTTCCCCCCCTTCCTCTACTGCTCAGCCTATCCAGCCTGTCTGGTGTTCCCTCTCCTCCAGACAACAGCACCATAATGCTGTGTCTCCAGCTCACATTCAGCCTTTGTCCTTTCCTGTGGATGCAGAATCCCCACAAAGTATAATCAATTATCTTCACCATACCTCTTCCTTGCCTGCCTTTGTCACTGCAGAAAAACATTCCTCCCCTTCCCCACTCCCCACTACCCCCATTCCTCCAACCTCTCCTTTACTCTCTCCTCCCGTTTCTACGTCTCCAGCACCTCCTCTTCCCCTCTTTTCTGTTTCCCACTCTTCCTTTATTCAACCACCTGCCTGCTCTGTAATCTCCACATCCTCCCTATCTTCTCTGATCTCTTCCGTCATTGATTTGCCAATGCCTCTTGGGTACTTTCTCCCTCAATGCTGTAAGCAGTCTCTGCGCTCTTCCTACACTTGATTTTCCATAGTTCTGGCACTCCTTCAGTGGAATACTAGAGGCATCTGTACCCATTGTATGGACCTTCACTTTCTTAATTCCATCCATAATCCACTTCTTATCTCCCTTCAGGAAACCTTTCTTTATACTTCCCCAGTTCCTATCCCTGGCTATACTTTTCTTGGATCCCCTCCTTCATATGACACTGCCCTTCATATCTGGAATGATGTCCCCTTTGAACTGTCTCCTATTGCTTCCTCTATCCCTCATACTTCTGCCCGGATCTTTGTCATTGGATCACTGTAAGCTCTTTCAATTTCTCCTTTTCTGCCCCTCTACTTTCCTATCTTTGTCACATTCCTTCATTCCCTTCCTCCCCCAATTCTTCTTCTTTGTGACTTTAATTGCTGACATTCTTTGTGGAGTCACTCTGTGATCACCACTAGGGGATGTTTTTTTAGAACAGTTTCTTTCTTCTCAAGATCTTTTTATCCTTAACACTGGCACCTCTACTCACTTTGACTTCTGTACTTGTTCCCTCTCTTGTGTGTGGATCTGTCATTTTGCTCCTTTTCAGTTTCTCTTCATTTTTATTGGTCGATATCAGAAGACAGTTTTTTAGTGATAACTTCCCCGTTAAACTCTCTTGCCTCCTACTGTTCTCTTCCTCGTCCCCCTCATTGGCATCTCCTTGCTGCTGACAGGGAGTTAATTTCTTCTCTTACAGTCCCCTTGCTTCCTCCTTTATCTTTTTCATCTCCACAAGATATGTTGTGCTTGTCCAGGTGTTAAGTGCTGCTCTTACTGCCATTCCCCATGATACGCGACTGTCAGCTGCCAAATGCGTTCCTTGGTGGACTCCTACTTGCTCACGAATCGATCTCTCCGTGTGAAAAGTGTTGCTTGGAAACATTTTTGCTGTAAACAATCCACCCCCGATGGGATTTGTAGTCTCCTTATATTTCGCCGAGCTTCCGCTGTTTCAGCCTCTGTGTATGTTGATGATTTTGCTGTTTATGCTGCAGATGCAGTTCTGCCTCGACTTCAATCCTTTCTTCAGTCTGCCTTCAATGCAGCCTGCACATGGGCTACTGATCATGGTTTTTGTCTTTCTGCCTGTAAGTCCTGTGCAGCAACGATTACTCATTTGCGAACCATACCACAGCCTTCTCTGTACTTATATAACATCCCTCTTCCCTACTGATCCTCAACCATATTTCTTGGCTTCACACATGACTTTCGGTTAAATTGGAATGCATATATCTCTTCCCTCAAGTCATTTACCCTTCATTGTCTTCATTTGCCGCAAACATTGTCTCATCTGTCATGGGGTGCTGATCGTATCACACTTCTTTGTCTTAATTCTGCTTTTATTCTTTCCAAACCCGATTATCGTTGCCAAGTTTACTCTGCCTCCACTTGCACTCTTTCAAAGATAGGTCCTGTTCATCATACTGGTCTTCATTTAGGTATTGGTGCTTTTTGGTCGACTCCTGTTACAAGTCTTTGTGCTGATTCGGGCGTTTCCCCCCTCTCTTATCGTCGTTCTCTTCTTGCTGTGAAGTCCTATACATGTCTCCATTAGTACCCCACAAATAAATTACTTTGCCCTCCCAGCCTTCTTCAAAGCTCATTTACTAGAACAGGTAGGCAAAATAGTACATGGAAGGGACTGTAGAGCAGGAGTTGGTGTAGATGAGCAGGAAGAAACAGGCAGGGGTACAGTGGAAGGAGTCAGAGGAGCACCAGGAAGAGAAAAAAAATCGGCTGAACCGGGGAAGGGGGAACTAGAAACCAATGCCATGACTTTTCACTGGGAAGGAAAAAGTTCATCATAACTGTTGAAAAACAAAGGATTATTTGGGTGGAACCCAGAGTCTAGAGGCCTGGCCAATGACCCAAGTAGGAATCAAGCTCCAAGGATGCGCTTCGTACCCTACCCTAGAAGGGACAGCAACACCATGTGGGAGAGCAAAGCCTCCCAGCACAATGATGGGCCACCAGCTATTGGCTAAGAGTCCTACCACTAAGCAACAGTGCCTCCAGATCTGAAAGCTGCAGCTCAGCAGCAGTTCTGCCTCTGCAGAGGTCTACCGTCACAGAGGTCTACACACTGGGGTTGCGCCGAACCACCATGATCCCTACAATTTGCCTGACCAATAGCTCAAGGGCACACCCTAATCCTTCCTGTTGCAACTTACTCTATGTCACCGATGAGAATTTTGACGTATGTGGAAAAGTTCACGCTATTTAAAGTCAAAGATAGAATATAGAGGATACGAGAAAAGGAAGGAAGAAGCGATAGTAGAAAAAAAGAGCCTTGCAAAATTAGCTGAGGCAGCGACAGGGACTCAAGAAGAGGGGAGAGGGAAGAACAGAGTGGAGACGCGTGTGCGGCATCCACCTAACAACCAGATTTCCACACACCCTGGAGTTCATTAACCCCTAAAAGACAGGTGTCCGCATATGATATCTGGTGGTACTAGGGCCAAAAAGACGAGTGTCCGAATATGTGGTCACGTCCCCCCCCACCCCACCACCACCCCATCCCCTCCACCTTTCCACCACCACACCCACCCTCCACCCCCCCACCCAACCTCCATCCCCTACCCCCCCAATATCTCCACCCTCACCCTCCCACCTCCATGCCCCACCCCCTCATCCCCTTAACCCAAATACCCCCATGCCCCCACCCCCCTAACACCCCACCATTCCAATGCTTGTCTTTTAGGGGTTAAGGTATCTTGCTATAGCTCCCCTACACATCAAGTCCCAATCGACGTTTGCAAAGCCTTCCCACGACAACAGTGAGTAAGGATATGGGGGTGCAGTGCCTGAAGAGAGCATGATCAGAGTTAATTACCTTAGAAAAAGGAGTGCATCAACAAAGTGGGCCATACTCAGTTACATTTCCTTGACAACCCACACAGAGATGAGATAGCAGAGGGCATGGTTGTGCCGGCTTTGCCAACTCCTCAAGTATCAAGAATGGTACTGTACATACATTCAAAAGGGTGACTTTTCTCTCCTCAATCAACTAGTCCAAGTTAATGTCACGTTGATGTCATTTAACCCCTTAACCGCGGGACCTCACTTTCGTGATGCTCGGGTGCAATGGATCATACCGCGGGGCGTCACTTTTGTGTTTCTGTGTTATTTTGAATTCGCCCGGGCTTTTAAGTGGTTGCTTGTATCATCTGTCAGTACTGCCAGTGTATAACAATAGTCAGTGTTGCTATTGTCATCTGTACTCCCATCCATTGTTGACAATTTAGCCATTTCTCCCCGTTCTTGACTCCCCTCCCTACCTCCCCTCCATTACCCTCTTCTCCTGCCTGCCCCAGCTGTGCTAAGCAAATCTTGCCCAGGTTTTTCCACTCATTTCATCCATTGGAATGAGCCCTATGCCTTATTCTCATATAAAATAATATATATAAAAAAGAAAAAAGGTAATTGACAGTGCCATACACCTGGAATTGGCTAACTATCACCTGGCAACACCCCATGTGCACTTGTTTGCTAATTTTTCCTGTTTATTTCCCCATGAAATATGCTGTATGACCTGTTCTCATAATAAAAATATATATAAGAAAGGAAGGGAGAAGCCTAAGTGATATTTACATTCACCTGGAACTACCTAATTTCCCGCCAATCATTTCACAGCGTATAAATTAGCAGCTGTCACCTCGCTGACATTGTCAACCCTTGGCGGCCCCATATCCGCCTTGTCATTCAGTTTAGTGTTGTCTCTTGAGATGAAAGCATGTAGCACTCGCGCCCCTCCATTTCCGCCACTTTTAGAGGGCCCTGTGACCTCTACCCCTACTAAACCTCGTGTGGGAAGGAGTAAAGAACTAAGTGACTCTGCTGTGGAGTGTGAACTGGCAAACTTATCCATGATAATGATGGACAGTGACTACAATCTTTCTGGTAAATCGTGTGGTGAGCCAGTGGAGGAAATGGTGATAAACTACGAGTGTATCAGTGTCCCAAGTTCATCCTGACTCCAAGGGAAAGGAGCCTTTAGTTACTGGAAGTGACAGTGTATAACATAGTGTAAATAAAATAGAAATGTAAATAATTACTAGTATAAGAATATGAGTACAAATGCTTGGAGTAATGACAGTGAAAGCTTTGCTCTCTTCTCTAGTTAATGAACGAGAAAGTTAATGCTTGGAGTGAAAATAAACTACTATTACTGAAGGAAACTTATAGATAAATACTGTATATATATATATATAAGTGTAATAAAGTACTAGGAATATAAAGTGTGAGTGTGTTTATGAATAATAAATGACAGAATACCAGCGGTGAACAAGCGCAAGTGGGAAGCTCGTACGCGCTCGTAATTTTCATTGCTTTCACAATTTTTTTTTTTTTTTTAGTGTATGGATTCCAAACTACTTGAAAATCATAGAATAGTGTTTCTAGTGATAATATCGGGCTGTGGTAATAATATTACGGGTGTCGGGAAGTGTAAAGTGGAGACTTCGTTACCCAACTTCAGAAGTCTCCACAAGTCCTATGGTAGTTGACGAAGGCTCAACAAACATCCCAGGAGAAAGCTGAAGGTATGTGCCATATGCCTATATAATTATAATATTCTAGGACTATAACTGATTTTTGGCAAATATTTTTAAAAAGTCATTCGGAGCACGAATATCCCCTCTTGAGGTGCACAGACCACCTCCGACATGCCCGCGCTTAAGGGGTTACGCAAGAGTTGTCTTCTGATTAGTTCATTCACTCATTCATCATAAGGAATTTGTTGGTTACAGAAAATTTTGTGTTAGAAGAACATTGTAGCTTCAAGAGAAGATAGGGAATGTGTCATTCAAATACCGTACTGTATTTGTATTAAGAATGAAGGGGCAAAGATAGATGGGAGAGAGAGGATTGTGTGTTTAAATGAATGAAAACAATACGAGTGAGAGAAAAAGGTCAGAAGAGAGTTAATAAGGAATTTGTTGGTTACAGAAAATTTTGTATGAGAAGAACATTGTAGATTCAAGAGAAGATAGAGTATGTGTCATTCAAATACTGTGCTGTATTTGTATTAAGATGTCTGTATATGAGAAGTTCTTGGAAGTGGACAGAAGGATCTTTGTAATACAGTAATCCCTCCACTATCCGATGTAATAGAGCCAAAGGCTTGTCCGGAAATTGGTCCCATCCAGATAGTGGGCCCTAGCCTCCTAGACTTGTACTTATGGACCCTAACCTACCCTGACTCAGAAAAACACCTATACAACTCCCTGTGGACATGCAGAGCACCTATTTAAGACCGAAATCACAGCAATAAGGGACATAAAAGACTGAAATAAATGCTAAAGAACCAGAGAATGAGGTTTAAGCAGTGAGTTTAGACAATATTAAACATTCTGGGTACTTACAACAAGTCCCTGGCTCCTGGACTGGTACGTATGGACCCTAACCTAGCCTAACTCAGAAAAACACCTCCCCACTGCACATGCATAGCACCTAAGACCCTGTTCATACCAATAAGGGACATAAAAGAGTGAAATGAGGTTTTAAAGGTAAGTATGGAAAATACAGTACAATATGAAACATTCTGGGTACTTACAACAAGTCCCTGGCCATCTCAGTGAATAACCCGCCTTCTCTCAGACTCTGACAGTAAAAAGCAGTACCTGAAGCATCTGCAGTACACTGTACGTGAAGTCTTGCACTGAACTTAGTCATTTGCACTCAGAATTCCATTCTCTTAACACTGCACACACTAGTCTTACTTGTGCTCCATTGCACCTTAATGAAGTAAGTGTTGCACTCTGCACTTAAGTCTTTGCACTCATAAATCCATTGTCTTAACATTACCCACTCTAGTCTAATTTGCACTCCATTGAACATCAATAAAATCAGTGTTGCACTCTGCACTTTAGTCTTTGCACTCACAATTCTAATTTCTTAACACTATGCACTGTTTTCTTCACTGCACAACACTGTAAATTCCCGTGTGGTCTAGTGGAGAGCTCTTGCCATTTAATCACTGTCAGAGTCTGAGAGTAGCTGATGCAGGTGGCCTAGGGGTGCGTCGCTGGGTCATGGTGATGGACTACCCACTGCAGACGACTCTGAAGAGAGGCGCAAACTCACGTCCAGTCGTGACTCCACCTTGCCTGATGTGCTGGGCTGTGGCTCGTAGGATGAGGGTCTGTCTTGGGGAGGCAATGGAGTGGAGCCAGGGCTGGGGACAGTGGGGGTCACGGGTCTGAAAAAGCTATCAGTGGTTGATTGACAAGGAGCGACGATTTTGGCGATTAATGATGCGCTGCCTAAAAGCGCGCACTTCCTCCACAAGTCCCAAGGGCCCCATCTCCCTGTCGCAGGCCGGGTGTTCCAGGTAGCCGAGAACGAACTCTACGTGTTCCCGGAGTGCATTCAGCTTGGAGATGGCTGGAGTAGTGTCACGCTCAGAGGAATCCGCATCATCGTCGCCGTCCTCGTCGGTATCTTCAAGCTGGGTACTGACACTTGCAACTGAAGATGCGATCTCTATATCAGACATGGTCTGATACCCAGGATCACCCTCGTCGTCATCCAGCCACTCACACACTTCGTCCACATCAACATCGTTGCCATGCGCACGTAGACGTGCATGGAAGTCATCCACGACAATACCTAGGAAATCGTGCTCCACATCCGTTCCAAGAAGCAGACGAGACCAACCATTTTCTAGAGTCTTGACAGGGACTTCCTTCCATGCACTGGCCCAGTTGTAGATTGCAGACTTGATGTTGTAGCGGCGAAGGTTTTCCAAAGTCCACTGGCCTCGCATGTCCTGTCCGTCCCTGTGTTCATCCTCGTCCAGGAACTTCCGTCGGTACAGCCTCTTCGTTGCCACGATCACTCCTTGGTCCATTGGTTGGATGAGAGCAGTCGTATTAGGTGGCAGAAACATGCACCTAATGCGCCCATTCTCAGCCACCAAGTCCTTGTTGCACGGGTGAGCAGGTGCATTGTTGAGGAGAAGGAGGGCCTTTACCTAGTCACACAGGATTCCCATTTTCTCCATCTGGTAATGGATGACCTCCTTGACGAAATGGCGGTGGAACCAGTCTTTGAAGATGTGGGCAGTGAACCATGCCTTCAAAGAATGGTACCAAGTGACAGGAAGGACATCCATCACCCCACGAAGACACCGAGGCTGCTTTGCACGGCCAACAATAACAGGCTTAAGCTGGTGCATGCTGTTAGCATTGACACAACACAAAGCAGATATCCGTTGCTTGGAGAGCTTGCGGCCAGGTACACGCTTGTCTGTCTCCTCGGCTAGAGTGTTTGTTGGCAAAGAGCTATAGAATAAACCAGTTTTGTCAGCATTGTAGAGTTGACTGAGAGTGAGGCCCTCCCTGTCAATCAAGCGCTTCACCTTGTGCCAAAACTCCTCTACTCCAGCCTTGTTGGTGTCCAAAGCTTCGCCATGGGCCTTACGGTTGGTAAAGTTATGTCGTAACTAGAACGCGAAGAGCCAACCCTCGGATGCTAGAAGTCTTGGACATCGTGAAGCCTTGCGAACTTCTCAGCAGCAGCCTTCAGCTCCGTGCCACGCACCAGCACCCAGCAGCACGTTGCTGTCGATACCAAATCAGCGTGGAATGGTCGACTTCTGCATACCGGGGAGTGAACATCATCTTCCTCTCCACGTTGCATTTGCTCATCGACGAGAAATCAGCCATGTACTGCATGAGTTTGTTGCGGGATCTCTTGATATCAAACAAAGTAGATCGGGCCAGGTTGAGTTCACGGAGGATGCGCGAGGTTGACCATCCCGCGTCCATCTTGTCCAATATCTCCCTCTTCTTCTTCAGAGTCAAAACCACTCTCTTCCCCTTCTCAGGTGGCAGGGCTATCATCACACACAGTAACAAGAGGCAGGAGAGCAGCAGCAGAGCCTGCAGCAGGTAGGGCACCACCCAAAAAGTGAGCACGTGGGCAGCCATGATCAAGAGCGTGCACTCACAACAAGAGACAGGCGGTAAGTGGGGTGGATGCAGGGGCGCTCTAGTGGACGGCAGCGGAACTACGCACCAAAACACAGCTGGTCCGCGATGCACGCGCCGAGTTCAAATTACGGGGGGGGGGGGAATAAAAAAAATAAAAAAAAAAATTGCGATTTTTGGCCCATTTTGGTAATACTGGATTCCGGGACCAAAATATCCGGTAAGTGGGGATGTCCGGATAGTACGGCGATTACTGTATTTATAGATATATAGAAATCATATTGTATAAGAGACTAGCAGGCACTGTGAAAGGTACTATAGCCTATTTGATTTCCTCTGACAAAGGATGAGCCATAAGCTTTTGAAAGCTGGCAGCTAATTGCTTGTCCGAGTACATTCATTATTAGCAATGCATTTAATATTATTTTTATTATAAGGCGTACAGTAACCACTTCACGATAAGATTGCCCTAATAAAATAGTATGTAATAGTTATTTGCATAGATTAATTTTAAAACGAGGCCATACACAGTATATCAGAAGACCTAGATACGTGAGACATTTTGAATTCTTGGGACAAGTCAAAACACGTCCAGGTTAAGTTTTATGGGTACCTTGATTATTTTTCCTAAGGTAAATTATGTCATTACTGTGGCATTATGTAAAATCTAACTTAGTAAAACACTGGAATTCCAGTGAAAAGTAACTGGTAGATGTAAGTGAAGAAGCTATATGTCACTGTCACTTTTAATTATTCTGCAGTCCATACCTTGTCACAGACCTGTTCTGAATTGTAACTAGATATTTGAAACTAAAAAGATAGGAAACTTACTGATGGTGCAAAAGTAGAAAGCATAATGGAATCTTGTGTGAGAAAGCATAATGCATGCTTTCAAGTTAATTTGACATATTCGAAGAATGTCATGTTTCATGGAAATTCTGATGTTTTGCTTGATCAGAGTGTACAGATTGTTGCAGTAGTGACATAATTTACCTTACTATGCCTGATCATGAGAAAAAAATCAAGGTACTCATAAAACTTTACCTGGATGTGTTTTGATTTGTCTTGAGAATTCGAAATTTCACACGTATCTAGGCCATCTGATAAACTTTGTAAAGCCCCGTTTTAAAAGTACAATAATCTATGCAAATAACTGTTATATGATATTTTATTTGGGCAATCTTATTGTCAAGTAGTTACTGTAAGCCATATAATAACAATAATTTTAAATGCATTGTTAATAATGAATGCACTCGGACAACCAATCAGCTACCGGGTTTCAAAAGCTTAAAGCTCATCTTTTCCCTGAGGAAATCGAATAGGCTATAGGAGTGTATGTGGCTTTAAAGTTAGATTACTCAAAAGCTTTCCACAGTATGGATGATGGAGCAAAAGTATATGTGAGATGGATAAGACATTTAGTTGGGAGAGTCAGCTTGATGTATTGGATTTCAGTAAGGCAGTGTCAATTCACCAGGGCTGTGTAAGTGTGTACATGGTTGGATTATTGATAGAAGTGAAAGTAAGGACAGAGTAAGGACACTTAGTAGTGGAGTGGTTCTGAAGAGTAGAAGTTGTTGTTTCTTAACCCCTGTCTGTTTGGCCGAGCAGACTCATCAGCCACAGATAAGCACCTGCATCTGTGGGGCGTCCTGCAAGTACAGTACTGTACGATGCATACACCATGTAGGGATCCACTGCCCCTCTGTGGCAGACGGTGCCACATCAGGGTCCTTCTTTTGGCAAGGTGCAGGGAAAGAGGAAGTACTGGTAATGAGTTGGAACTGTTTACTCTTCTGTGTACAGCTTGTGTGGAACAGATGTTAAAGTGTGATAAAAAAACTTTGACAGCTTGTTTGAAGTATGAAATTAAAATGTGAATGTGGAGAAGAGCAAAATGATCACATTTGTCGTCATTGTCATTTATGCCGGAATGGTAAAGGAATAAAAAATATGAAAATGTTCTAGTATTTAGGTAGGGTTATGTGGAGGACATATTAACCCCTTAACCGCGGGGCATCACTTTTGTGACGCTTGGGAGCAAGAGATCTTACCGCGGGGCGTCACTTTTGCAATTCTGTGTTATTTTGAATTCGCCCGGGCTTTCAAGTGGTAGCTTGTATCATCTATCAGTACTGCCAATGTCCAGCACTAGTCAGCACTCCTAATCTCATCTGTACTCCCATCCATTGTTGACTCCCCTCCCTACCTTCCCTGCATTACCCTCTTCTCTTGCCTGCCCGGCCGTGCTACGCTAAGTAAATTTTCCCTGGAATTTTCCACTGATTTCATCCATTGAAATAAGCCCTATGCCTTATTCTTGTACCAAATAATATATACCAAAAAGAAATAAGGTAAGTGAGAGTGCCATACACCTGGAATTGGCTAATTATCACCTGACAACACCTCACGTGCACTCGTTCGCTAGTTTTCGCTGTTTATTTCCCCTTGAAATATGCCGTATAATCTATTCTCGTACTAGAAATATATATAAGGAGGGAAGGGAGAAGCCTAAGTGATATTTACATTCACCTGGAACTACCTGATTTATAATGTAATGTCTAGATTTCCTGCCAATCATTTCACTGCTGTATATTAGCAGCTCTTAAGAGGCTGACGTTGGCAGTAATGCATTTCCCTAGGTAGGCCACCCCGGCCCACCCCTATCAGTTCACTGTCATCTTCCAATGTGAAAGTACGTCTGTTCGCTCCTGTTAACTTCCGCCGCTTTTTAGCCCCATGCAAAGGGCCCTGTGACCTTTACCCCCTACTAAACCTCGTGTGGAAAGAGGTAAAGGGCTGACAATTGAAAGAGAGTGACTATGATCTTTCTGTTGAGTAAAACAGTGCAAGTGGAATTGTAAATAATGTGTAAACAGCAAGTGAAAGCAGTGAATGTAAATACAAGTGAACAGTGGAAAATAGTTTTATAAGTTACTTCAGGTGACAGTGCATAACACAGTGTAAATAAAATTGAAATGTAAATAATGGAAATAAAATAGAGAACGTAAATAGAAATGTAAATGAGTAGTAATATAAGAATACGAGTATATATACTAGGAGTAATGAAAGTGAAAGTTTCACTCTAGCATGTATGAATACTATGAGTTATGAAAGTGAAAATGAAAGTGACAGATTCGCTCTCAATGCTAGTATACAGGACGAGAAAGTGAATGCTACGTATTTTACTGAAAGAAATTGAATGCCTGCAGTAACAATAAACTACTATTACTGAAGGAAACTTATGGATAAAGACTGTTGATATATATATAAGTGTTATATAGTAATAGAAATATAAACTGTGAGTGTTTTTATGAATAATAAATGACAACACCAGCGGTGAACTAGCGCAAGTGGGAAGGTCATATGCCCTCGTAATTTTCATTGCTTTCACAGCGTTTTTTTTTTTTTTCTGGAATATGGATTCCAAACTATTTGAGAATCATAGAATAGTGTTTCTAGTGATAATATCAGGCTGTGGTAATCATATTACAGGTTGTCGGGAAGTGTAAAGTGGAAACTTTGTTACCCAACTTCATAAGTCTCCACAAGTCCTACGGTACTCGACGAAGACTCAACAAACACCCCAGGAGAAAGCTGAAGGTATGTGCCATAAGCATATTTGATTTTAATATTCTAGGACTAATAACTGATTTTTGGCAAATATTTTTAGAGTCTGTCAGAGAGCGAATATGCCCACGGGTGCCGCAAGAAAAAGCAGAACAAGCCCGCTGTTAAAGGGTTAAAGGAAAGGACACAAGCAAAGATGAAAGTTTGCAGGAGCATTGAAAGCAGTGATGAATAATAGGAATATCAGCATGAGAGCATAAAGTGCTCTGCATGACTTACTCTACAGTAGTGTCATTCAAGTATAGTGCAGTGGTGAAGCATGGATGATGTTTGAGAGATATTGATCAGAGTGAGAGCTATTAAAACAGTTTACGTTGAGAATTGCCTGCAGAGTGGCACAGTGGGATAGATGAACAAATGAAAGGACTCATGAGGAATGTATTGTAATGATTCGTTTTTTTTTTTTTTTTTTTTTTCATTTTTAAAGGCTCCAACATGCTTCCATGCTTTGGTCTTGATCACCTAGTGGTGGTGTTCCAAGCTGCACAATCTCTGGCAGCTACCCTGGTCAGTCCATTATCCCTGAGGTCACACTGAGTGACCTTGGCCCAGGTCTTTTTCGATCTACTTCCCACAACCCTACAATGTTCAATGTTCGTTTTTGAAGGCTCCAACATGCTTGCATGCATCAGCATTGGTCACCTAATGGTGGCTCTCCATGCTGCTCAATCTCTGGCAGCTTTCCTTTTCAGTCCCGTATCTATGAGATCACACTCAATGACCTCGTCCCAGATCTTTTTCATTCTACCTCTCGCAACCTTACCCCTACCATTAACACTTCTCACTTTCTGCACCCAGTTATCATCCCCCATCCTCTCTGCATGTCCAAACTATCTCACTCTACCTCTTCTCATCACAGCACCAAAACACTTCAGTCCCAACCTACCTGTCAACACATCCATTATAAACCTAGCCCCCCCAGGTCTCGCACTCAGGGATTCTGTGCACATCCTCTTAATCATTGTCATTTCTGTACGTTAAAGCCTGCGAATATTCTTTTCCCTTACTACCATACAGCATTACACTCTTGCGGCGTTACTACCATACAGCATTACACTCTTAACACATGCTGCATACAAAGATCCCTTTAGTATGGAGGGAGAGCCCTTTCATTGTCAGGAGAGACAACAGCTCCCTGAACTTTTTCCAACCACTCCTCACTCTAGCCACAGAGCCAGCTCCAGCCCCACCTTCAGCACATAACATGTCTCCCAAATAACAAAGCTCTTCCACACATTTAAGAGACTCAGCAAGATCAATCCATACCATGCCTGACAATCTCCACTTTCCCTGACATGTCGCACTCGTAAAATCAGCATTATATCCCAGTCTGCCTGTAATACCACTTCGTTGTTTATGCACCCACTTATCACAAATGTTGCACAAGATGGAATTACTTCCCGCGCTGTCTTGGTAAATTGCACATGGCCACTCTTCCTCTTCTTTGACAGTACCGCCACCAGCCCTAGATACCATCGCTTTTGTTTTATCAGCATTAACTCTCAAACCCTTGTGCCCCATACCATCTTTCCACATCCTAAATCTTTCCTCCGTCTCCCTTTCATTCTCTGCAATTAACCCCTTAACCCCTTCTTTACCGAAAATCCGAAATGTGTACTCCCATACTCAAAATGAAATGTCGGCAGCGGAACCGAATACGATCGTGAGTACTATGGTACTTACGATCATTATAGGGGCCTATTGGGCTTCCTCTTTCTCGGTTTGGGTGCTCTGTGATCCCATGTGTGATGACATATGGCAATTTTGTCACTGATGCCGCACTCCCCTTCCATATGCCCCTGCCATGGGGCATAGTTTTATGAAAATGACTCAGATATGTTGTGTAGGTCATTGTACCCTATATATGTTGAATTTGGTATATATAATGCCCTATAACATGTGATATAATATAGCTAGATAATGCTTCTTGGTAAGGGGACTGTTGCTAGCTTAGCAACAGTGGTGGTACCGTGGGAAAGTGTGTGGGGCACGCCGTAGTGTTTTTCAAGCAGCCGAACGTGTCAGTGCTTTTGGACTTACTTCTGTGCCATGGCATCCTACGGCAATGAATCTGACTTGGATAGTGACTTAGAAGTGTCTGACGATAACGAAACACAATCTGACATAACTGTGAGCGACTCTGATGAGGAGTACATGCCCGAGAATGACGGTGAAGTGAGCGATAATAGTGGGGAATGTGATACTGATTCTGGTATCAGTTTGGCCTTGAAGCGCTTCACCCCACCCCCACCTACTTTTGACCTGCCTGTCTTCTACCTCATTCTTCATGGATCTTCTTCATACTTACAAGGTAAATAATACAAACATTATTCTCCTCCCTAATCATTGATTTATATCTCTATCTACTATATTTATCTGTATATTGTATGTTTACTAAATCAGTTGGTTAGACATGTAATATTGTCATGTACATTATTTTAACATGTCATAAACACAACTCGTGGTCAGTATCTACTTACCAATACAAAAATAAGTAATATATAGCAAATAGAAATGATCTGTCTATCTATCTATCTATTGCCAGATGCCTCAATCCCGTTTGGGGTGGCCACAAACTAATCGCCTCCAAGTCGCCCTGTCCCCCGCCATTTCACTGCCCTGCTCCCAACTCACACCCTCCTCTCTCATTTACCTCTCCACCCCATCCCTTCATCTCATCCTCGGCCTCCCCCTCCCTCTTCCCCCCTCCACCTCACTCACATACACTCTTTTCGTCAGTCTTTCACCTTCCATCGTCTCCACATGGCCAAACCACCTCAGTGTGTTCCTCATAACGCTTCCTATCACATCCACATCCACACCACAACGCTCCTTTATATCCTCATTCGTCAGCCTGTCTATCCATGTGACTCCACAGGCTCCTCTTAAATAACTCATTTCCACTGCTCTCACTCTTGACTTGTGTCCTTCCAACAACGTCCAAGCTTCACTTCCATACGTTAGAGTTGGTATCACAATACTGTCATGTAGTAACTTTTTCACTTCCATGCTCACTTCCCTGTTTCTTATCACTGCTTTCAAAGAACCAGCAACCTTTCTTCCCTGCTGTACCCTTTCAAGCACTTCACCCTCCAAACCTCCATCCTTACTCATCACACTACCCAAGGTACTTAAACGTACTCACATTTTCCAATTCCTCACCATCCAACCTCGCTGTACATTCACTGACTTCACTTCTCTCAAAGACCATCACTTTACTCTTCCCTACATTCACCTTTAGATTCCGTTTCTTACACACTCTCCCAAACTCATCCACCAAGCCTTGCAGCTCCCCTTCGTCTTCACTCAACAACACAGTATCATCTGCAAACAACAGTACAGGGAGTTTCCAAACACTATCCTCTCTCACCAGGGCCACTCCAACATCCACTACCCTACCTTGTACCTGTTTTATTACCCCATCCATGTACAGATTGAACAACCATGGAGAAATGACACATCCCTGTTTCAACCCAACTTTCAAAGAGAAAAATTCACATAGTTCACCATCCACATGCACTGCAGCCTTCGCACCATCGTACATACTCTTCACAGCATTCAACAACTTCCCATGATAAAATAAATACTACCCCACGAAAGAGCCACGCCTGGGGGAAATGTGGTTTGGCAGGGGGGGTAGCTGAGCGGGGGAGGGGGGGGATTAGGTAACGAAGGGGTTAACCGAGGGGCGTCACTTTTGCGATTCTGTGTTATTTTGAATTCTCCTGGGCTTTCAAGTGGTGGCTTGTATCATCTGTCAGTACTGCCAGTGTCCAACAATAGTCAGCACTACTAATGTCATCTGTACTCCCATCCATTGTTGACAATTTAGCTATTTATCCCCATTCTTGACTCCCCTCCCTACCTCCCCTCCATTACCCTCTCCTCTCGCCTGCCCGGCCGCGCTGCGCTAAGCAAATCTTCACCGGAATTTTCCACTGATTTCATCCATTGAAATAAGCCCTATGCCCTATTCTTATACAAAATAATATATACCAAAAAACAATAAGGCCGCTGATTGTGCCATACACCTGGAGTTGGCTAATTATCACCTGGCAATACCCTACATGCACTTGTTCGCTAATTTTCCCTGGTAATTTCCCCTTGAAATATTCCGTATTATCTATTCTCGTAATAAAAATATATATAAGAAAGGAAGGGAGAAGTGTAAGTGATATTTACATTCACCTGGAACTACCTAATTTCCTGGCAAGCATTTCAAAGCATATAAATTAGCAGCTGTCACCTTGCTGACGTTGTCAACCCTTGGTGTCCCCATATCCGCCTTGTCATTTAGTTCAGTATTGTTTCTTGAGATGAAAGCACGTAGCACTCGTGCCCCTCCATTTCAGCCACTTCTAGAGGGCCCTGTCACCTCTACCCCTACTAAACCTCGTGTGGGAAGGGGTAAAGGACTAAATGACTCTGCTGTGGAGTGTGAACTGGCTAATTTATCCATGATAATGATGGACAGTGACCACAATCTTTCTGGTGAATCATGTGATGAGCCAGTGGAGGAAATGGTGATAAGCTACGAGTGCTTCAGTGTCCCAAGTTCATCCTGGCTCCAAGGGAAAGGAGCCCTTAGTTACTGGAAGTGACAGTGTATAACATAGTGTAATTAAAATAGAAATGTAAATAATTACTAATATAAGAAAATTAGTACAAATGCTTGGAGTAATGACAGTGAAAGCTTTGCTCTCTATGCTAGTATGCTGAACGAGAATGAAAACAAACTTCTGTTACTGAAGGAAACTTATGGCTAAATACTGTATATATATATATATATATATATATATATATATATATATAAGTGTAATAAAGTACTAGGAATATAAAGTGTGAGTGTGTTTATGAATAATAAATGACAGAATACTAGTGGTGAACGAGCGCAAGTGGGAAGCTCGTACGCGCTCGTAATTTTCATTCCTTTCACAGTTTTTTTTTTTTTGGTGTATGGATTCCAAACTACTTGAAAATCATAGAATAGTGTTTCTAGAGATAATATCAGGCTGTGATAATCATATTATGGGGTGTCGGGAAGTGTAAAGTGGAGACTTCGTTACCCAAATTCAGAAGTCTCCACAAGTCCTACGGTAGTTGATGAAGGCTCAACAAACATCCCAGGAGAAAGCTGAAGGTATGTGCCATATGCACATACAATTATAATATTCTAGGACTAATAACTGATTTTTGGCAAATATTTTTTAAAAAGCCAGTCAGAGTGCGAATATCCTCGTGGGATGCGCAAGGAGCGCAAAAACATGACTGGGTTGTAGGGGTTAACACCAAATCATTGGCATACAACATCTCTCACTGGAGGCCATTTCTGAAGTCATGTGAGAGGGCTTCATGCACTGTGATAATCAACAAGGGGCTCCAATTTGACCCCTGGCACACACCAGCATTTACAGAAAACTCCTCACTCAAATCTTCGTTCACCCTTACCTGGGTGTGAGCACCCACATACATAGCTAGAACCTCCCTGACCTGCCACTCCTTGATCCCAAGCTTTGTTATTGCCCACTTCACCTCCTCCTTAGGGACTATCAAAGGCCTTCTCCAAATCAACAAACACAAAGTTCAGATCCCCTTTCTTTCCTGTATATTTTCCCTGAAGTTGTTGATTAATGAATATGGCATCAGTGGTCCCTTTGCCATACTTAAACCCAAACTGCATCTCATTAATATTCAATATTTCTCTAGTCATACCTTCTAGAACTCTCTCCATTACCTTCATTATCTGGTCGAAAAGCTTTATGCCCCTATATTTTCCTCTTTCCAGGGCATCAACCTTCCACTTGTAGCTACACATTTACAATTACACTCTTGAGCCAGTCATCTAGGACAACACTATCTATCTGTCTATTGCCAGACTCCTTAATCCCGTAAGGGGTGGCCACAAACAAATCGCCTCCATGTTGCCCTGTCCCCCGCCATTTTGCTGCCCTGCTCCCAGCTCACACCCCCCTCTCTCATATGGCTCTCCATTCCATCCCTCCATCTCTATCCTTGACCCCCCCCCTCCCTCTTCCCCCCTCCACCTCACTCACATTCACTCTCCTCATCAGTCACTCTCCATCCTCTCCCCATGACCAAGCCACCTCAGTGTGTTTCTCCTAATGCTTCCTGTCACATCCACACCACAACGTGCTTTCACATCCTCTTTTGTCAGTCTGTCTCTCCATGTGACTCCACAGGCTCCTCTCAAATAACTCATTTCCACTGCTTTCACTCCTGACTTGTGTCCCTCGAACAAGGTCCAAGCTTTACTAACATACATTAGGGTTGGTATCACAATACTGTCATGTAATAACTTTTTCACTTCCATTCTCATTTCCCTGTTTCTTATTTACTGCTTTCAAGGAACTGGCAACCTTTTTTTCCTTGTTGTACCCTTTCAAGCACTTCACCCTCCAAACTTCCATCCCTACTCATCACACTACCCAAGTACTTAAATGCACTCACATTTTCCATTTCCTCCTCATCCAACCTCACTGTACATTCAGTGACTTCACTTCTTTCGAAGACAACACACACATATATAATAGTATTTATCAAGTCAGCAACCAACCCCACTCTTATATCACCTGAGTCTTTTATAATTTAACAGTCAACCCAAACACACCTGCTGCTTTTGCCACCTGCATCCAGCCTATTGCCCTGCTCACAGTAGCAGCATCATTCAAAGGCTGAAGACCAAACACTGGATCTGCTGGCTGGAAACCTTTCCTGTTCCAGTCAAACTCCTTATTCATCAGCCGGTTGTAATGCTTTCTCTAGGTGTCTTTAATATCCTCACTGTTTACCACTACCTTTCCTTCATCATTCTTTACGTGCTGTTCACCCATGGTATCCCTGTTTTCCATCTTCATCTGATTTGCCACCTTAAATATCATATTCTTCCTTTCCACACTATTTAGTTTATGAAGTTAAAGTTTTTGGGACTCAGATTTTGCCCTGTAAACCTCTTTTCTAGTCTTACCCTTGGCAGCCAATTATTCCTCTTTGTTACCAGCCCTTTTCCATTCTCAGAAAAGCCTTATTTTCTCCTTAACTGCAGCATCGCATCTACACCCTCGTCCCACCACCAGGTTACTTTTTGTCTTGGGAGGGAGGGGGGGGGGGTCCATGTCCATCAGCACACTGAATCAGTAACTCTCAGGAGATTGTTTTGAGAGTTCTGTACCATTCATTAATGTGTTGTTACGTCCACATCCCACAATGCCATGGGCTCCAACAGCAGCAGTTCCGTATAGGAAGGATGTCGCCCAGTGAATCGTACTTTGATGGGTCTGCCTTTCAGTGTACAGATCAACCCAGCCATTGTAGTAACACAAGCATCTCGCATTCGTTGTCTTTATTTACCAAGTAATTACATTGTAGGCTTGCCAACTACACCACTGATTTCACAAGCACCAGAGCTACACTATCTTCGCATGGCCATAAGTAAAATTAAACTGAAATTCCTCTATTCTCTCCCCCATCCTTGTATAGCCTTGCTCGATACTTGAATGCTTTACTACATACTCATAGCAGTTTTCTATTCCCGAGCTTTCTTACATTACATAGCACTCTAAATGCTTTAGCATACAAACTGAAATTAAATTACATTATTTAACAGTCACCTAAATAAAACATTGTGGAGAAAAAGAAAATATAAATTAATGCATAACTTTACAAAATAATCTGCTCACAACAGCAGGTAAACTGGCAACTCTGACTAGCAACTGATAAGGCACGAAACATCAGAAATTTTCCACTAGCGCTCCTGCTTCTCAACATGTAGTAATTTTTTATAGGAAAAAAAAAAAAATAATGGTGGTTCATTCACCCAAAGCAGATGAAGAGTGAGAGATTGGCTGGGAATGTGTATTAGAGTAAGGTGGCTGAGAAGAAGGGAGGTAAATTTGAAGTGCAAGAATATGTATAGGAGGTGGTATGTCATGGGAAGAGGGTTTGTTGCCTAGTAAAATAAGAAATGCGTAAAGTTCCTTTTTATAAAAGTCAGCCTTCACAAGATGAGGCAACACTCAGCCTTATTTACAGCACTATTTCTTACTGTGAGTACAAAGAAAGTTAAGCATAAGCTTCATTCATATTAGGCACAAAAGTAGCTAATGACCCATCTTACCATTTTAAGTTGTATATTTTTGAAAACTTTAATGCTACTGTACAGTATTGGTTTACTAACACAGGTTTAATGAAGTACAGTTCTATGACTTGGATTGGTTTTTGTGATGTAACTATTGCTATTTTCAGGTGAGTTTATTATTGGCCGTGTTATCAAGGCTATGAATGCCAACTGGCATGTACGATGCTTCACGTGTGAGCTCTGCCACAAAGAACTGGCTGACCTGGGCTTCATCCGCAATGCTGGCCGGGCTCTGTGTCATGAATGTAATGCAAGGGTCAAAGCAGAGTCACTTGGGAAGTACATGTGCCACCGCTGCCAGTAAGTTTTATATCCATTTTCTTAACATTACCAACAAAGAAGTAGCTCTTGAGAATATTTTCTGTATGTTGGTCGTAAATGTATTGAGCCAAGGTTTTCAAATTCAGTGCATGCTTGGATTAAATGAATTTGAAAGTTTATCATCCTGATTATCATTAATATTTTTACCCCATTTTCCAGTTTTCATAGATGAGATGATCATTGAACATTCCTCATACTATGTTAAAGTACTTTGCTTTTAAAGCAGTGCTGTAACTTTTCACATTCCTCCCACATAAGTAAACAGGTTTTTGAATAACATCAGAAACAGTTTTCCCTCTATCCTGTGACTGTAAGCCCTTTAACCCGTACCATCCCAGGCATTTTTGCAATTTTATACCCACCCAATCCCGGACCAAAAACGGAAAAAAATTTTATTGCATAAAACAATCCAAAAGGACATATAAATCGAGCAAAAGCAAAAAAAATTACTCCTTATAGGAGAAATAAGAGCAGGATGGCCACTGTCGTGTTTTTAGCCCAGTTTCCCAAGCTGTGAGTGACGTTTTCCCACCCAACTGGGCAGGATGAGAGAGAAGGGGGGAGGAGAATGGGGGATTCCCTGTTCTCAATATCCTTCTCCACTGGCTCATATTCCTCCCCAGGAGTCATCCAGGTCTTCCTCTTTTGAAGAATCACTAAATAAAGGGACAGAAGGGTCCATGTGATACTTTCAACAGCCTCCTCCAGCCCAATGAGGCGGAAAAATGGGGTGGTTTTCACGTCATTCTGACGCTATGACAGACAGTTGCAAACTGATGTTACTCAGCCATGCAGAACCTAACTCAGTACTACGGCTGCTTGGACACAGTATTGCTAATAAATTAAGCTACTCTTTAGCAAAAAAATTGCTAGATTGAAGCAGTTTGAGATGCGCTACAGTGCTCGAATTTTGCTGTCAGCACCATTACATCATTGGGATTAATCGAGACGTTTTGTTCTGTCGGCACCATGCTGATGGCGGGATAGTACAGGTTAAGGATGGATTTCTGGGCCTTTAACTTGTCATATCACACATGTGCAGTGGGAATAAGGTTTACTTAACGTGACTAGAAGTCAAGGAGAGAGGTGTTGTACCTCCATTGTGCTTGTAAGTTACAGTACTGTATTTAGAATCTCTCCCCAGCCTCTAAATGCTTGAATCAGTGATATGACTAAAGGCAGGCCGACGTTTAACCCCTGACAGGCGGGCGGTATTATGAAACATCTGTGTGTGAGGAAGCGGGCGACGTTACGTAACATCAGGCCTTTTTCTGCCCTAATTTATTGGTGAAACTTGGTAATAAGGTATCCTTGCCATCTACTCTCCTGGCCCTCTACCCACCCAGCCCTTGAAACACATGAAATAGAATATACAGTAAATCCTCATTTTTCACGCCGCGGATGTTCCACCAAAACCGCGCGAAATGCAAAACGTTGAAATGTGACGTTAACCCGCCACGTGCCAGCTATTTTTAGCCCTATGGGTCACCTCCGTGCTGGCCATTTTTCAGCCTTTTTTTTATTGGCTAAAATGATAGATTTTGATGTGAAAACAACGAATTTCATCATTAAAAAATGCTCGCCAAAGCTCGGAAATGGCTTTTATTGATTCCTGCATACTCGTATACAGGTACTGTATATTTGCTCTCGCACGCTTCCCATGTAGGTGAGAGAAAACCGTTTTCCATGTAAAGTATACTCAGGTATTTATGCTCGGAAGGTATAGCAATGTTCAGTACACTTTTCTGATTACTAATTACTTCAACATCTATCACAATTTGCATGTCTTGCTCACTGTGAATGCATTATCTTACAGTTATTTGAAGATAGGTACAACCTGACTTCATTATGTACAGTTCTGGCACTTACAAGAAGGTATTTACAACATGACTTCGCTATATAGCCCTTACACGTACAAGAAAATATTTACAACTTACACTTGCGTGAAAATATTTACAACGTGCCATCACTATGTACAGCACTGCGTGAGGCACACAGGCAGAGTGAGCGTGAGGAGGGGGAGCGAGTGAGTATATGGCCTTGACAGCCTGGGAGATGGTAGAGGAACAGTTACCATACATGCTTGCCAATTTTTACCCGCAAATCTTGAAAAATTCTGTCACAGTGATTTTTTAAATTTTAAACCGTTTTAAAACTGCACTGGCGCTGGCTGTGGAATTATGTCAGACCGTTTTAAAACGGCACTGGCATGGGGCGGGTTAAGAGTCAATGGGAAAAATAGAGGAGTGTTCCAGTGGGACATGTACATACCCTGTCATAAAGTACTATAACACCAAACAGGCCCTACCCAGAATTTAATGACGAGTGTTAACTAGTGCTGAAACAGCAGAACACAATAAACATGTACCTGAAAAGACATTAAAGCTGTTATAAAGAGCTGTAGCACCAAAAATCCTTACCAGATATAAAGTGAAGACTGGCTTGAGTGGCAGGTGAAGGTGCGTTGAGGGTAAATGGGCTAGTTATTAGGTGACATGGGCCTCTCTGGGGAAGCCCCATCACCTATGCCAAAGCCCTCGAAGTTGAACTCAGGCTCCAGCACCTCTGCTTCCTCTCTGTCCACTTCTCCTCCTTCATCAACCCCTGCTTACACATTCAAGTCTTGCAGAGTAGCAGCCACATTCTGTCTCTCATGAAAATATCGTGTGATCCGGGTTTGTCTCTGCTCCTGTATGTTTCTGTTGTAGACAGCCATCACTTGAGACTTAAGATCATTCAGGGTCAATAGGATGTTGGTAGCCTCAGGCATAGTCCTGGTGTATGCATCGAAGGTGGTTGCCATGTCGGTTATTGTGGACAGGGTGTGGGACAATTTCTGCGTGCTCATCTTGCCCTCTGCAGTGTGCTTTGGCCTTTCATTCTCCTCTTCACTAGAGTTCATCTTTTCTTCTGTTATGTCTGCCACACCTGAGTCTAGGTCGTAGTGTGTCAAGTGTTGTCTTACAGGCGTTTTGTCCACCTCTGCTGCGTCTTGGCTTGTGTTTCTGATAGCTTCCACAGCGGTCGCCAAAGTGTCTTCCCTCGGTCGCTCACCTTCCAGTCAGGGGAGGGAAAAGTTTCTTCCACCCTTGTGCTATAGTGGCTGGGGTAATTTTGTTCCAGCTCTCGACCATGGTATCCACTGCATATTTTATGTTGAATCCCTTCCAGAACTGACTTGTTGTCTTGGCAGGTCGAGAATCGGCAGGTGGTGGCGGGGGTGTGGGTGCTCTAGGAGACTGGTCTGTGGTCTGGACTCTTCTGGACTAGTGTGTGACTGTTCCGGCCTGGGAGACAATGCTGCTGGGGTAGCCTTTGGACTGCTGAGAAGGTCCTAAGACTCTGGCACGGCTGCGGGTGTGCAGTGTGGGTCATCGCCGCTGTCAGAATCTTCCTCTTCTTCCTGAATCTGCTGCAGAATTGTGTTGTCACGTGTCTCTTTCCTGAGTCTGTCATGCAGTGTAGAGTAGAACATGTTCTTAAGGTTGGTGATGATCTCTTAGTATAGGGGTTGGAGTTTTGAAGTTGTATTAGGTGGTAAGAATACAACATGGACGTCAGGGTGACGGTCGACAAGATATTTAGCATGTGCTCTTGCATTATCCATAAAAAAGACAACCTTAAATGCCAGATTCATTTTCCTGCAGTGTTTCTTTGCGTCAGGGATGAAATACCAGTCAAACCACTCGTACGACAGACTCTCGACCATGTAGCCTCGCAGTGTGACTTCCCAGTAAACATTGAGTTTTTTCATGTTGCAGTATCTGTAGGGCTGAGGTTTATGGAATTTGTGGATAATTAGTGGCTTCATCTTGTCTGAGCCAGAAGTGTTGCAAGTGAGTAAGACGCTCAGCCGTGTTTTTTTCATCTTAGTGCTGACTGCCTGCCTCTGTCCCTTCGTCAGGTACGTGTATCTTGCCGACCGCTTCCAGAAGATGCTGGTCTCATCGCAATTATAGACCTGGTGCCATGAATACCCGCCCTCCTCAACAATCTTCCGTGCCTCCTCCGGAAAGCTAGCAGGCTCATCTAAGTCAGCAGAGGCCTCTTCACTGTAATAAGGGACGCACCTTACCTCGCACCTTTTCTTAAACCTGAAGAGCCACCCTGACGAAGCTCTGAACGTGGGTGGCGGGTTTATATTCTTTCTGCAAACTGTGGCATATATCCTTAGTGCGTCATCCTTTATGGCCCTGGTAGAGACGCTCACACCCGCCTGGCTCTGTCTGTCGAGCCACCGGGCAAGGTGTCCTTCTGATATGGCCATGACGTCTTAGCACAGACGACCCCACAATCACTGTCTTGTTGGACGAGAAGAACTTGGTCCAGATCATAACCTTTGGACAATTATTGGCATAAACACACATGCATAACAGCACCCAAAAATCAACTGTACACAGAAGAAATAATTTTATGTTTAATTTTTTTTGTAAGGCAACACTTAAACAGTACACCCTTAAGGGTATAATGTACAGTAACTTTATAAGTACAGTAACCAAACACACATGCATAACAGCACCCGAAAATCAACTGTACACAGAAGAAATAATTTGATGTTTAATTTTTTTATGAGGCAACACTTGAACAGTACACCCTTAAGGGTATAATGTGCAGTAACTTTATCAGTACAGTAACCAACATTAACGATTTTCATTACAGTACAGTACTGTATATTATTAATGTGAATGTGGAGAACAAAATCGATTTTGTAAGTGGGATTAATGTGGTGAAGAATGCAGAAAATTTTCAATATCTGGGAACGATTGTATCATCTAATGGATCATTAAACAGTGAAATGTAAATATTATTTAATGAATACTCACCTGCTTTTTGAGAAATCCATGTTCTTCCTGTGGGTCCTTATAGTGCTTTCAGGAGCCCCTGTCAGGCGATGTATTTCAGGGGCTGCCAACCCCTCCTGAAGGAGCTGCAAAATCCTTCCCTTGTCAGCAGCTGAATACTGCCGATGTTTCTGGCCAACCCTGTACGCCCACTTCTCCTTAAGCCGCTGCGGTGGCCCTGCAACATCCCCCTCACCTCATTGCTCCGAGCACTGTACTTCACTGGCACACTCCATCACAAACGTCGTAGTGCGGTCGTCCAGGTGTGGGTCGAGAACCCACGAGCCACGAGGCGAGCACAGCACAAAAACAAGCAATGGCATGTGGGTCTGTAGTACCACCGCTGTATCGGCAGAGGGCAGGGTGGTTGCAAGATAGCCGCCAACAAATGAGCATCGGTATGCGTCGTCAGCTGCCGGCTGGGAGCATCAAAATGTAGGGACATTCGTGAATTGTGAGACAGCTCAGAAACTTTTTTCTTGCGCGAAAAACGAGGTGTTGAAGTATAATGCGTTGAAATAAGAGGATTTACTATACGTATGTAAGTTGTAGTGTTACAATGGTTCTTTCAGAATAGAATATACTTTGGTAAGTTTTACTATTATAAGTATTCGGGTAAAATAGAAAACACATACATAAGATTTTGAAGACACTGAACAGTGTAAAGAATGCATAAATGATAAATTTAGTGCTCAGTGATGAAGAAAAAGAAAATGAGTGAAGTGAGTGAAGAGTCTGCTAGCCTTACCCCAGGCATGCCAGGTGATAAGCTGCCTGCATGCGCTCCTCTCTCGCTCCTCCCCTTCTCCTCCTATAGCCAGCAGAGATGTATTGCCATGTAAGTAACACCTCTTACCTTCTTTTTTCATCCATTTTCATTGATTTATGCATGTTTAATCTTATTCCCTGATACTTTAATTTTCTGATAATATGCCACCCCACACAGTTGTTTAATTAATGAGTCGCCCACCCATAAAGGGTTAATGTGTCTGTAGGTTCTGAATTTGAGGATCATTAAAGGTCAGTTATGGAGATAAAGTTTTAGTTGCATGTAGGATCATATATTGTTTTTTCATATTCTGCCCTGGTGCTGAGTAACAACTGATATTTTTTTCCTTAGCCATCCATAATTAATAAAAGACAGTACATGTATACAGTATTACATAGCAGCTTACATTAAGAAACCTGCATCCTGTGTATAATGTCACAGGATTGCCACCACCGGTAGGGTAGGGCTGGTGGCACAGGGTCCACCCGGTCGCCATCAAGCAACTGTGCCGGCAGTGACTGTTGCTATTTCCGGTAATGCTCATCAGTGAAGAAGTGAAAGTGCGGCCTTATTCTTCACCAACATCTGCGGCCTTACCACAGATTTAAACTCAGTTCATTTTTTCCTTCAGTCCATATCCCCTTTGGCCCTTTTCCTCACAGAACCACAAATCTCACCCTCTACTGATCTATCTATCTATTGCCAGACGCCACAATCCCGTAAGGGGTGGCCATTTGACTCAGAGTTATTTGTTTTATGGGGAGGGGCACTAATCCTTCACCAACCCACTTGTTGACACGTAGGGAGCACGTATGGTTTGGTATATATATATATATATATATATATATACAGAATGACCTCTCTACAATGGATTTCACTAGACCGGAGTTCGCTTTTTTCGGAGTCATGGAGCCTTCGAAAAATTTTTCTTACTTAACAGGAAAACTTCAGACAATCTAGAAGCAGCCTGGACTGCCTAACCTCAGGCCAGGGCAGCCATACTGTCTGCACGGTTTGTGTGTTTGTGCGTCAGATGGTGGTGGGCTAGCGGTGTCACGATCGTTCCCTCATGCTCTGGCCTCAGTCTGATCCACATCATTTCCCTGAAAGTCCCTGATATACTGCTCGTGGGTGACAAGTGATAAGTGAAATATACAAAATGAACATGTTTAGTTTGTAAGATCATAAATAATAAGGTGTATAAAGTGAACAGTACAGTATTTTAAAGGTGTTTAAAATCAAGTTACAGTACAATCCCAGTTAACCGGGCAGCTTGGGGAATTCACCTTCCCGGTTACAGATTTTTCCCGTAGTTCTGATAATCAAATCTATACAAAGGCGATCATTATCACAGCAGTAAATACAATTCAGGTACTCACCACTCACATCAGGGGGCACACCAAGAGATTCCACCTGAAATATTGCCTCGCAAACACACACCATGGTTATAGTGGACGTGCATGCAATGCCTTGCAGTACCAGTACTGCAAAATGCACAAGTTCATTCTGTTAACTACCGAATAATTTCTTGTATGTACTGTACACGTGGAAAACTAAAGAATTAAAATCCTGAATATTTATTGGTAAATTATCACGACACCTGTACCCCCACATCAGCTTTGTTTACGATCCCGGCCCCAACTGACTGCCACCATTCCGCCACTGTTTTGCACCATTGTTAACTACCGAAGTATTCGTTGTATGTACTGTACTCATAAAAGTGGAAAAATAAAGAAATAAAATCTTGAACATTTATTGGTGAACTGATGTTAAGACTGCACTGTAGAATTATCACACATGTGCCCCCACACAAAGCTTTGCTTACGGTCCCGGCCCCGACTGACCTCCATCATTCCACCCTTCACCTGCTGCCAATCAGCTGTTTTGCACAAAATAAAATACATGATGTACTTATGAGGTGCAAGCATATATTTTTTTTTTTCTTCCAACAAAGTAAACCTTCATTCCTATTAACATTTTTTTTTTTTTCATCTTTGCCAGCACACATGCATTCTAAGATGAATTTATGTGGTGCAAGTTAGAGTCAGTCCGTTAGGAAGAAAAACACCGGCGTTTGCTGATTTGCTCTCTCCCGAGATGTCTGGCTTACAAATTCAATGCCTGTCTTTGAAACAATTTAACCATCCAACACTGAAATCACATTCGACTTCTGTATTCATTTTATTGTGAAACTCTCTTGCTTTTTCTTCGATAAGAAGACCAGAAATAGGTGCTCCCCTAGATCTTTCTAAGCAAAGCCACTTGAATGATGAAGAGTATGCCTTTTTTCAATGGACTTACTTGTCTCGCTTTTCATGAAAAATTAATTGAGCTTGGATGCTGGGTCTTTATATAAATCGTTGGATTTCCTACATTATATTCGGTCATCAGTGTTTTAGAATGTTTGCCTTTTTCAAGTCTATTGCATATGTCCAGCTTTGGTTTCAAGGTAGGCACGACATGCTTACGTTTAGTTTGCTCTTTAGGCATTTTGGAATGTTGAAATTACCGTCCATCAGAGCAACACAACAGCAAGAGAGCTTGTTTACTGTCTGGTGGTAAAAAGCAGACTGGTGATTTGTGGAAATTGTGGAGGGTGTGGAGGATGACTGAATTCAAGTAGGGGAAAGAGGGAGGAGGAGGGCTGGTTAAGAGGATTTACTAGGGATTTACATTAGCCAGAAATGCCTTCACCTCGCTTAGTCTGACTTCACCCAGCCTCGCTTGACACGATAATACGGTGGTTTGGCGGTCCATTCAAAATGGCGCACAGTTATAACTTACTGACATTTTTACCAGCCCTTGAATTTTCCTGTTTTTCTGAGTATTCCGTTTGTCTGGATACCGGATAGCTGGGATTATACTGTATATCAATAAAGGACTTTCTAAATGCTAAAAAATTAGAAAAGGGGGTTTGCATTAATATTGATACACATTCATGACACCAAACATTAATCACACGGCGAGAGGTTTGTGTGTCAGTTGGTGGCGGGCTGGTGTTTCCTAGCGCTCTCCCTCAGTCAACCCATATCATTTCCCCCCCACATCATTTCCCCGGAAGTTCCTGATACACTGCTCGAGGGTGACAAGTGATATGTGAAATATGCAAAGTGAACATCTTTAATTTGTAAGATCATAAAAAATTAGGCGTATAAAGTGTGCAGTACAGTATTTGAATAATGCTTAACACTGAGTACACCACACGGCATGCAAGGTACAAGCCACACCTCCAATTCCCACCCATGATTCATCTTCTGCCAGTGAAGACAATCAGGAGGATAATTCACTGATCCTTGACGATGACCCTGAAGATAATGGGTAATGATTTTAACCCCTAAAACGTGGCCATGGACAGCCGACCCCCCCTGGGTGGCGGGGTTGGATCGCGGTCTGAGTACCTGTAGGAAAATATTAGCCAAAAATCAGAGATTAACCCTAGAACATTATACTTGGTATGGCAGATAGTACTTACATTCAGCTTTCTCCGGAGACAGGTGTTGAGCCTTTGTGGACTACCCAAGGACTTGTGGAGACTTGCAGAGTTGGGTAACAAAATCTTCACTTTCACACCTCCAGCAACCCGGTTTCCCCTCTACCACAGCCTCATTCTGTCACAGTAAACTTTATACTACAATGTACAGGTAGTTTGGAATCCGTATTTGTACAATAAGCACTGAAAATAAGGCTAAAATCAATGGAGCATACGGCCGACATGCAGCGCGGCGGCGGTCTTCCCGTCACTCAACAAACATTTCCATTTTCACAGCTAAAAACACGTATACTACATTATTTTCAATCATAGTACTTCCCAAAAGACCACCGCGGCGCGCTTTTATTCTGCCTTACGCCCGTCACTTTATTCTCGTTCCTGTCAGCCGCTCGCACTGACTCGGAAGAGCTAGAACTCGCCATAATGTCACTTTGAAAGCCTGCGGTAAACTGACGCTAAACAGGGGAAAACAGCGCGAAAAAAAGCTAGTGTGACAACTGGGGAAACAACCGTTTCCTATTAGCATAAACTGCTTGTGAGAGGAGAGCACAGATTTACAGTTCTGAGCAGTCAGCGCACTGCCATATATCACAGCCAGGCTGGCCGGGCCGTGGTGGGGGGGAGGGGGGAAAAACGCGATATATCCCCATTTTGTTTTCCCGGCTACCATCTCATTACAAACTTCCGTAACAAGGCACCTGTTGTTATATCAGAACCCAATATGCAGTTGACACTGTTTTAAATTTCACTTCATCCAGTTTTGATTACTCATTATATAAACTAAAATGTCAGAATATTACCAAATATATTTGTGTAGTTTATCGCCCCCCCCAATGCTTCTTCGGAACCCAGTGTATTTGATTCCATGTCCACACAGTTGAGTAACCTTAACCTTGCCCTTAGCACCGAAATTACCAGTTTGGGTGATTTTAACATACTTAATGTTGAATGGTTATTGCATTCTGCCAGGACTGACAACGCTGGTCTAGAGTGCGAGCTGTTTGCAGAATCGTTTAATCTCACCCAGCTGGTAAAGCAACCATCCAGAATACCTGATATTCCTGACCATAATGCCCATCTCTTGGATATATTCTTGACAAATAATCCAGATCAATACAAGATAGAGGCACTGTTACCACTCGGATCCTCTGGCCACAATCTCATCAACGCCTCATTAGTTAACCCCCCCACACCTCCCTGTTCTGAACTTTCAGGGTGACCCTATGGCACTTTGATAGGGCAAACTGGGATGGATTAAAAATTATCTTGCTGACATTCCATGGCAGTCTTTCTTCTCTAGTGATCCCAGTTCTACCCAGGCCCACATTTGCGACTTAATACTAGCTGGTGTGGATTTATTCATACCAAGTCAACAATTCACTACAAGATTGAACTCTCCAAAATGGTTTGATGGCAACTGTGCCAGAGCAACAGCCCAAAAGTCATTAGCATATAGCTCTTACTTATAATCAAAAACATCTGAATCACTCTCTCAAGTTAAAATTACAAGAAATCATGCAAAAGCTGTATTAAATCTATCTAAATCAAACTTTCATCAAAAGCAACCATCAAAACTATTTAACAACCCTAATGACAATAGAATATTCTTGTCAACTCTTAATTCTTTCAATAATAACTTTAACAAGTCATCTTCCATTCCCCCACTAAAATCTTAAGATGGCAACAAATGATCTGCGTGGAAAAACGGATATTTTTGCCAGTACATTTGCCAGAAACTCTACCATAGATGATACCAGCCAGAATGTCCCAGTACTAGAACTTGACTCTCCCGAAATTGCCCCACTTAAAATACAGACAAGATATGTAAAATCCATCCTAGACAATTTACCTGCCAACAAAGCTCCAGGCCCAGATGGAATTCTGCCAGTTGTTTTGAAAAAGTGTTCCCCTGACCTTGCCTCTGTTCTAGCTAAATTATTCAGACTATGCATACGTACTTCTATCCATCCATCCATCATCCAATCCTACATTGCCCCATGAGGAGCGTAGGAGCCAGGGGCTAGGCAGTTGGTCTCGACATTTAAGATGAGAGTGACCAGCCTCACTCATCCCTGAGTGGCATTACATGAGCAATCAACCCCAACCATCCCTTGGATATAAACCTTCACAGGCTCAGTCCTACTGGAGCGCAATAATTACCCACTAAACCACCAGGTGCCAAAATTTGGCTATATGGTTACCATCCAGTGTAGTAAATGGTTTCCTGGTGTACAGGAAACCATTTGGCTTGTCACTCAGTGTAGAGCCACCCACAGGCAGAAGGAAAAGGAAAGAATGAAGGAAAGAAAGACAGAGGAGGGAGTGTAAAGTCACCCGTAGGCAGAAGGGCAAGGAAAGAATGAAGGAAAGAACAGAAGAGGATGGAAGGAAAGAAGGATGGAAGAGAGGAAAGGGCAGACACCCGATAGCAGCACTACACCGAGTGAGTGGATGGTGAGCCCCCCACCTACCACAATTCATTCCCAAATTCATGGAAAGAAGCCAATACTGTATCTACCCAATTCCGAAGAAAGGAAGTTCCTCTGACCCCTCTAATTACAGACCAATAGCTGTCACATCTTCTCTTGGTAAGGTATTTTTGAAACTTTAATTAATAAGCACATTGTTAAACATCTTGATTCCAACAACTTAATAAGTGATAGATAATATGGTTTTCGCCATGAAAGATCCACCATTGACGTACTCAGTCTCCTAACTCATACCATCCATCAATCAATTGATCTACATGGAGAAACGCATGCAGTAGCTCTTGATATTTCTAAAGCTTTCGACTGAGTATGGCACCATTCCCTGCCGTCCAAACTCCTTTGCTATGGGCTAACGTCTTTTGTTCCTTGGATTTCTTCATATCTTAGTGACAGGAAATAAGAGTAAAAGTAGATGATGTATATTCCAATTTCCACTCAGTTAACGCTGGCATGCCGCAGGGGTCAGTTCTGGCACCAACCCTGTTCCTGGTTCATATTAATGATCTCTTATTTGTCACCCACAATCCCATCCACTCATATGCATATGATTCAACACTACATTGTTCATTCACACTCAGACACCCATTTACAGTCTAATATCTCTACCTCTCAACTCAGTACAGCCATCTCCATAAATCTAGACCCATCATCGATCAGTGAATGGGGACAAATCAACCTTGTCTCTTTTAATGCTAGTAAAACTATTCTATCTATCTGTCTATAGCTCGACACCCTAATCCCGCAAAGGGTGGCCACAGACAAAATGCCTCCAAGTCGCTTTGTCACCCACCATTTGACTACCCTTCCCCCAACTCACCCCCCCCCCTCCCTGATATACCTCTCATGTCCATCCCTCCACCTCATCCTCGGTCTACCCCTCCCTCTCCCTCCCTCCACCTCTCCTACATACACCCTCTTAGTCAGTCTTTCATTCTCCATTCTCTCCACATGTCCAGACCATCCCAGTGTGTTTCTCCTAATCTTCTCAACCACATCTACATTCACCCCACAATGTTCCTTCACTACTTCATTCATCAACCTGTCCCTCCATGTCACCCCACATGCTCCTCTCAAGTAACTCATTTCCACTGCTCTCACTCTTGACTTGTTCCCCTCTTGCAAGGTCCATGCCTTGCTTCCATACATCAGGGTAGGGATCACAGTACTATCATGCAGTGACTTCTTAACTTCCATACTCACCTCCCTATTCCTCATCACTGCTTTCAGTGAACCAACAACCTTCCTTCCCTGCTGTACCCTTTCACGCACTTCATCCCCCAAAGTTCAATCCTTACTCATCACACTACCCAAGTACTTGAATGCACTCACATTCTCCATATCCTCACCATCCAACCTCACTGTACATTCTGTGACTTCATTCCCCTCAAACTAAATATATACAATTTCCTAATAGACAGATATTGGCAGATGCGTACATTACCTTTAATGCAACCAATATTCCCATCTCCAAATGTATTGAAATTCTTGGCATCTCACTTAACAGTGCCCTCAGCTGGACCTCTCATGTTAGATCACTATCTAAAATTGCCTAAAAGAAACTTGGATTATTGTACAGAGTCCGTAACTTCTTCACTGATGAACAGTTAGCTATAATTTTTATTAGTCATGTGCGCTCTCAGCTTGAATATTGCTCACCCTTGTGGAATGGATGTGGAGAGGTTGCATTAAAACAACTAGACAAAGTTCAGAACAAGGCTGTTAGAATTATTAACAACCCTGCCATTACAAATAAACTACCTCCCCTACAAGTAGGAAGGAATGTTGCCTTCCTTGCAATATTTTACAGATATTTTTTTGGCAAATGCTCAGACGAAGTTACGTCCATGGTGCCACCTCTCCATGCCTTCCCTCATGCTACACAGGCATCTGGTAGCGCTCATGACTGGAATGTCACTCGGCCATATTACAGATCTTCTTCCTATCAGAATTCTATCATTCCCCGAACTGCATCTCTCTGGAACTCGTTTCCCCAGAGTTGTTTCCCTCCAAATTTCAACCCACAGCTGTTCAAGTCTAACTGTTACAGATATTTTATGAACAGAGGACACCAGTAATCTGGTGTATGGATTTTTTTTTTTTTTATTCATTTGTTTTTCCTTCCTCTGTTCTGTTATTAAAAAAAAAAAAAAAAAAAAAAATAAGGTGACCTGTCTAGGAGATATACTGTATTAGGCCATGCTACAACACACTGCAACATTTTTGTATGTTGCATCAAGGCTTTACAATAAGCTGCCCGTATCTGTGAGACAGCTTACTTCTGTTTTTTTTCTTTAATAGGGAAATGAAGACTTTACATTTTCAGAGAAGATATGATCTTCAAAGAGGTGCCATGACAGAAGGCCACAGAGTTAAGTTGATGCTGCAGCCACAGGTGCAGTTTTGCACTGTGCAGTAACAATATAATACATATAAATATATATGCATCTATGTGTCTATCTATCTATCTGTTGCCAGGTGCTGTAATCCCGTAAGGGGTGGCCACAAACAGATCGCCTCCATGTCACCCTGTCCCCTATCATTTCACTGCCTTCCCCCAAGCTCACAGCCCCCCTCTCTCATATACCTCCCTACTCCATCCCTCCATCTCACCCTAAGCCTCCCCCTCCCTATTCCTCCCCTCCACCACACTCACATACATTCTCCTCACCCTCCATCCTCTCCACATGGCCAAACCACCTCAGTGTATTTCTCTTAATGCTTTCTATCACATTCACATCCAGACCACAACAAACCTTCACTTTCTTAATTGTCAGTCTGTCTCTTCATGTAACTCCACATGCTCCTCTCAAATAACTCATTTCCACTGCTCTCACACTTGACTTGTGTCCATCCAACAAGGTCCAAGCTTCGCTTCCATACATTAGAGTTAGTATCACAATACTGTCATGCAGCAACTTTTTTACTTCCATGTCCACCTCCCTATTTCTTATCACTGCTCTCAAAGAAACATCAAACTTTCTCCCTTGTTGTACCCTTTCAAGCACTTCATCCTACGAACTTCCATCCTTACTCGTCACAGAACCCAAGTACTTAAATGCACTCTCATTTTCCATTTCCTAATCATCCAGCCACACTGTACAATCAGTGACTTCATTTTCATTTCTCTCAAAGACCATAACACTACTTATATCTACATTTATCTTTAGATTCAGTTTCTTATACACTCCCCCAAACTCATTCACCAAGCCTTGCAGTTCCCCTTCATCTTCACTTAACAATACAGTATCATCTGCAAACAACAATACAGGAAGTTTCCAGGCACTGCCCTCTTTCATTAGGGTCACTCCAACATCTGCTGCTCTACCTTGTATCTTATTTATAACTCCATCCATATACAGTGCTCGTCAGAAGTATTCAGCGTTGTCCGCCGGGCGCGCAATACTTATGGCCAAAAAAGAATCACCCATTTTTGGGGGTAAGAATTGAGCCACAAGTTTGAGCTCCGAGCATGACGTCACGGTAGCCTGGGGCCTTCTGACGCGCTGGTTGGTTCCCGCCTCAGTCGCCCACGGGCTGCCTGAGAGAGAGGAACTCCGACGAGTGTCCCTCTCAAATTGCACCATTTTTTACCGAGTGTCCCGCAGTGTTTTGGCCTTCAAAACTTTGTTATGGCACCTACCCGTGAACTATCGAGTGAAATCATATCCCAGATCATTGCTCTAAAGGAGGCAGGCCACCAGACAAAGGAAATTAGTGAATTGGTTGGTGTGGCACGATCGACAGTGCGTCGTTGGTGTGCGCGGTTTCGGGAGGAAAACAGTGGTGAAGTTCCCACAAAGAAACCGAGGTCTGGTAGGCCTAGGAAAACTTCCCCAAGGTCTGTTAATGTTTTAAAACGTGCAGTGGAGTTTAATCCTCGTGTGAGTGCAAGGAAAATTAAGGAGAGCAACCCAGAAGTGTTTGGTGAGGTGTCAGTGAGAACAGTGTCTCGTAGGGTGCATGAGCTTGGTTACACAAGTCACAGGCCTGTGAAAAAGCCTCTTCTCTCTAGCAGCCAGAGAATTCGTAGGCTTGCCTTTGCTAATAAATATCTAAATTGGGGTGAGGAGCAATGGTTGTCAGTGTTGTGGTCTGATGAGGCAACGTTTAGTGTTACCTGTAACAGAGGAGCATGCAAAGGTAGTGACCCACTTGACCCACGGTATGTAGAAAGCACAGTTAAACATCCTGATTCACTCATAGTATGGGGTTGTTTTTCAGGGAAGGGTTTGGGGAAGCTTGTTGTACTTCCCAAGAACCTCAGAGTGAATCAGGATGTTTACCTGGAGCTTCTGTGTGATCATTTACCAGACTCCTTCGAGCTAACAGGTGCACGAGTGTTTCAGCAGGACGGTGCACCTGCTCACAAGGCCAAATCGGTCACCAATTGGCTTCGTGACTGCGAGGTATCATTCATGACAGACTGGCCAGGAAATAGCCCAGACCTCAACCCGATTGAAAACCTCTGGTACCTCGTAAAGAAGAGTCTCCAAGGGAAGGACGTGAGCTCTCTGCCTAAGCTGGAAGCCGCCATTCGTGACTCCTGGGACAAAATACCGCTCCAGCACCTCAGGAGCCTCGCCCTTTCACTTCCAAGACGTCTCAGGTCCTTGAAGAAACGTAAAGGCTACCCTACGAAGCACTAAAGGTAAATAAAATGCATTATTTATGTGTTTTTTCAATGTTGAAAGGTTTGTTTCTCAGGAGGGACGCAGGGCGCTCCATACTTCTGACGAGCACTGTACAGATTGAACAACCATGGAGACATGACACATCCCTCTTTCAATCCAACATTCAGATAAAAAAATTCACTCAGTTCACTATTCACAAACACTGCAGCCTTAGCACCCTCATACATATTCTTCACAGCATTCAACAGCTTCCCATTTACTCCATATATTCTTCATATTTTCAACATTGCTTGTCTATCCACTCTGTCATGTGCTTTCTCCAAATCCATGAAGGTTGCATATAACTTCTTTCCCTTCACTAGAAACTTTTCCACTGAAGAGTTAAGGATGAATATCTGAACTACACAACCTCGTTGCTCCCTAAAACATCCCTGTTCTTCTCTAATTCCTCTGTTATTTTCCTGACTCTGTCAATAAGTATCTGACCATATACTTTGCCATTACACTAAGAAGACAAATGCCCCTATGATTACCATCCACTTTTTTCCCCTTTTCCATTGTACAGGGTAATAATTATACCTGACTTCCAGTTCTCTGGGTCTGTCCCTTCCTCCCTGGCCAGTCTGCACATCTTCCATATCCATTCAGCTACACTCTGTCTCCCATGCTTCAGCATGTCACCACACACTCCATCAATTTCTGGGGCTTTGATCATTTTCACTTTCATCATTGCTTCTGCTATTATGATCCTACTGGTCTCTTCAACTCTTTTCACCACCGTCCTTCTCCCAGCCATTCCCCAGCCACTCTTATGACTCTCATTCTGTATGTTTAACAGTTCCATAAATTATTTTCTCCATCTGCTAATTTTTTCTCCCTTCTTCAGTATCAATGTACTATTTTTATCATTCATTTCTCCAGTAACTGCTTTGTCACCCTATCCAACTCTCATTATCTTCTTCCAGACCATATTCTTACATTCCCCTCACTTTTCACTCAAATTCCTTCCAAATTCCTCATTCACTCTCTTCTTACTCTCTCTCACTAATTATAATCTTTTCACCTCTCTCTTCCTCTCTACATATAACTCTTTCTTCCATCTCTCAATTTCATCCATGCCTGTGCCTCCCATTCAGTCATTGTTTTCTTTCTTCTTTTGTGCCGTAGCTTGCCTCACCTCTTCATTCTACCATATTCCTTGCAACCCCTTTCATCTTGTCTTCACCCTACACTCAACCTCACATGCTGCACAGATTCCTTCTGTGAAAATCTTGCTCACCTTCCACCTCTTTCTTCTGCTGCAAATCATAGTTACCTAATCACTCCTCCAGTTCTCACTTATATTCTGCCTTTTTTTTTTTTCCATCCTCTTGCAGCCTTTCTACCCTCCTTGTATGGACTACTTCCTCCTGTCCATCCCTCTCTCAATTCCTCCAGTGCACTTGAACCTTGACTTTCACCACCAACAAGTGGTGGTCAGAAAGCAACTCCTCAGCCTTTGTATGCTCTTGTATCTATTACATACCTTCTCTTTTTGTCATCCACACACACATAATCAATCATTGCTATGCATTCATTGAGTTCACCACCTACTCTTCTCATCACACTCCACCTATACCTGTGGATCATTTTGTGTCTAAAGAGGGTATTGGCTGTCACCATCCCCCTCCAGGCACAAATGTCCACTAGAGCACTGCCATTCTCATCCACTTCTACAAGCACATCCCACTCACCAACTACTCCATCTTCCTTCACATTCCCTACTTTTCCATTCATATCTCTGTTCAAAAACTCTCTTGTTCCTCTCAAACTTTTCCATTCATGCCTTTACATTTGCCCAGGAATCTTCTTTCACTCTGCTTGCACGATCTTGCATTGGCGTATACACAAACAATTGTCCACGTTTGTATTCCTACTTTTGATATTACCCACACAATCCTTGAACCAACTGATCCATACGTTGCTATATTCTCCTTCCATTCCTTTCACACACCAATATATACACCCTCTTTTACTCTCTCATTCTCACCAACTCCCACACATATACCCACTCCATACTCCCACCCTCATACTGTCACCACCCCATTTAGTCTCAGTTAATCCACACATGTCTGCTCTTGCACCCTCAAGCACCTGGACAATCTCTGTCTCTTTTACCTAATCATTCGCACCTCATACATTCCATGTCGCATTCCGTACCATGTCCTTTGTCCGGTTCTTGGTTGTCACCTGTAGGTCTGTCCTAATTCGAGGCCTCTGTTTGTATTTTCAGTCGGTTGTTATCCGGGAAGAGTCACTAACCCTCTGCTAACCCACTTGTTGACTCACAGGGAACACGCATTGGTTGGGTTTAAGGTTACCACCAAGTGTATTAAGTGATTTCTTGGTTCACACAAAATCATTTGGCTTGTCACTCAATGTGGAGTTACCCAAAATAGAGTACCACTACACTGAGTGAGTGGATGATGTATAATTGTATATACAGTAGGCTCTCGATCTTCAATTAATCCTACTTCAATATTTCGTACTTCAATCAGACTCACCTGCTCGTCCAAAATTCGTGCTTTGATTTCAAAAGTCGTGCTTTGATCACTCAAGCTGGGTTGCAAGCGCAAGTCGAAGCTCATCTGTTCATCTGTCATGCCACCTACCGGCCACTTGGTGAAGCTTGCCCTGATTCAAACGTTTGAAATCTTTTTTGTGATGATGGAGGCAGTGAAAGCATCAACAGCAGTGGCCATGGTGATTGGGACAAGGATAAGGAAGCAGGTGTTCACTCAAGCAGGGTTGGGGCGAGCGCTAGTGATGGCAATGAGGGTGGCAGTGGTGGCTGGCAACAGTGACTCAACCACCACCTCGGAACCAGTCGAGACAATTCGCCGTCAAGTCAGTTCACCATCATAACAATAACAAGACAGTTCACTGTCATTAATGAAGACAGCTATGAGTGATGCTAGAATATAATTCAAAGGCGACTACAGCGAGGAAGAAACAAGTTAATTATTGACTAAAGGTGCAACTAATAAATACTGTAATATCCAAAGCCTATGCTATTGAACATAGACTCCGATGGATCCCCCTGAAATATAGTTATTAAACTATTCATTAATTAATAATATGTATATTTATAGAATGACCCGGAATCGTCTAGGGTGCGAATTGTCGTGACGGGGAGTAGTCCATGTTTTGACGGCGAATTGACTTGACGGTAAATTGTATCGGAACCCAACACTCACCACATGAGCTTCATTCTTTCCATATTAAAGTATGTGCAGCCTGTATTTCTTGCTTTTATTGCTAATAGTAAGTAAATATGTACAGTACTAAATATAAGCAAATATATGGCTGAGTTAAGATTTTGGGTTGGTGTAAGTGTATACGTAAAAGTTGATGTAGGTTTGTCGGCGACATGCCAGTCCCATTTATTTTTTTCCATAAGTTTATCAATTCACACTTTGATAAATCTCATTTCGATCGTTTTTTTCGGTCCCAAAACTGATCGAAGATCGAGAGCCTTCTGTACAGTAGTCCTTCGTTTGTCCGGACACTCAGTATTCAGACTTGTTTATTATCTGGACGCTGGACTTTGGCTCTATTAATCCATTATCCGAATTGGTATTACCTGGAGGTAAATGTCCCCGAGAACTTCAGTCAGCCAGCCGGCATTTTCAAACATTTGGTATCATGGCCGCTGGGCTTGAGCCGTGACTGGGAAGAAGTCCATAACCCACAACCAGAGCAAAAATGTCTGTCCGCCCCTATGCTGAATGGTCAAAGCTGTGTGCCCATCTGATCATTCCCAACGAACCTCTAGCACCCGAGTAATACAACTGTAATCCGTAATCAGTGTCAAAACGTCCATGCCCATCCCCACCGAATGTCCAATATCGTGTGGCCACCAGGCTAAGTCTTTCCCAACCACCACCATCATCGAACACAGACTACAAGCCACGAGAACTGCAGCCATCCGTCTCTCTACCAAACGTCGAAAGTCCCCAAGTCACGTTGAGTTGCGTGTCCACATGGCCACTCGGCTTCTAACAGACTGCAAGTCACGAGTAAATGTATGGTAAAAGTGCCCGTCTACCTGGTGACAGAAGGGGGAGAATCCCGCCCACAGCCTCGCTTCTCCTCCCTCCCGTCCCTCCTCCATACCCTCCCAGCACCCTCCTCACTCTCTTAGTCCCTAGCCTTCTCTGTGGTGATAACACTGACTCATGAGTTTTCAAAGTTATTTGCAGTTTATTTGACTACTATTGGTCGTATCGAAAATTCACAAAATCCACGAGAAAGCTCATGAAATTCTACTGTAACCCGCAGTTAGTGTCAAAACATCCATACTCATCCCCACCAAATGTCCAATATCATGTGGCCACCGGTCTAAGTCTTTCCCAACCGCCACCACCATCGAAAACAGACCACAAGCCACGAGACCATGTTTGGTGACTGTGGCCGTCTGCCTTTCTACCGAATGTTGAAAGTCCCCAAGTCACGTTCAGTTGTGTCTGCAGGGCCACTCGGCTTCTAACAGACTGCAAGCCATGAGTAAATGTACGGTAAAAGTTCCTGTCTGCTTGGTGGCAGAAGGGGGAGAATCCTGCCCACAGCCTCGCTTCTCCTCCCTCCCATCCCTCCTCCATACCCTTCCAGCATCCCCCTCACTCCCTTAGTCACTACCCTCCTCTGTGGTGATAATACTGACTTATGGGTTTTCAGAGTTTTTTGCAATTTATTCAACTACTATTGGTCATTTCGAAATTTCGCAAAATCTACGAGAAAGCTCATGAAATTCTACATCTAGACTTAACTCGTGGAAGGTCCTGCCAAATGTTGCACTAGGATGGTGGGAAGTTATATGAAGGTAAGTTTTACTCCTGAACACATTATTCTTACTGCATTTCAATACTTTTACGTATCAGTTTTATTTGTTTTTATTAGCTTAGAATGGATGTAAAGAGAAGGCTGTATGAGGGTGTTGTGGTACCGACTGCGTTATATGGGGCTGAAACATGGAATATGGGTGTAGCAGAGAGGAAAAGTTTGAATGTAATGGAGATGAGATGTCTGAGGAGTATGTGTGGAGTGACGCGTATGGATCGAGTGCGAAATGATGAAGTGCGAAGGAGAACTGGAGTTGTTCGGAAGATGGCTGGTAGAGTTGAGCAGAGGGTGTTGCAATGGTTTGGGCATATGGAGAGAATGGATAATGAGCGATTGGTGAAAAAGATAACTAGATCTGATGTGAGAGGTGTAAGACTGAGAGGAAGACCACGAATAGGATGGATGGACAGTGTGAAGAGAGCGCTGGATGCGAGAGGGATGTCTGTTGAGCAAGGAAGAGTGGCTGTGCGTGACAGAAATAAATGGAGAGAAATTGTGAATGAATAAGTGATGACGCAGCCCTGAGGGGATATTCTCCCGCATTTGGTCTGATCAGCTAGTCAGGTCAGGTGCGGGTAAGGGGATGGGTCTGTTATGATGTGGCAGGGGTAAACCAGTTCTGCTGTCGGGCCCTGCTGTGGATGTCACTGCTTGCATTGCGCAGTTGACCCTTGTGCGGTGTGATGCGGTGAGGATCTGTCCGTTCTCCCCTTTGGGGCTAAGATGCGAATGAATGTGTTTGAATGGATGAGTAAATGGAGAGTGAGTCGTCCTGTCTCAGCTACCTCCCTTTCCTTGGGGGAAGCAGCCTAGGTATATAGATAGATAGATAGATTAGCTTATAGTATAAACACCAGTGAAGATGATGGTATACCATTTATACCAATACTGTATGACCAATTTTCGGTGACACATTTGGCCGTGGAAATTTTTTTGAGCCCTGGGAGCAATCACTTGTCACAGATAGCTGATTTTCAAACCGGAGACAGTGCCTCATTGTCATGAGGCATGGGAAAAGTGTGTCTAGTTCGTGGTTTGATACTGCATTTACTTCACCACCAAGTAAACAAGGGCATCATAGTAGGCTCCACATACCCTGTTATTTAGTTATATGGTTGTCACTCAGCACGTAAATGGCTTACTGCATTGCAGAAAAGTAATAGGCTTGTCACTCAGTGTAGAGTCACCTGTAATGGAAAGAAGTGTAATAAAAAGTGACAGAAAGGAAAGGGATTAGTAGGAAGAGAGGAGGGCAGACACAGAAACAGAATGATAAAGGTGAAGGGAAAAGTAGACAGCACTACATGAAGTGAGTGGTGCACCGTATTATCATTTCTACTTTGAAGCTTCAGTGAGTGTTCCACAGTTGAGTGCATATATATTGTTGTGATGGTAGTAAGGGAAAAGTAGACAGCACTACATCAAGTGAGTGGATGAGTGGTGTAATGTATTATCATTTCTACTTTAAAGCTTCAGTGAGTGTTTCATAGTTGAGTGCATATATATTACTGTGTTGATAACCTTGTATCTGGTAAGTAATTCATTCATTCATCATTCATCATGTAATCCTGTATTACCTCATTAGAAATGTAGGAGCCCAGGGCTAGGCAAGATGGTCCTGACATTTAAGATGAGAGTGACCAGCCTCACTCATCTGATTTCATGAGCAGTAAACCCCAACCATCCCTTGGGTATAAACCTGCACAGGCTCAGTCTGATTGGAGCACCTTAATTACCTACTAAACCACCAGGCACCATGATATGGATATATGGTTACCACCCAGCATTTTAAATGGTTTCCTGAGTTACAGGAAACCATTTGGCTTGTTACTCAGTGTAGAGACCATAAGGCAACACTACACTGAGCGAGTGGATGATGGGCGTCCCTACCTACCACTTGGTAAGCAATCCTGATGCAAAATATACAGCTTTAATATCTCAGTTGGCTAGACCATTGTTCTCACTGTTGACCATACTTAATGAGCTTTGACCTCATGTGCCCTAGGCCTCCCACAACCCCCTTACCATTGGCCTGACAGTAGTCACATCTTGACAATAAAATTTTCAGGGTGTCCCTTCTTCCACTTGAACTAGACACCTTTGTTTTTTTTTTCTTTTTTACTGCTGTTAAACTGCTTGAAAAATTACTATTTTGGACTAACTAAATCTATCTGTATCTATAGTCAGACACCTCAGTCCTGGAAGGGTAGACCAGTTTAAAAAAAGATTGTGATTTGGAACAATTAAAGACTCTTTTTACATTGCTATTTTCTATATGGGAGTTTCATAAGACAGGTACCTGTCAGTAAATCAAGTACTTACTATCGTGTTATCTATGGCTGTACTACTTTACCATCACACACATGATTCTTGATAGGTCACTTCAAAGACCATTTTGTCTTCAGTTCCACCATTGATGGTGAGCCTCTTCGGTGGCGTGGGGACACCTTCCATCCATACCACTTCAACTGTGCCGCTTGTGGCATTGAACTCACTGCTGATGCCAGGGAGGTCAAGAGTCGACCTGGTTACACTGCAAATGAAATGGTAAAGTTGTTGTTTAGCATTTTTCCACCAGTAATATTCTTTTAGTATGTTGTGCAGTTTAGTGGCTTCTGTTAGTTTGCAGCATAAAATATGGATCGTTATACAGGTATTCCTCTGACGACTTTTCTACATTATCTGTTAAATACCATATTTCCTGTATGACAGGATGCATTTTTTCCCAGAAAATGCACCAAAAAATCACCCTGCATCTTAGCAGTCGAAGATCAAGTTGCAGAAAGGAGCTTGCCAACCCTTACAAACCCCTTTTGTGAGATACAAGCACTCACGAACCCCAGTCATGAGATAAAAGCATTCATGAATCCCAGTCAGTACAGTCATTGAAGCAGATGACGTCACCAATCTTATCTGCACAGTCACTCAGCAGATGACACCCCTTCATGATTGAACAGAATGGCATCAAAGCAGAAAAGACAGGCATACACTGTTGATTTCAAGTTACAAGTACAGTAATAGAGTATCCTAATTGTGTGATAAAGCAGTATTATGATAATGACTGTTGGCTGAATTGAGCGTATTCTGTTGGGGGTGTGGGTTGTAAAGGTTCATTCGAACTACTGAGCATAAAAGCATCAGCTGATGGGAGCTGGATGTAAACACGCCGTCACCAGTGTGTTTACACGTCTTGGAGTGGCAACTATGAGTTATTGCTGTTGTGAATAGGTATAACATTATGCTGAACTAGGTACATCTGATTAATAATAACCACATATATTTGATAATAAGTCCAATATGTGATAATTTGCTGTGACAGAAAGAAAACTGATGCTGTAGAGTCGTCTCCTTAGACTTGCTTGTACAATAAGCTATTAAATCCTCATTTTTTTTTTTTTTTTCCCAACAATACCTAACGTATTATAGGGTGCGTCTTGGCATTTGTAGTGCCTTATCATACAGGAAATATGGTACTTGCCATAATGAAAATCCATTTAAATTATTATAGCTCTGTAGAAGGGATTGTAAGTACTGTAACGTGTATTGTGCATTACTGTTGTATTTTCCTGTTTTGTACAGAAGTAAGGATTCCTCATTATAATTAGAATATCTTTGTTGTTGTAAATGTTTCATGTGGTTTTAGATAATGATGGCAGAACTGCAGCCATCTTCAGAAATGTTTTGTCTTTATTTCTACCTTCTTCAGAGAAAGAAATGCTTTCCATAGCCACCTACGTTGCTGCAAGAAGCATGCTCTGTAGCCACCTAATTCAAAGAGAGAAATGTGTTGTGACTATAGCTATCTACTTCAAAGAAAGAAGTGTGTTGCTCTGTACTCATCTACTTCAAAGAAAAAATTATAATGTCTTTATAACCATCATCATGCATGATGAGACTATCATTACAGTATGATAATATGCATTATGTTTGGTTGGTGAACAGATAGTTTCCGGTACCTTATTAAATAGCTGTTTGTTAGTAAGACTGACACTTAATTTCTGACATATAAGGTGTTCATTTACTTTTCAGAATGAGTTGTATTGTCTTCGTTGTCATGACAAAATGGGGATTCCAATCTGTGGAGCTTGTCGTCGGCCTATTGAGGAACGTGTTGTAACGGCACTGGGTAAACACTGGCATGTGGAGCACTTTGTTTGTGCTAAGTGTGAGAAACCGTTCATGGGCAATCGACATTATGAACGCAAGGGCCTGGCTTACTGTGAAACTCACTACCATGAGCTCTTTGGCAATCTGTGCTTTGTTTGCAACACTGTTATTTATGGGGATGGTAAGTAGCTATTCTGAGTTTATGTCTATGATGTTTTTTTGTTTTTTTTCCTCCAGTAATGTAAGGGCCTTGAACTGAGCCATTCAGTCCAGACATTTGATGTGAAGATGACCAGTCACTCTTCCCAGAGTAGCATTATGTTAGCAATACACCCCAGCCATCCCACTGATGTAAACTCATATGGGCCAGATCCTTTTAGAATACCTAAAGCCACTAGACCACAAGGTATTCATTTGATTATATAGCAACTACCCAGTACAGTACATGTATAGTAAATAGTTTCCTAGGTTACAAAAAACCACCTGGCCTGTCATTCAGTGTAGAGTCACATGAAAGTAGTATAACATGGAATGAGTGGATGGTTGGGGCTCCCAACTAGCAGTGCTGTTCTGATTTTGGCTAAATATTGTGATCATTCTTGTATATTAGCATCAACACAGAGAGGAGGTTATTATTTAGGGCTTAAATCCTGCCAGAGCTCAGTGAAATGGTGCATTAGCAAACCTTAAAGTTTGACTCTTAATTAGAGCCTCATTTGTGAAACATGAGCCAAACAATATTGTACCACATGACAGGAGTGCTTAATTCTTTGATATGAGCATGTACACTTGTAATGTAAACTGACCATATTCAGAAAGAGAGTGAAAATTTGAGTCATTGATATTCAGAGCTTGAGTATTGTTTCGATAGTGTACCAGTACATGATTCACACTGTGATACAAATAAAATAGTATCTACTGTGATTTTTGTGGTATCTTAGGCAAAACAGCTTAGTGGTGTCATATACTGTAGAACAGTGGTTATCATTGTAGGCCATATGGCCCCCCAGGGAGCCATGCCATATTTCTACGAGGCCACATGAAAAAAATGGAACATTAGGGGACCACAGTAAGTTTGTGAGTGGACCATCCAAACTTAACAGCCTGGTGTATGATGAATATTTCAGTATCCTTGCATTTCATTCTCTGTGCTAATTTCAGCAGCATAAATATTGAGAATTGCTATGACGTACAGGATATTATTATCTCAGTGACGAAGTCAGTTTGTATTTTGAAATTTTATATTCAAGAGAAACATACCGAAGTAAGTGCTTTGAGGTGGCAAAACCTGGCAACTCTGATATATATTTAAGGACGTAAGGTTTGTTCCCAAGCTATTTCCAATTTGGAACACTCCGTGTGCATTTGATTACTATTTCCTCCCAACGTGGGTATGATTTGAATGTTAGGTTCACATTTCAGCATAACTTATCTAACCATGAGTGACAGTGAGGGGGGGGGGGCCACAGAGGTAAATGAGGCACAGAATGGGGTCATAAGCAAAAGAAAAAAGAGTGAGAAACCATGATGTAGCAGACGGAAGTTTCCAAAGTGTTGCAGCTATAGTATAGTAGTCCTTTTTTTTTTTTTTTTTCTAAAACAGCCTAATACTAGTATGTAATACAGCAGTTGTCATTCAGTACATATATATGTGAATTACTTGTAGTAGTAGTGGAAGATTAACTGTGGTCTGTCTGGATGAGCAAACCCATCAACTTCAGGCAAGCGACCACCCTTACAGGGCTCACATATGCAGTGAAATGATGTTCCCTTGTAACAACTTTGTGGGTTGCAGGAAACCATTAGGCTTGTCACTCAGTGTAGAGTCACCTTAAGAAGTAGGCAGTACTACATCAAGTGAGTGGGTGATGGTCAGTACCATCTATCTGTTTATCTATTCCCAGACGCCATAATCCCGTAAGGGGTGACCTCAAACAAATCACTCAGTGTAGAGTCACCTTAAGAAGTAGGCAGTACATCAAGTGAGTGGGTGATGGTCAGTACCATCTATCTGTTTATCTATTCCCAGACGCCATAATCCCGTAAGGGGTGACCTCAAACAAATCGCCTCCATGTCACCCTGTCCCCCAACATTTAACTGCCCCCCCCCCCCAGCTCACACCTCCTTTTCTCATACCTCTCGACTCCATCCCTCCATCTCATCCTTGGTCTTCTCTTTCCCCTCCCCCCCCCGTCCACCTCATTAACATACACCTCCCATGTTAGTCTCTCATTCTTCATCCTCTGCACATGGCCAAACCACCTCAGTGTATTTCTCCTAATGCATTCTATCACATCTACATCTACACCACAGCACTCCTTTACTTCTTCATTTGTCAGTCTGTCTATCCATGTAACTCACAGGCTCCTCTCAGATAACTCATTTCCACTGCCTACACTCTTGACTTGTGTCCTTCCAACAAGGTTCAAGCATCACTTCCATACTTTAAGGTTGGTATCATAATACAATCATGCAGGGACTTTTTTTTTATCTCAGTGCTCACTTTCCTATTTCTCAACACTGCTTTCAAGGAACAAGCAATCTTTTTTCTTTGCTGTACCCTTTCAGTCACTTCATCCACCGAACTTCTGTCTTTACTCATCAGACTACCTAAGTACTTAAATGGACTCACATTTTCCATCATGCAACCTCTGTACATTCTGTGGCTTAATTTCTTTTGAATACCATAATGTTACTCGTCCCTACATTCACCCTTAGATTCTGTTTCTTAAACACTCTCCCAAGCTCATTCACGAAGCCTTGCAATTCCCCTTTGTCTTCACTGAACAATACAGTATCTTCTGCAGACAACAATACAGGAAGTTTCCAAATGCTGTGCTCTCTCATTAGGGCTGCTCCAACATCCACTGCTCTACCTTGTATCCCTTTTATAACCCCATCCATATTCAGACTGAAGAACCATGGAGACTTGACACATACCTATTTCAGTGAAACATTCCAATAGAAAAACTTACTCTTCACTATTCACACGCACTGTAGCCTTAGCAAATATTGTCCCCTTATTCAAGAAAGGGAATAGACAAAATCCACTCAACTACCGACCAGTATCACTGACCAGTGTTGTAAGCAAGGTATTAGAAAAGCTTATAAGAAAAGCTTGGGTAAATCATCTGGAAGAACACAGTATGATAACAGAAAGACAGTTTGGTTTCAGAAAGGAAAATCATGTGTTACTAATCTGTTGAGCTACTATGACAGATTAACAAACACAATACAGGAAAGAGAAAGATGGGTGGACAGTATCTATTTAGATTTCAAGAAAGCTTTTGACACAGTACCACACCAAAGACTTTTATGGAAACTGTACCATCAAGGAGGAATTCGAGGCAAACTGTTTTGTTGGATGCAAGATTTTCTCATAAAAAGAGAAATGAGAACAGTACTAAGAGGAAACTACTCATCATGGAAAGAAGTGACTGGTGGAGTACCACAGTGTTCAGTGCTGGCACCAATCATGTTTTTAGTGTATATAAATGATATAAACAGTAAGACTGGAAATGAGAGCTATCTGAATATGTTTGCAGATGATGCAAAAATACAAAGGAGAATTACTAACACAGACTCTTGTAAAGAGCTACAAGAAGAATTAAATAAACTTCATGAATGGTGTAATACATGGCAAATGGAATTCAATGTGGACAAATGTCATGTAATCAAGTTTGGTAAAAGTGGAAAAAGACCTGATTGGGATTATAAGTTAGGAAATAAAACCCTATACACATCAGAAAGAGAGAAGGACCTAGGTGTGATTATCAATAACAGACTATCTCCGGCTGACCACATCAGTGAGAAGGTACGGAACACGTATACACTGCTTGCAAATGTGAGAATAGCATTCACATACATAAATGAAGACATGCTAAGAAGGATAATAACATCATTCAGTAGACCAACCCTGGAATATGCATCAGTAGTCTGGAGTCCTCATCTCAAAAAACACATAGACAAGATTGAAAAAGTTCAAAAGGCCGCTACAAGATGGATACCAAGCTTAAGGGACCTAAGCTACGAAGAAAGACTAAATAAACTGAATCTACCAACACTACAGGAGAGAAGGAAAAGAGGTGACATGGTAATGCTATACAGTATAAGTGCATATCAGGGAAGGAGAAAATAGACATAAATGATTACTTAACATATGGAGAAGCATCAGCAAGAACACTGCAAAAACTGCATAAGAAGAGAGGTGATAAAGACGTAAGGAAATTCAGTTTCCCAAACGGAGCAATTGATCAATGGAATGCACTACCAAATTAAATAGTGTGTGCCAAAACAATTCACAAATTTAAGGATATGTACGATAAATATGGTTTAAGACACGGGACACTACGAGCTTGACTCATTCCTGTAAAGATACAATTAGGTAAGAACAATTAGGTAAGGTAAGAACCTTCATGCATACTCTTCATGGCATTCAGCAGCTTCTCATTTACTCCATATATTCTTAATATTTTCCACATTCCTTGCCAATCCACTCTGTCATATGCTTTCTCCCAATCCATGAAGGCCGCATACAACTTGTTTCTGCCCCTCTAGAAACTTTTCCACTAAAGACCTAAGGATGAATATCTGATCTACACAACCTCTTCCTTTCCTAAAACCTCCATGTTCTTCTCCAACTAATTCGACTGTTATTTCCTTTTCTTTGTCAATAAGTATCCTACCATATACTTTTCCTATTACACTAAGAAGACAAATGCTGCTTTGATTACCACACACTTCTATTCCCCTTTTCTTTTGTACAGGGGAATAATTATACCTGACCTCCAGTCATCCAGGATTCTACCTTCCTCCCAGGCCAATATGCACATCGTCTATATCCATTCTGCTATTATTTCTCCCCCAACCCTCAGCATTTCACCACACACTCCATCAGTTTCTGGTGCTTTTCCCATTTGGCTTTGTACATTGCCTCCACTACTTTCATCGTATGGATCTCTTCCTCCCTTCTCACCACCATCCTTCTCCCAGCCATTCCCAGCCACTTATACTTGCATTACTTTGATTCTCTATGTTCAACGATTCCTTAAAGTGTTCTCAATCTGCTCACTTTTTCTTCCTTCTCCACTATCCATTTACCATTTTTATCTTTCACTCCCCTACGAACTTCATCACCCTGTCCAACTCTCTTTTCCTCCTCCCAGAACATTGTCTTACTTTCCCTCCACTTTACACTCTAAGAGTCCTTCCAAATTCCTAATCCACTTGCACCCTACTCACTTTTATTAATCTTTTCATCTCTCTCTTCGTTTCTACATACAACTCTCTTTTCCATCTCTCAACTTCCTCCATGCCTCTGCTTCCCACCCACTCACTATATGCTTTCTTCTTTTGCACTGCAGCTTGTCTCACCTTTTCATTACACCATGCTGTTCCTTGCACCCTTTTCTGTCTTCTCTTTACCCCACACACCACCTTACATGCTGCACAGATTTCTTCATTGAATATCTTGCACACACCTTCCTCCTCCACTGTCTGCTCCGAATCATATATACTCAATTGCTCCTCCATTTCTCTTATATTCTGCCTTTTTTCCATCCTCTTGCAACCTTTCTACCCTCCCTGTATGGACTACTTCCTCCTGTCCTTCCCTCCTTCTGTTCCTCCACATACCACCAGATACATAAAGTTGAGTTAGCTTGTGCACTTGGTCAGTAACATTTTTATTCATCATTAGAAGAACTGAATAACATTTGTCTTCTGGCAGCTTCATTGAAATGCAAACTGAACCTTAGTGCAGATGCAGCTCATGGCAGTTATTCTGGCTTCCTATTCTGGTGGTTTGTTGATACCTTCTGCTGCCATCTAACTTGGTGGTGGTTACTCCTGTTGTTGTTGAGTAACCCTGGTCTGTCTGGCCAGTGGACCTATCATCTGCCGCAAGCAGTTTTTTTTTAGAAATGAAGTACTGCGGGTTCGTGGAGGGAAACCAAAGTTAAGCTCTTTAGCCCCATTTAACACTGACTGAACCTTCTTTAACCCCTTAACCGCGGGGCGTCACTTTCGTGATGCTTGGGAGCAAGGGATCATACCGCGGGGCGACACTTTTGTGATTCTGTGTTATTTTGAATTCACCCGGGCTTTGAATTGGTGGCTTTATCATCTATCAGTACTGCCAATGTCCAACACTAGTCAGCACTCCTAATCTCATCTGTACTCCCATCCATTGTTGACAATTTAGCCATTTCTCCCCATTCTTGACTCCCCTCCCTACCTCCCCTCCATTACCCTATCGTCTCGCCTGCCCGGCCGTGCTGCACTAAGTAAATCTTCCCTGGAATTTTTCACTGATTTCATCCATTGAAATAAGCCCTATGCTCTATTCTTATACCAAGTAATATATACAAGAAAGAAATAAGGTAAGTGAGAGTGCCATACACCTAGAATTGCCTAATTATCACCTGACAACACCTCACGTGCACTCGTTCGCTAATTTTCGCTGTTTATTTCCCCTTGAAATATGCCGTATAATCTATTTTTGTAATAAAAATATATATAAGAAAGGAAGGGAGAAGCCTAAGTGATATTTACATTCACCTGGAACTACCTAATTATTGCAGGCCACCACACTGTATTCTACGCTAAGTAAATCTTCCCTGGAATTTTCCACTGATTTCA